>NC_084668.1:21492537-21798219 GCF_028389875.1 Rhea pennata
AAAGCATTTTACTCCACAGAATGTATCGCGAAGCCCCAAACTCCAGGTGCTGTTTTATTCACTTACATCTAGGCTGTAAGAAGGGTGAATCGTTGCCAGGTAAGTTATTGTCTCATTTGTGATAGATGATCTGGATATATTAGTTGAAATGCTTTAATTTTTTTATGGTTCTGAATTGTGGAATGGAAAATAAGCTCACACTTTTTATCTTTTGCTAACTCTAAGAGAATTATCAGTTTGAAGGAGGAGATTACTTTTTTTTTTTTTTTTTTTTGAGTGTTAAAACAGCCACATTGGTAAGTAAACTAAAATCCATACGGATTGTCAGTGTTAATACTACCACCTGCGCATGTTTTCTCTTTCCAGCTCAGACACTGATGAGCAATCCAATTTCATCTCTTCATTTCCATTCCCTCCATTTTGAAAGTACCTTACAGTTTCTTCATGCATCACAATTCCAATAGAGCTGCAATTTGCTTAAGAAGAAAAATGGTTAATTTAACGCAACTGCTCTATTTAAGAAAATGGGGAAAACACTGCACTTGTAAAATTGTATGTATACACTAACTGGAAACATACACATGAAGTATACAAATGAAATGGGAAACATTTTTCTGTACCTTGACATGTGCTGTGAGGATGGGTGACAACTCATGAGAGACTACAACAAAACAGACCAGCTGTCCTTTCTTAGGTTTTATTTTTAATAACAGCGCTATAACACTTGAGGGAAAAAAGGAAGAGAAGATAACATCGCTGCTAAGAATTGAGGAACTTCCACACAGGAGAAGGAAAGAAAGAAAAGGAATCCATCCCCAAGAAGGCCTGCCTAGAATAGTCCCTCAGCAGATAATGATGGTACAAGCCATGGTGCCAAGGTTGCCAGGAAATCTATCCAGTGCAGGAATGAAATAAATAGACCAAATGACAAGCTTGTTCAAAGGTAGGGAGCAATGAAAGAAGGAAGGAAGAATAAACAAGCTGGACAATGAGAGGATTAAGCAGCAAAAGGGACACAAAGCACAAAGATGAGCAACAGATTAAAGGAAGCAGCAAGATCCACCTTCCCTTTTATCTCCCCCTTTCCTGTCTGCCCTCCAACAATTCTCCTCCAAAGAGAAATTTAAGTGAATTTTAATGATTAAAATGTAGACAGGTTAACAGAAAAATATCTCTGTTAAACATGTTGCATGAAGTGTTTCTAAATGAACGTTTTCCTAGCTAATATCTTTTTTTTCCAAAATAGGCCTAATTCTTAATGAGTTAAATCTCGAGCATCTTTTACTTCCAGGGAAAATATCTATTCAAAATTTAAGTTTTTTTTTTTTCCCTGATTGAACAGATTAATGAAGCTTTTCTATATTGCCTATCACCATTGACAGCCTACAGCAATGCTTTGTCATGAGAAGGACTAAAACTTTACAGCACTGGAAATAAAATAGGCGTCAGTGATTGAGATTATTACATTAAGATGGGGCATATTGGTTTTTAAATTTTTAAATGAGTTAACAGCTAGTAGATTGACTTATCAAAGTATTAACCGTAGTAACTGTTTATATCCTAAGTCTAAATACTAAAAAACAGGGAGATATAAGGGGGGAGGACGGAGAGAGTCATGTCTCATTAAGAAAGGATGTAAACAGGACCATGAAGTTTGAAATTGACAAGGAACCAGTGACACCTAGATGACACAAGTTCTCTCCAATTTGGATGGTCTATTGCCTTCTAAAAAATAATAGTAACAGGGGAAATAGTCTGTGAAATTGTTCTAAAGGAGCCCTATACATAATAATTGCACAGAGAAAAAAAACATAGTAGTTCACAAAAATTTTAAAACTAGGCTCCAAAAATTTTAATGGGAGTGACACAAGCAGTTTCATCACCTTTAGTGTATTTTTAAAGCCCATATCAGATAAAAAAGCTTAAGAGAAACATATTTGTGTTCTGAAAGTTTGCGTTACCACTGTGTCTGATACACAAGTTTATTCTCAATTTTCTGTAATGCCAAGACATGCAGTATTTGCTCTGAGCTGTAATTCACAATAGGTTAGGCAGCTTTATCTGTGGGATTTGCAGCTGTCTGGAATACATCCTCGCATAATTGGTAACAGATTTATCTTAACAGTTTTTAAAGAACTATAAAAAGTAAAGTTCCATAAATAAGTGTCTGCTACAATTCCCACAGAATGATGAAATGCATTATTTTTGAGGGAAGTAAAGTAGCATTCAGTCTTCTTTCCACAATTTATTCTTCTAACATGCTTTCTAATAACTTCAGCTCCAATAGTGCATTTAAGCCTAAAATATGTATTTGTTATATCAAATTTAATAACTCAGACTTTACTATAAACCATGTGTTCCATGAAGGTACTGTTACCATCAGACAGAATTATTAAATCTTACTTCAGTCTTTTTTTTTCTTTTTCAAGTGCATGTTTTTTGGTCAAATTCTATCATGCTGCTTTGAAAGAACATGCAAAACAGAAAGAAACTACTATTAGCTTAAGTGGTACATGTTGAAAACTTACTTAGCTTCACCTGCTAGAACATTAACATGGAATTTATATAGGTACCATTTTATATTTTGCCAAGTAAGTACATTTACATCACTGCTCCTAAATCTGCCAATATATGGAATAAGAGGACATTATAAACAATTTGTCTTTCTTTGTATTAACACCATAAATCCCAAGAGGAATATAGTTCAGTTGTACAAGAACAGATAAGCTTTAAAAGCAAAATTACCACCTTAGGGGGGGAGGGATTTCAATTATAAAGATTATAATCATAAAAGAAATATCTTATCTGCAAGACAAGGATTATGATCTTTGTTAGGTAAGCAGTAGAAACCTTAATTTCCACAGTTCTTTACATATTTGTATTAGCTAGTGTTAACATTTACACTCATGTCTCCAACAGAACCTTTTTAAAGGGTTCTTAACAAAACTTCAACATGTAAGTAGTTGGAATGCTTTTTTCCCCCCAAATGCCTTTAAAAGTAGCAACAAATTGTTTAAGTGAATAGCTTTATTTTGTCAAGCTTCAGTAGTTTAATTTGTTTTGACATACAAACAGAACCCAGGGCTGACTAGAAAACTCAAGTTCACAAGTGAAAAGCAAAGCAACAAAGCCATATGTATGTACCAACAATTCAGTACTCTAAGGAAGCACCTGGAGTACTACCCACAAAATAGGATTGGAATTTTTTCCCCGTATTACAAATAACTGTGTAAGAATAAAACAAGAGTTTTGATGTTTAACTGTAGTAATAGCTTTCAAAACTCCCAAAGACTTCAGAGGTAATCAAAATGGTGGAGTTTGTACTACAGAACACTTAAAAATTGCTTAAGCATTAATAGAGCTGCACCTGTCTCGAATGCCAAGGGAGAACTAAATCTCAGAAAGCTCTGAGAAATCTTTGAGCAGAAAAGGTTTCCTGAAAGGAACACTTTCCAACCACCAGCAGTTTTAACCTCTAAAGACAGTCTACACAAGAACCAAAAGAGGACATGCTGGAAAGCCAAAAAAACTATTTCAAAGATTACCTAGTTAGCCAATGAATCAGCCATGGAAAGGAACGGCTGCAGGGAAAGTGGGAAGGAGAAAGAACAAGGCGGCAAAGGGCTCAGTTTGGGAGCTCTCCTTTCTCCCTAGCAAAGTGAAGTGCTGTGATGCTGAGACCTGCCTGAGGGGAGGATTCCTCATGTAAAAAATCAAAATTTTAGAATGGAGTAAAAAGAAAGTTTCAGCAAGGTTAACAATTTAACCTAAAACAATTTATAGGACATAGGCAAATGTAACAGCCTCAGTCATTTTTGAACTGAAATAAATACATACAGACTTACTACAAAACATTACCTGCAGTTATTTTAGCAAAAATGAAAAACTTTGCCTATGAGAAAGATGCTGCTTGACTATGCTGGCAATTGAATATAAGGATAATACAAGATAGGAAAAAGAATACACACGACATTAATCTGTCTGAAGCACGTTACCATCAAATATAGCAGACCTCAGAGATCCAGGCATTTGTACGCCTCAAAAATTCAACAAACTATTATACAAAACATTTAAATGAGCAAAAACGAGGTAGTTTTGAGTCACCATAGTAATTCTTACAATGCTAAATCATAGCTCAATAGCTTTCAATCAAGGATCTGGAGTTATCTTTCTGAAATGCTATCTGCAAAAGTATCAAGCAATGCACAAGTGGAAAAGTTCTCTCACTCTAAATCTTTTGTGAAGCATGAGGTTTAAGGATGACTGACTGTGCCCCATCTGACAGACAGATTTACAAGGTTAGAACTTTATCTGAAACAATCAGAAAAACTCTCTTTCTGGTGTCATTTTCTGCTTGGATGGCTATGCTATGCTATGATAAATAGGAAAAGCTTGCAGCACAAGCAGGGTGAAAGACTTCAGGGAGATTTCTGTAATCACCTTCCATTCAAATCACACCTACTCTCTAATCATGTTTGGATTCTTTTTCATTTTATAGCCCCAGGAGTAAACTGAGAAGCTCATAATCAACAAACAGAGACAGGAAATTAAATTTTAGTCCCATCAAAGCCACCGTAAAATATTTCTAATTCATAGGGCTGAGATTTCAATAACAGTCCTCCCCTCTGGATTATCCATTCTTATTTAAGGTGTTTTTCTCAATTTTCCTCCTATTTCTTGTAATACAGAGTACGTGCTCCAGTAGAGTCAAAGTCTGTTTTAATCAGACGGGCTCTAATAAGAAAAAAAGATACTGGTATCAACAGGATTCTCTGCCATTTTTGGGGGGATATTGAGTTGTTCCAGGTTTAATTCTGATCATGTTTGTTACACTTTTCCTCAGTGTTAACATTTACCTTACACAAACCTAGTGTCATAACCAGAATTAAAAAATAAAAAACACTGAATTATCTTTAATTTCATAAATGACACACCTTGCACTGTCAGCTTATTCAAAAAAAAAAGTGCAGACAAAACAACCTAGGAAACTGTCAAATATGCTTTTTGGTCTAAGTACAAAGTGCATTTCCTTTATCTCTGTTGTAAAAAGGGATAGAAAATGTTACTTTTTCCATCAAACCAGAGTATTGCCAAGTTCTTTTCTCAGGCACAGTCACAGTGAAAGGTACAGATCCCTACATTCACTGCAAGACTGCTAAGGAGCCCAACTAAGGATGCGACGTACTCGTGCTCTATCATACAGGAATCTTGTACCACTAGCCCGGGTAGGAAGAGCTGTCCAACAGAACAAATTAAACTCCAGCGAAACTTGGCAGAAGAGAAAATATTATCATCCGAACCTGGTCAGCAGTAATTCCTCTCTCATTTTTGTAGAAGCTAGTATTCACTGAGCATTTGATTTTATACTTCATTTTTTAAATTTGGTCATTGCTGGTTAATAATAGAATACAAGCATAATGTAGGACATTATCAAGAGCTGCTCAGCTGTCAAAAACAAAAAAAAACAGGAAACAGCCAAACTTTCAGTAGCCTTAATACTACAAATACCAACAGGTTAAGGTTAAAAATAACAATAGATTTCTTAGGTCCCTCATGTACTGGAGAAGATAGTAACCCTCAGAGACATAGAGAGTTTTCCTGGAAACAGTCTTCAAAAACTTCCCTTGCCCTTTACATTATGAAACAGAACAGACACAGGCTCTAACATTAAAGTACATCAGCCTCAGCCTTTTTTTTAATACTAGAACATGTCAAAAAAAAAACAATTCCATGCTTTCGAAAAGACACACATGCAGGCCTCTTAAAGAGGCATTCCAATTTAGCATTGCAGAGTCTATTTCCCAGTTCACAGAAAAGCTTTACAATGGGCAAGTAATTTCTTTTTTGCCTATTTATGTGTCTTAAGTGACCTGAGTAGCAGAGAATCCCTCTCTTCAAAGCCATTGGACACACACTGGTCCTGTAGATTCACTATTTATAATTGTTGTTTGATGGTAAATATATGCCTTGCCATTATATGAATAAACACTTGTGTTATCAAAAATAACCTTAGGTTCCTTTACATTTGGAGGTGTCATACTTCAAGAATCCTCAGAAGAAACAAAGCTGGATCAATAGGTACTCTGCAATGTCTGTAATGAAATCACATGCACAGTAAATACGCCAAAACTAGAGAAGCTTTTTGTTTGAGATAAATCTGAAGAATTCCAGCGTTCCTATGCATTAGCAGCACTTTTCCCTAATAAATATGAATTATTACATGGATGAAAGAGAACCAAATGACAGACTTCAATATTTGAAGGATAAGTCTTTTTTCCCCCAATAATTCACAAGATTTTTACCTACACAGGTCAAAAAGGAGACATGTATTTTCTATCTACCCCAATTCTATTTCTCATAACTGTTCCTCTAAATAAACACACCTAAGTGATTTCCTACACTGTACTGAAACAAAAAATACGAATTTGAAAGACCGTACTTGTTTAAAATTATATGGCAAAATATTCATGTCCTGAGAAAGACAAGTTTGCTTCCCTATTGGTTTATGCAGTGAAAATTAAATAAAATATTTCTGCTTCTGTCCATGCACTCTAAGCCCCTGTTATCGTTCACTGATCCATCACTGCCCATGCTCGGAACATTACTGAGAAGCAATGAACTTCACAACTATTGAGTTTAGTTCAGCATCTCAGATTACAATGACTATGCAAGCAACTTGGCAAGCACCAATCTAACAATCATAAAGCAGCTATAAAACCACATTTTTATGTGCATTGTAACATTAGTCTTACTCATAGTGAGAAAATTATTCATAGTGAGAAAATAACTAAAATGTCACCATGCTCAACTGTTACGTCTGGATATTTAATCAGTTGGGCCATTGTGTAATAAAATGCAAGGAAAACAGACTTTGTCAGAGTTTTCATGGTTTGAGTAAATCCAGCTGCTCCATCAGCTCATTAGTAGAGCATGCACAGGAACTTGAAGATGAAGTCTCCTGCTGCTCTCCCAACTTTTCATTTTAAAGTAATTAGCATTCTTAGTGCACGTACATGCACAACTACATTGCAAGAGAGTGGAAAGGCTGCCCACCTGATGCAGTGAAAACACCCACAACAATTGACTGAATAAAGTTACATTGCAATTGATCTAGAGAAAACAGTATCAACTGTTACTCATTATTAACAAGGCTGCATATTTTCTGCTGCTTTGAAAACACTGAAGGGGTGGTAAAAAAGCATTCTCTGCTCCCAGCTAAACAAAATCAGCATTTTCAATGCACTCAATTAGCAGTGTTTTAGGTCTGTGTCAGACTCATCATCATTGCTAATTGATTTCAGGCACAGGCCAATCTCACCAGCATCATTATGCAGAGGTAGGAAGTGAAAAGAAAAACAAATCTCTGATTAAGAGGAGCATGAGGGGGAGGCATGCCATTTACAAGCTGCACTCTCTGTTCTCCCTCATGGAAAACAGTGGTGTTCAAAACCATTCTGAAGCAGCACCCTGTGATGAGATTTTTATAGGGACGCTTTGGAAGCCCTAAAATTAGTGATTTTACATTATATAAAGCTGAGAAGGCACATACTCATCTCTATCTCAAGAGGAATATGGAAAATTCAGTGGTGTTTCCTGGCTGACATCCCCTCTTCCAGCCCCAATCCCAAGCATAAAGCAAAAATGTGCTCTGAGGCAGACAGCTCTTTACAGGAAATAAAGGTAACACTTGGGATAGTATTTCTAGAAAGCAAAAATAAACATCTAGCTAGTTGCATTACAGCCTGAATGCAACTCTCTGGACATGCTGGTGGGATGTGTTGTGTTGAGGCCAGCACTTATCAGAGGAAAGAGTCATGATCTCTTACTATTTTTTTTTCTTTTTTTGCACACATGAAAAGCATATATTGCTAGAAAAATGGAGGTAGCTTTCTCTACACAATGCCCATGGTGGAATCTCAAGGAGATAAAAGGCTGGGAATGTTACTTCCCTCCTATTCTTTTATACAAACACAGATCAGTTATTCTTCATACCTAGTTTTATGTAATGTTGTATATTTAAATTTTTAAAGTATTAAAAATATTAATCAACTACAGAAGGTTTATTTCCTTTCAGCTTTCATCCCAGTCTAAAACATACAGCTACTTTCAACACATTCAAGCAGAATGCAGCAAAAGGTCTAGCTCCACAGACATTGAAAGTCATTAGCCTGCAAATGCCCAGTTGCAAGCAGTGACATATAACCAGTGCTGCAAAAATTCTGGAACTGATTAAACCTTGTTCAGAAACAGCTGTGTAGTAGCTCACCTGTTCCCATTTCATCCAGTTAATTAAGCTACCTCTTTCTTTAAAAGCAATCAAGTGTTCCATCCACCAAAAGACACAATGCATTGTCCAGCAACACCTTTGTAACAGATGCACCACAACTGCTCTGGAGCAATTCATGTTACACAAACGAGAAAGTGTATCCACCTCCTAAAAACTGTTTGTGTAAATGTGATGAACAGAATAGTTGCTGGTTTTCTATTTTCCTTGTTATTCAACAGAGAATGTGGTATTAAAAAAGCAAACTCCTACGAGATTTGATATCTATTTCTACTTCTAATTATCACTTGTATACCACTTTCTTTTGCAACTTATTTTTATCTTTTTTCCATCCATCTGTATAAAGTTGGGGTCAAAATCTACTTTATGATCATTGTATTAAAAGGCTGAAAGCTTTAACTACACCTCTTCCTCTCAGACTACTTTCTTTTTGAACTCAGTTCTGTTCACATACGATTTATTCCCAACATCTTAGTTGCAGCAGAAAAACAGAACAAAAACCTTACAGCAACAACACAACTGTGATGAAGAACGCTGCTACATCAATTTGCTGTCTCAATGAACCAAGGAAAATCAGTGAAGCACTTCCATATTTCTGTATCAAACTGGAAGTGAGCAACAACTGTTACAGTTACACCTTGATACAATAATGTTGACTACTTCAATTAAACTTCAGATTCTTTGTTATCTAGACATTAATGTGGCCCCAACCAATGCAGTATATGAACACTTTTGAGAGTACCTATTTGTATCCAAGCACCTTTTCCCCTTCCCTAGGGCAACTGTCTAGCAAGCAGAACATAATATTCATTAAATTAGGTATTCTCACTTCTGTTATAGACCTACGAAGACAACAAGCTTCCCTGAATATCCCTTTACCTGAAAAAGAAAGCTAACTAGTTATCTATTTTGCAAATAGGTTAGTTAATACAGGTGCAGTGCTTTAAGAAGCATACTTTAGTGTACCTACTAAAACAACAAGCCCACAGCAATGCCTTGAATCTAACTCCTTCTGGTCCTGCTTAGTAACCAAGCCAGTCACAGCATAATCCGCAATTATCAATTGCATGTTATTAACTGTTTCATTAGAAGATACAGGCTTAAGGCATCTTTTTATTATTTTCAATATAGGAACTGCTAATGCACAATTAACCCTGCCAAATTGCAAGCTTCTCCCCAAATCAGGCACATATGCAGTGGCCTCTCTTCTTATTTGAAATAACCAAGGCCAACAATACCCCGTCCAGCCTGGTGCTAATCCAGGGATCACAGCCTTCGCTTCAAGAGGCATCTAAATTTAGGGCTGCTAGTAATCCCTGCCTGGCTCCTCCAACTAAACCCTGCTGGGCCTGCAGCGAAGCACGTTCCAGCTAATCCAAGTACATCAAGCAAAGCAAGAGGGCAAGACAACAGCACGTTGTTACAGGGTACCAAGGTAAGCTACCGTTCCTAAGTAAGAGAGATGAAGTAGGTTCCACTAACGCCACGCTTGCCTCGCGAAGACCCCCCGGAGCTCAGGAAGGGCACACTCACCGCTCTCCTCCCTGCTCCTCAGCCGGACGAGGGCCGTCGGCAGCCAGGGCGGGCGGCGGCTCCGCGCGACGACCCCGAGGGCACCAACGGCCTCCGGAGAGCCGTTACGGCCGGCGGAGTCACGGCCCCGCCCCGCCCCGCCCCTCGCGGCGCTGCCCCGCTCACCAACCGGCCGTTCTCAAGCACCTCAGGGCTGGGAGACCTAAAAGTGGCTTCTACACAGCACTGGCGCACAAGTGGTAAAAAACAATCCTCTCCTGCGAGCAGGCAAACAGTATTTTCTCTCCTCTCCAAACTCCGAGGCATTAGGCCCTTTTAGCTGGTGCCATTTTTAATTAGCTAAACAAAGGCAGCACATGTTTACAACATCGCTCTGCCCTGCAACAGCTGGAACGCACACACAACACACAAATTCGGAATACAAATCTGTTTGTGCAATTCACTTTTATTATTATTTTTTACCTTTGCAGTCATCTTGGAATAATCATCATGTAAACAATAGAATGGAATGGAATTACACTGAGTTGTATGCAAATGGCTCTAGAACACCTCAACAATTATGACAAGGCATTATAAATAACTTCTCTTAATAATATATATTTGCCATTTTTAGTACATTAAAGAGCTGCCCTTTATCTAGGATTAGCTAAGAAGTAGTTTATGTTGGAACGTCCATGGAATATGTCTCCAAATTTGGAAATCTTTCTAAAGTTTGCTAGCTCCATAACGCCTATGTCACAGGTTAAGCTAAGACTACTTGGGTCAGAAGTGTTTTCTTTGTAACAGAGTTTTACTTGATCATTGCACAAAGCCCTATTATTTTCACTCCACCTTGGTATTTTGCAGAATTTCAAGTAAAGCTTCAGTTCTGTTCTTCAAGTTTTATCACCAGTATGAAATTAATTTCTATCACTTCAGGATAAGCCAAATTAGAGGTGGGCACAGTAAGCAATCTATCTTAAAGATAACAATTTTATAGTAGTTCTAGCTCATAGACTCCCCCCCAAAGCATAGTTTACTTCAAACTTCTCTAACATCTTTGCTACTGCATATCCCCTCCTTATTCTGATAGCTATATATATATAGTCCCATATATATGGTACTTCTGGAAAATGGAGATTATTCTAGATTTAAGCAGCCTCAGGCACATTCTTAAAACATTAATGTCTGCAAGGCACCTCCCACACCCTTGACAATCAGTTTGTGGATTGGTTTTTAGACACACAACCAACAAGAGCTTACTAACATCTAATTAACTAATTTCAAAAAAACCCAAATATATCAAAGACATACCTGAAACTTTTTTAAATAATGGGAGATTAACTGCAAATAGCACATAATCAAGTCAAATCATTTTTTTAACTAGGATGTGTAATGCATAAATATATGAAAAATAAAATTCACAGTCATTTTTAAAACTAGAATTCAAGTTTGGCTAATAATTAACTTTTATAATTATGTTAATTTCTAAATACAACATAATAGAGGCAGTATTATCAACCACAAGTACAGGTAAAATAGTATCACTCAAAGTTTATGAAAGAAGAAGTAAGCTTGATAGAAAATTCCTTTTGTAACCAATAAATACAGCCACCCGAGTGCGTTTCCACAGGCTTCTCATGTAGGGGGACTCCAAATCAACTGCTAAGAGACATTTAGTAGCATTTTGAATGTTAGCAGCAGCGGTGTAGCTGTGGGCTTTGCTTGTTCTGACTTTGTGAATCGCTAGAGAATGAAGCAGAACTCGGTGTGTGGTGCTTTAATTTTCCTTTGCATCTAAGCTGGCCTCTTCACAATCTCACAATTCAGCTCGGGGTCAAGGGACAGACATCAGCTGACACTTAACTGAGCAAACCCAATCAGCTTCACTTCATCGGGAATCTCAGAGCCATCACAGCCAGAGGCCTGCAAGTACAAACAGAAACATTAAGTATCTCATATGTTAAAAAGGAGGATTCAACAGCCAGGGTATAAATTTCCCCCATATTGCCTAGTTAGCAAACAGTTTAGCTGAAGCCGCTTCAGCCAATTGCATCTTTCATTTTAGAAAAATCTTCTAATCAATGTTAAAACACTATGAAAAGAAATACTGATAAACGAACACTGAGAAATAAAATACTCTTAAAATATAAAATAGAATATAAAATATCCTATCCTAAAAGGTCACTTAAAGAACAAAGATCCTTTAAAGCCCCAAACTCTCCTGACTTGAGCTGTATTTGCTTTTACATGTGACCATGCTGTTTTCACTTGTGAAGAGTGACTAACCTAATATGCACAGATTCTGGCTTTTATCATTCTGCAGACACCAAATGTCTGCAAGGAGTCATAATTTCAACTCTCAAGTCTGCTAAGAATAGCAATCCACTGAATTTTTGAGATCGAAGCAGTCTGTAAAGAGTAAACAATAATATTTGCAAAAAGACACCTTTTTTTTGACAGTACCATCTAGTACTTCAGATTGTATAGCTGAAATTCTTAAGTCTGTTGCAGTACAAATTGGCACAACAGGTTCATTTGTCATAAATAATAGTAAAAATATAAAAACACCTTGCTTAGGACTGAACTGTTGTTGCTCTACATTTGCTTTAACAAATGCAGCCTCTGTAGGCAAAATATTTTAATAGTTGGTTTTTTAAATACAAGATTTGTTTCTGTAGCTCAGAAGTAACTATATTTTTTAGTACAGGCATTTTATGCATTCTTCACCTCTGTCATGCATAAATCAAAGTAGTAAGTTAGATGAATAGTGGGTAATAGAAAATTACTTATGAAGGGCACCTTCAGACTGTCTTTGGCATATCCCTCAAGAAACTGTTACAACAATTGGCTCACCCTATAATATGCTCTTGACCCTTTTATGCACTTGTTGCAGTTGAAACTCTGAGGATAAATTCATACATGTATATGCAATATCAGAAGACCTCTCAGGCCATGCACACAAAATGTGCATGGTAACATTTGCTATTGTTTTTTCATGAACAAAAATAAATTTATTTGTTACTTGTAGAAGCATTACAGGAGGCTACTTCTGCTTCAAGTTTACTTTTACCACACAGAGTCCTGTGTTCATAGCAGAGTGGTCTTACTCCACTGAAGCAGCAAGTTAAACATGTGAGACCATCACCATTTGTTACTATTAAGATATTTCAATGGTTATTGGATTGAGAATTTATTAAATAAATGGAATTTAAATTTTGCACTTATAATACTATGATTAAAAAAAGCTGTTACTATTAACATCATTCTGTACTCTACCTATTTATCAGTCCCCCCCCAAAGCCATGCTAAGTACCCTATCAAGATCAATCTAGACTTTTTAAATGCCTTCCTTATTAATAAATATTGTCTAATATTTAATGCACCCTGGAACCTATTACCTTGTATTTTGTGCTTAGCATAACTACAGCTACTTACTATATGCAGACTGCAGCATACAAGAAAAGCTCTTAGTATTTGCAATTTGCTGCTTAGGGACTGAATGTATCCTTTCATTAATTTTTTTTGCCTTTTTTTTAACTTAAGAAAAAATCTTAAAATATAAAATATACTGCACAACATTTCTGTGTTTCCTCAACTACTACCAAGATTACTTGTGTATTAAAACAACCTCCTTCCCAAAATATGGATACCTGGAAACTGCAGGGAAGTCATAATTCTGTATTAGCCAAGACAACTAAGGGAGGTTTAATACTAAACATATTCTATAGTATTACATCATCATAAGATGAAAGGTGCACTGTTAAAAAATGTGCAAGACAGAGATCAAACCTTAAAGACACATGCATTCAGAAATAAGCAGAAGCAATCTCCAAGCAGTGAGAAAGTGAACAGATTTACTGCCCAGAAATAATAGTGAATAATCCTAGATTAAAGAATGCTTTTCAGTTGAATTCTCTGAATGGATACAAGATTAGCTACATTAGCTACTTTGAACCCCGTGAAATATTTACCAATGAAATGCGTTTTAATCAAGTTGCACACAAGTGCTCTCAAACTCAGTGAGAGCTTGCTAGGAGGTAACAAAAACTCAGGAGGGCAAATAGAAGCATAACATGTTCTCCTAGGCAGCAATTCATTTAGGAACTCTATTACATAATTTAAGAGCGGACAGAAATAGAATATACATTAAATAAATCCAAGGATAAATTAGGATACTTCTCATGATTATGTATTTTCTTTTCCCAGGAAGTAGGGAACTAGCAGGAAACCTAGGTTAAAAGTATCAGGAAGAAACTTAGCTTAAAAATTAACCTTAGCAAAAGTTAACAAAACAACGTGGGAAGACAAGGAGACCATCCAAATCCTCAAAACAATGCATACATTCCAATAGCCAATGGAACTTAACTCAGGAAGAGATAAAGGCATAAACTGAGGATTATCTGTTAATTCCGATAATTATAAAATTAATTTAAAAACAACAGTAACTATTCAGGGAGTTACTCAATACAGCTATTTCTAAATAACCGGGTCTCTACTTGTATAGCCAAACTCTAGGTTTGATGCGCACATAAAATTACATGGATATAGTACTGTGCTTCCTCCATCCAAGTCTAATGCACAGAATTTAATACTGTAGGCAGAAAGGTTTTACTGAATAGACTAGGATTATAATACTGCTTATTCACTGGCATCTGAGATATCATGTGACATGGCCTGCACCCTAACATTTAAGCAATAAACCCAATCACAGAACAATCCAAACCCAAATTTTCAAATGGGTGCTTACAAAGTAGACAAACATTAACTGGATACTATGAGATACTGATTTTGCAACTTCTACACAGCCTCTGGAGTATCTCTTGGTGAAGTGTCATTGACTATACAATAAAGCTAAGTACGATGTTTAGATGGCAGGAATATAGATCAGCCAAAAAAACCAAAAACCACAACTACAGCCTTTAAGCTGTATTTTGATAGTAACTGCCACAGAAACAAAATAGTTTGTGGAGTTACATGTACTTGTCCCTCCATCCCACTACCTTCCCAAAAGAAACGTGTAAAACCCTAGTGATTTCACTGGACTGTAGAGGAAAAATTAGTCCAATTGATTCAGTCAGTCAAAAACATTCATATCTACATTTAAAGAATGACACAGAAAGAGCAATCCTGAATACATGATCATCAACTAGGTCACTTAACCTCTAAAAAAGCCTCTCTACAGCACATCTACTCATACACAGCTGAGTCATTCTCAGCTAGGGGTGTTGAAAGCTAACTGATAACAGTTTAATACTTACATAACTAATAATTCAATAGCTTTAGGTATGTACATTTCTTGACTTAACTTTAGAAAGAAAGACAAATACAGCATGTTGATTCTGAACTAAATCTTTGCAATGTAAATTCCATCAAGATATTAGGAAAAAAAACTCAACTGTTCACAAAGGGGATAGTTAAATACTAGAACAGGTCCCCTAGAAAAATCTCCATCCTTCAATATTCAAAGCTAAGCTAGGAAAGGCCCTGAGAAACCTGATTCAACTTCAGAGCTAGCCTTGCTTTGAGTGCAAGGCAGAATCAGACAACCTCCAGAAGCCCATATCAAACTAAATTATCCCATGACAATTCCTTTTGAAAGCTTCTGGGTAATTTAAAAATGGAACCTATTGCTACTTTGCAATATAAACCTAAAAGGCCAGCTCGCACAGCTCTCTCAGAATAAACCAGTGATGTATTTGATCCAGAGACTAAAATCAGTCCTGCGCGTGCTAAAATTAATTAAGTTGTCTTTTCTACAGACTTCTGTCTTGCAACCGATGGACCTGGGTGCCAGTCACAGTTCAAAAATTCTGAGAACATCTCATAGATGATTAACACACATCCTGTTCCATTTCTCTGACTCATATGCAAGTTCATGTGCATACTTTCTCTAAGAATTCTCCTTCTCTTCCCTCATCCCAAAATCCCGAAGTTTCATTAAATTTCACATGTACTTAATTGTTTTCAACAACTTTGACTGCAGGATGATATCATACAACAGATTTAAAAATGTATTAGAGAAGCAGGGAGAGAATAGGAAACAGCATGATCATACAGGTGCTTTTAGCCTTGGGGAATCAGAAGAGATACTGTTACAGAGAGAAAGCTTTGTTCAAGCATTACAAGCTCAAATCTTCAAGTAGAGTGGTTTCTTGAGATGTTTCTCAGCTGATGTGGAGAAGGAAAGGAACAGTTTCCCAGTTTCTGCCAGACAGTTTGCATACCACAACTAAATTATTTTTAAAAGATTCAACAGGCTGTTTTTCAGTGCCTAACTTTAGTAAGAGAATATTTCTGTTTCTGAAGCTGTATTTATTGTATTACTCATTACTTAGGAGCTTTTACTTACCAACTTAAAAGTCAATGTTTTCAAAGCCTTAGGATCATCTACTATCTTCTGCAAGTTAGCAGCAACTGTAAAACAAAGTACAAAAAATATATGATTCACAGAAAATTGCATCTAACATGGCTTCAAGTCTCAGATTCAGGTTGGATTATCTAATTAATTTCATACACATACAGATCTGTAAAATATCACTTAAATCATTTAATTGCTCTCTAGCTGTAGTCTGAAACTCAGAGGGCACAGGGGCTGCCATCATCCTGCCTCCTCCCTTTTGCTAGCATTGATACTTTATGAATATGTGAACTGGTTCAGGAAGGTCTGCCTGAAAACCAAATGACAGAAAAAATAAAACTGCTAAGTTTTCAGCCTAGTCTGTTCCCTAAACTGGCTCATTCTGTAATAATCACACAAACACAAGCGCAAGCAAAGGGGCAGAAACACATAACAAAGGAAAAACAGAACCTTGGCCATTGTGCTTTATGTTGCAATTTTGCTATAATCAGGGCCACCGTCAGTATGAATTTCTAAAAGAGGGCTGATCTCACTGCCCCCCCTCTTTATCTTTCGTCTTTTCTGGCTGCATGTTTGTGCTTCTGCCCCTTTTTTGGACTGGCAAGAGTACCAACACAGAGACTCAGTGATCACTACAGCTCACTGAACCAGCAGAGAAATCAGTTCTTCAAACTACTCTCAGTGAGTGTGACTGGATTTGTGATATAACTGCAATAAACAGTTCAACTAAATCTGCAGAGCCACAAAGTCCAGAGAAGTAAGCTGTATGCTATCAACAGAAGTGACAGCAAGGGAATTATTTACTCCTTAAAAACAGAGCAGGGAAGAAAATAATAAGCCCCTTTTCTATGAAAGCACCTAACTCATATTTTTAATTAGTCTACTTTTTACAATGTTGCTACCATTAATCTTGACCAACAGATTTGGCTGCTTTCAGGTTTCACTGGTATTCTGTACCTGCTCCACAGCTTTGCACAGTACAAGATCCAGATCTGACTAATTCAGATTGAATCATTAAGAGCCTCTGTTCAAAGCTGACTTACGAGCACAAGATGTCATCAACAGCATGAGACAGACTCCACACCTTGCAGAGCTGTTGAGGCAAGAGTTGTTAAAAGAAACAAACAGGTATTAAGTAGCACAGATTTCTTAGTATACTGAGTAGGTAAGTACCATACAACAGAAAAACAAGAAGCCAGATGTTCTCCATAAACACTTTCCACAGGCTTCTTAAGGTGGAAGATACACAGCAGCAAGCTGATTTGCATGTTGAATGTCCTATTAGAAGCATAATCAAAGCAGACACTAAACTTATTTCCTCCTTTGGTTCTAACATCTCTATAATATAATTTTCACTCTAGAATAGTGTGTCTGGCCCTATATAACTCACTGCGAATGGTGCAATGGAATCTGGTCTCACATGGGGAAGAACAGTCGTTTGGCTCAGCAGTTTGGCCAACCTCACCTTTACCACTTTTAAATGCAAACCAAAATTTTGGGGATCTCATTTTCTCTACACCACTGAAATGGCACAAACTTGATAGGGGATGAAAGGGTACTTGAAACTAAAACCAAAATGAGATAAATTCTGTAGAGAAAATTTTTTGCAAAGCAAGAAATTAGTCTTCCCAGTTTAATGAATTCAACTATAGGCATTGCACTAAAAAGCCTTTCCCTTTTTAAAACATCATTATGAGTAAACTCCTTTATTCTAGTTATTACAAACAGTTGGTATTTTAATCACACAGATCATTTCCACAATCAACAAACCAAATTTGCTGCAGTATCTCCTACCTGGAAAAATACATGCAAATACAGGTAATACTTTTCATTACAATAATACCATATACATACACAGAAAAGGAAGGTTCAGCCTCTTATGTCCTGAGGTGAAGACAGAATTGCTTCAAATTTGTATGTCTTAGATCACATGCTCAAGAACCTTTCTGGTTTATTCAAACCCCCATAAAGCATTTCTTTAAAAAAATGAAAGAACAAATTTTCCAGCTAGTGTTAGTTGGCAACACTGAAATACAGGCACAGTGCTACTAAACTAGACAAATAGCTGCACCCTAATTCCAAATACTTTTAACTTCAGCTATTTTCAAATACTATAAAAAGATGAGCTTCAAATGTACACTCTTCTTCAAGAGGTGCAATCTTTCATTTAAGGCCAGCTGTAGCACAGCTACGGCAAGTCAGCACTCTGCCTGGCAGGTTCACCTGAATGTAAGAACTTCCACCCGCTCCTAGGACAAAGCTACTGTGCTTCTGCTTGCCACCTGTCATCAGCAAGGGCTGTAGTGAACTGTCACATTATGGATGGCAGCACTGAGCTCTTCATTAGTAGCACCAAAATTTTAAAAACCCTAACAATTTCTTACTGATTCTTCACCAAGAACCAAAGAAATTCAAGTTTCCAAAGCAAAAATAGCAAAAGACAAGCTAGAAGTTGATATAAATAGTTAATTCTATTTACTTTCTCATGTAACATTGTAAGAGAACGGAACGACTTTTTAAACAGATACAATTCTTAAAGAAAATTGCTTTTTCAACGAATGGTGCTCATTAAAAGGCTATAGGGGGCATAGTTTATTTGTTCATCTGTCTTTTAATATGAACACCAAGCCAAAAACTTTTACATATAAATTTACTAGAGAAAGCAATACTGAAGAAATATCTGAAGCAACCATAAGAAACATGCTTTATTTTTGCTTCTCTGCTGGGCTACAACTAGAGTGGGATATATTTAATCAAATAGAGGATTAGGATTTAAGGGAATAATGCCATGTGTTTTGAGACACTACACTTGAAAATAAAAAAAACAGTCCTGCTAAGATTCCATAATATTAGAATACAATTTTACATTAAAATAGGCACCCCTCCAAAAAGAATCGCCTAGAATTTCCTAAGGAGATGCATTTTTTATTCCAATTATGTGCATTCAGCATTGTTCACTTAAAACTAGCATTTCACACCAGTGACTTTCGGTACTCTGTCAGGTTTGAACTTTCTGCCCTTTATAGAATGACAATAAAAATGAGCTGGCCAGAATAGCTCATTAATCTTGTTCTATCATGCCACGATGAATGCAAATCCTCAAAAAGGCACATTTCTTAACATAGTATTCAAAAATGTAAGTAATTAACATCAACTAAGAAAGAAGTGTGCATGCAGCTACCCAGCAAAAACATATAGTCCTGTTGGTATCTTCCTCCTTTTCCTAACTTCTTGCTTTTGTTTTGCTTATCTTCATTTTGACTGCAAGGCCAAAAATTACAGCCAGCTGTCCAAAGTTGGATACCTAAGTCTGTATTTAGGGACACTATTTAAAATATAGTTTTACAAGTAATGAGATCATCATTACCCTCTTTACCTTAGCAAGAGCCAATAGTTTAAGGTACAGTAAGTATGCAGGTGTAGAAAGACACGCCCAATGCTAAGTAGCGGTTTGAAGAGTTTGATTCAAGTGATAACTGCAATCTTTTGGGGCCTGATGTTAATAGCTAGGGAAAAAAAAGCAGGAACTGAAGAACTGCAAGTGTCCACAGTGTCTTTATTTTAGTTATTTTCCTTCAAAAATAAAACTTGCATCTCAAGCAGTAGAAACCATCCAAGCGGTTGGAAATCTGTCCTGACAGCCAGCATGCAGTGACTTCCAATTATTTCTCCAGGAGGTCTGGGATCTCATCTTAACTACAGTAAAGATATCCTCAGAATTACAAAAATAAAGTGGAACTCTCAAATCTACTTTGAATGTAATTAAATTAAGCCATCTGCTGCATTTGATATAACTGACTTAGCACTCTTACATAAAAATTAGGACCAGTACTAAAGCATGCACAATTTGGACCATTAAGTAGGCAAAGGTTCCTGAGCAACACCTGGAAGTTCATTTTTATAAATCTGCTCAGAACCTAGTAAACAATGTTCTTATATACGGGCTTTTGTGACACCCTTACCCACAGTTGCTACTACTGTTCATCCGGTTCAGAATTACTGACTGCATTAGGCAAGAAGGAGAATAAAATTACTTGCAAGAGGTACATCTGTTAGGCTTTCCTGATGAACATCTCCCCCAGCTACTGAATTTAGGTCATTTTCATTGAGGAAAATGACTTACTAGGCTGAGACTTTCTAACCCACCTAGTATAGTTATACACAAACTTTTAACTTTCTTTACATATGAAAAATGATGCTAAAGTTTCTAACTGTAAGTGATCCAAACCACATCTCCACACACTGCCAAAAATTAAAAGGAGAAGGGAGGAAAATAGCCATCCCTCTCTCACAACCTTTCCCTTCCCCAGTCTCCCAATATTTTTTTCTATTGCAAGTCAGAAAACAAAGTCAATTTAATGCAGTTAATGCTTCCCTTAATGAAGTGGAAAGGAGTTTCACCTTAGGAGTTTCAGAGAGAACAGTGGCACTGAGGAGGTAGGGATCATTCTCTCCACTGATACTTAAGCTACTTGGAAAAATGAGGAATGTTGTAAAACATGCCTGTGAATTCTACTTAACCTGATGTGTAAAGTAAGTACACCACAGTTTCTATTCACAGAGCTGTTTTCTTTGTATTCTGAAGTCAGGCCTTGAATAAGTTGTACCTTTGAAATTCACAGTAGATCATTTTGTCTGCAAGCAGCAGTAATTGACAATTTGAAAATCCTGTTGATAATTCATCGTTTCCTCAGGACCTGGAGATCCTAGACTCTACTCTACTTTGCAAAGTGTGTTCACAAGATATTATGGCCACACCACCATGGAAGTCGGAGAAAAAGCATGAACACGAAGGTAACTGGAGGAAAAGAAAGCCAGTGGTGAGGAAAAACCTTTGGCAGTAACAACCTCAAAGAAATGAGTGTACTGCAAATCATGTCTTGCGGGAAAAACCCTCTTCAAACATAAGCAGCAGTTTAGCACAACAGACTTTTTGTTGTTTGCAATAATAAATGAGGTGCTGTTTAGCTTTCTTCAAAAGGTTTCCGAAGGACTGCTAATCAACCTATGTACTACAGATCATACTGATTCTTTTGCAGGTTTTGCTCACTGAGAAATGGTGGTGCCACTCTGTCAAAATAACTGTTTGCACCTGCAGAACGTGTAAAAGGACAAAAGTCAAAACCAGTATATAAATACACACAACACAGTCTGCTAATTGAAAATGTAATAAGAAAAATAAAAGAACATAGCTCAAGTCATCTAAAATGCTTATTTATTTATTTAGAATATACTATAAATCCATCTTTGCCCTCTGACAAATTTGGCTGACCACATTGGTTACAATTTTTAAATACGCAGTTAATATAAGTTGAGGTAGGAGAACAAAAAGGGCCATCTTCAAGATCACAAAAAAATGTAACTGAGTAACTGTACTTTGCTCAGTCTATCAAACAGATGTTTTGCTCCTCTAACATGACAAGACTGTGCCTGGTTATTTAAAATTCTTAACGCAGCATGAAATCTAACCCTAATGGCTTCTGAATAGGGAAAACTTCTGGAAAAGTTAAAATTAATGAGACAGTAAATAAAGCTGTATGAAATACCGCAGAACTATTTCCACTACAATGCCAACCCAGCCAACTGAGTCAGAACCATCTGGCGTAAACACAGACACAAGCAGAATCTAAAGTTCATAATGATATTTCTGTAGCCCTCTCCAAAGAATAATGATTCCTATGCCTTTCTGTTTTCAAAAGAATGGATGGAGTACTTCTGACAATATGCTTAGATTCAACCATTTGGAAAGCTATTCTATTTTGTAGCCCTAAAATTCAGATATAGGGAAAGGAGAAAACACTATTCCAGCACAAAACTTCTATCATTAAAAAAAAAAAAAAAAAAAGGAAAAATGATATACTCTGAGCGAATCAAAAGTATTTTGAGTAAGTGAGAAGTAAGATCACTTTATGCACTCTAAAACCTAGTCTGTAAGAAATAACCACCTTCAACAGCTCCCTGCTTGATCCAATTGCATTTATATTAGGCAGGCCAAACTCAAAGCAGCACAGATCTTTTAGCTTTCGTACTGATTGTTTCAAATCCCTTCACTCCCCTTCCCCTACACTCCTAAGCACTTATTTTGCCATTTTCATCTGATAAGTGGATTTCTACATAATTAACTACCTTGGGATTATGCTGATTTCAGAATGAATGCTTTCTTCTTTATAGGTCTCAGGGAAGCAGGATGCCTGAGTGAGAGAAAGTACTTTTCAATGGAATTATGACTCCTAAAATTCAACTGCCAGCACAACTTTCCTCCAAAGGGCTGAATTCGTTAGGCACACTCTTGATGCGATTTCATATATTGCAAGAAGTTCATTGCCATATATATATATTCATTTATATTTCACACTGCACAGTGATTTTCATGCATTTGCAAGATCGTAACAAGCTCAAAACTAAGTTTTAAAACCTAGACAGCATTGGATTATACTTTATTATGCAAACAATCATAGCAATCACACTTTATAAATTTTGGTAGCAATTCCTTCAGATCTCTAACCTTCTTCTTATCTAATATGATCTAGTAACTCCATACTTTCTGCATAAAATATTTAAAAGCATTTCAAATGGAGGTCAGAAAGGTCTTATAAATGCACCCGGAATGCTAGTCAGAAAAATCCCTTTTGTTTATGCTGCTTGGGAGCTTTAACAAGGGAATTATTAAAGTATTTTGAGACCTGTGGAAAGATGTGTGCATTGCTAGAGGACTGGAAGGAAATAGACACGGTTCTTCTAAAAAAGAATACAAGAAAATAGTTCAACTGCAAGCCTGGCTTCTCTTCTGAGGAACCTATTGAACCTCCTGCTAAGGGAGAAACATTAAAAATGCTTAGAAATTTATTATTTATGAAGATGCCACCATTAGGAATTTATCAAAGAAAGATGGAGGCTCACAAATTTGTCTGAATTCTCAAAGTACACTGCTGAATTGGTAGATAAAGGCTGTGGAAATGATTTATCTCCATTTCAACATTCGAGACTTTAATATGCAACAGCCTGATTTGCAGCCTTACAATCAGAAAACAGCTTAAAGAGAACAACACTCTCATCTGCAGAACAACAGAGGCCTCAGGAAGTTCCAGCTCAAAAGGAACAGTGGGAGCCTGAAAAGGTCACCTACAGCATTCTTATAAATGGGACTAAGATTTCACAGTGCTGTGCAATTCACACAGCTTAAAGTGATTATTTAATGAGAGTAATGCCCTGCGGTTCAAATGGGTTCTGAGGCCCCATATTCCAGACATGGCACAAACCCAGGAATGCACGTTCCTTCACGGGTCTACGAAGTCCAAGGCACAAAGAACTGCACGAAATAACACCACCCCCACCCTCCATAAGAATGGCCCAATGTACAACAGCAGTAAAGAAAGGACATAAGCAAGATTTCACATTATATGCACAGAGTATACATTGGTTAAGGTTTTCTAAATAAAGGGAGAGGAGCAAAAAAAAAAAAAAAAGAGAGACTAAAGCCTAAAGCCTTAGCAACTACCCAGATGCTGTACTATTCAGGCCACATATCCCTGACTGACCTCTGTGAACAAAAGCAAGAGAACAGAACTTTTCCTTGTCTTGCTGGAGTACTTTTAAGATTTATTCACATGGTTTTACAAAACTTTTCCCAAGACTCTATAAAAACAAATGTGGTGAAGAGCACAGTTACAGCACTGAGCATTGGTTTTATATGCAAATCAGCAAAAATGCATCATATTTTATACCAAACTCCTAACCACAACTGGCTAGGCAGTTCCTCCCCCCCAAAAAAAGAAAGAAAAGCATCCTGAAAAGTTTATAACCCATCTTTCTTCATCACCCAGTGTAAAGTAAGTCAAGGGCCCCAACAAAGGAAACTCCCCACCACTGATACTCCCTTTCAACTCTTGACAACTGTATACCACTCCAAGTAAGGGGTAAGACACTCTTGGAGAGAACAGAGCACTGACAGAGGTATATCACTTTCATTCCTGGGTTATCTCAGGCTAACCCACATCACAGCACACTGCACAGAGGAAACATCCTCAGTTTCAGCTAAACACAAAGTATTAGTTCTAAAAAGCAGAAGTCATCACTGTACTTTCTTACATGGACAGCTGAGCCCATGGCTAAGCAATATAAGATGATGACTTTTGCCTTCAACCATCTCAGATAGTAGTGCTTACTTGCTGCTTAGGATGAAAAGAACATACAGAAAGATTAAAAAAAAAAAAAAAAAAAGAAAGAAAAAGAAAAGAAAACCAGCTCTAACTTTATCGCAGAAGTAACATTCTGCTTCCCAGTTAACATATTGGAGATTAGAATAAAAATGTAAAAATGATCTGGTTATCGCTCCTATTGCTTATCTGTTAAAAAAAAAAAAAAAAAAAAAAAAAAAAACACCACAACTTTGTAACTCCTATATTTTCTAGAAAGTATTAGCTGCTTGGTATTGAGAAGCCAAGAACCAAAAGCTGACACGGTGTACATCTGAACATACTCACCACTGTGGACTCAAAGGTCCTGTCAATAAATGCTAATAAATGTCAAGGTACAAATTAGTAATTTGTGCCAGTGTTATGTAGTAAAAAGAAACTTGCACAGCAGGGTTTGGACTGTTTACTCAGCTCTGACAAAAAGAAGGCCCTAAAATATTTATCTTTGCTCAAACCACAAAAATCTAGAAAATATGGAGTAATAGTGGACCTCAAAGTTCTTTGCAACAATATCTATTAATATAGGGTATTAATATATACCCCAGGGGTCACAGACAAAAACTGGAAAACTGAAGACCGAATTAAAGAAATAGGCAAGATTTAATTTTTCTTTAGGTAGCTTATGGGAAAATTTTCACTCAATGGAAAGGGTATTTCGTGAAGCAGTAGTGCTCCTGCACTACTGTAGTAACTAACGCAATTGCAATAGGACACTGTTAGCACCAAACCCCCAAATCTTCAACTATTTAGTATGCATAGCTGATCCCAAGGTGCTGTATTACATTATTCCTTCTCTTGAGCAAAAAATACAGACACTAACTGTGACAACAGTTTTTACTGATTAAATTAAAATATTAATGTAACTGGAAAACAGTACCCTTTCCCAGAAACTTATGAAAAAATAGAAGGTAAAAGTTCTAGACGGATCCCTCCCATCGCTCCCTCCCCAGTGTGTGTGAAAAACACACTGAGGCAAACCACTACACATTTAAAATAAAGTGTTGTTAAATTGAACATGTTTGGCTACTGAAGTGCTTATGTATTTCAGACATTGATTCTGTATGTATTTGATGGGGTAGAAGATACCTGCTGGGGGTTTAAACAAGGAAGAATTCAAGGAGGTGAGGGAAGAGTACATACAGACTTCAGAATTTCCCCTTTATTTTGAGAAAAGCATTTTGGTGATATTGAGCACTCTAAACCTGAAAGCGTAATCTCAAATTAACATTTAAAATAAAAATTTAGACCTGCTGTTCAACACAGCTAATAGGAATATTTAACATGCCTGAGATATTAAATTGTGCACATAAGTTACCTATATGAAAGAATGAGTCAGAGTATAGGCTGAAAAAAAATGTATGCCAGTGACTGAATGGAGAAAGCAAGTGCGAGCTTTCAGACACAGGTTTTGACACCAAATCCCTTCAATTTGATAATCATCAAGATATTGATGACAGCTCCACAAATACCTTCACCAGGCTGGATTAGAGTTGAAATGTAGGTTAAGCAGAAATATAGCCAGGACACATTCTGCTGTGCATATGATCACTTGGGTAATCTCATCTCTTCATCAGATGTTCACAACCTCTCATATCCTGAATTCTGCTATGAATTATATATATTGTTCTGACAAAACTATTAAGAAGATGAAATATCAGTCAGACTATTTGAATACCTCATATTTGAAACAGGAAAAAGACATTCAGAAAAGACTCCCTGCCGTGCAGGGGTTAGGTTCCAAACAGACTGTGGCTAGTTTCAAGTACATGGATAAGCCCTCATTTTAAGTAACTAACCACTGGTGAGAAGTGAATGCCGAGGGAACAATTAAGACTAACTAGGTTACTACTGAAAGAGAAATATTACTTATTTTGCTGTCTGAATCAAATGTATAGCTTCCATTTTTTGCAATACAAAGACAGACCTCAAACCCATAACTTAGACCAATGAGAGGAGGGAATACACCTCAGGCCCAAGTTTATCATCTGCCATATTAGGCAAAAAACAAATCCCACAGATACACAGATAGATTTATTTCTCATTTACATAGATAACAAAAAACTGGTCCATTGCATGTTGAAATAAAGTAACATTGCTCAAAAGCAACTGTCAAATGCATTTTTTTTCCTTAGAATAATTAAAGATTATGATTTACCTGATAATGGCTATAAGATAAGCACATTTACTGTAATACATAAATACAGATATACGGTATACAGATTAATTTGTTTACTTTGAGAATTTCTTATGTCATGTATTTATACTTCTGTCACAACAGCCATTACAGGAAAACTGATTTTTAACTTAACACAGTATTCTTATTTCACCTTGTACCTCTACTTCCACCACGCTGAAAATTCACCAAGATGGAAACTCGCATGAAATACGCTTGTTCCACACATTATACTTTCTCAAGTGCACATTTTATGTACTACACATAAAGCTAACATCGGCAGTTTTTTTTTCCCTCTTCAAAGGAGCATTAGATGCAAAGCATGATTACCTAAGGGTGTATCTAAAACATCCAGAACTCCCTACAGCCTAGTCAGTATGAGTCACCCTTCAGTGTGTTAGCTCTAAATGAGCCAGGTATGTGGAAATATTTAAGTCTCTAGTTAGGGATTTTATAGATATTCTTCTACCTGTAATTCATGTGCATCTTTTGCTAAAGAGATACAGAGTTATATGCTCACATTGAAGGCACAAGAGTTACTACAAAATGCCTTAAAATACAGTAAGGTTTTAGTTACAAGTTTCCTCTCTGGGTAATACATTAAAACCTAAACACAGAACATTTAATCATTTAGACATTTGGTTATTAGAAAGTTGATGGGAACATCTAGCTTTAGAATGTTATAAAAATGTGATAGATAACATCATTAACTAAAAATTTCGTTACTTTGTTCAATTTGAACAATAGCCACAAGAAAAAAAGCCAAAACTTCTAGCAAACTCTCCCCCAAAATTACTAAAATCAGCGTATCTCAAAGCATTACTGATATTAAATGACAAACCCATGCTGCTTTAGGCTTTCAAACAGTAGTGCTATCCAGGTTATGTACCCTAAGCAACATTAATGCTCTTCATTAGGCCATAAATTAATGCAGTTTATTTTCTCGTCATGCAGGACAATCACATTTTCTAATTACAGTAAGGTGATAAATGGGAATTAGTTGAACGAAAAGCATAACTTCATTCAGCTGAGAAGAAGATCAATCTAACAAAACAGCAAAGGCACAGCAAAAACAAGGGAAGCAAAAGGATATTCACTGAGGAACTGCAGCATTTTCTATGATTTAGATTATCAGTGTCATTATGAGTTAAGATGCTGTTACAGAGAAACAGTACACTATCAAACTGGGCTTCTGTTTTTCATCTTTTCATTATTCTGATTGAAGCATTGAAGTGTAATCACCAAGATCAGCCACAAATGAATCCACACAAGATTCTGAAAGAAAATTCTAACTTCTGACATCCTTTGAAGACCTGCAGATTTGTGAGTGCCTAAAGTATTACACCAAGTTTCCCTGCCAAAGGAGAAAGCAGAGATAATGAGCCACTTTCCTTCAAACTAAAAATAAAATGGGACATTGGCAGAATATGCCCCCAAGCCTACCTGGACAAGAAAAGAATCAAATTTACTTTATTAGACGTAAGTGTGAAACTTGCCACACCACGGACAGGAGCTTATAAGAAGAGTTTGACTGCTAACTCAGAAGGATTAAATCAGGGGAGAAAATGGTACAACAGGACTCTGGGCTCCTGAGTAGCTGACATTTGCTCCCACTAGGATACATGTTCCTCATCTTCTCTTTGAGCAGTCCAGAGGTTTCCTAGGAAGTCTCCTACAACCCAGCAGGAAAAGAGAAACCAGAAAATACTTCCCAAGACCATGAAGCAGTCTTGAATACTGTTTTTGATTTTGGCTTTCATACTACTGGACAGACGCTGCCAAACTGCAGAGAGTTACTGAATAAATGACAGTACATGTTCATGATGTCAACCAATTGAGTGGCCACAGGGTCAGAGAGTAGCCACAACTTAGTGGACAAGCAGCAGCTGAATCTTCCAGTACAGACCAGGCCTGTCCTCAGCTACTGAGGTCCTGCTGACATAAACAGTGTGTGAGGAGTGTATAATCAAGTAGCTGAAAATCCAGCACCAAGTTAGCAAGCAGCAGGGGTAGTAAAGATTTTTTCATGTTATACAGTCACAGTAAAAGAGTTACTTCAGCATCAGCAGACAGGATCCTACAAGACTGAGTCAAATGTTTCCATTTCCAATGTTTGGATATTGTGATTAATAGGGAGCCACACATGTTATTTATTGTTTGAAATAAGGTCTTTCTGCATTTGGTCTGACAGATGTTCTCTGCATTGATGGCCAAATGATCTATCCACAGCCATGATTTTTTTATTCTAGATGTCAATCTGTAAGTCCTGTCTATTTACCAGAATAACTGCACCAAATAAAAAAGGCCACCAAATAATAAAAAAAACCAACTCAATCAAACAAGTATGAAGACTGCATGTACTATATTCATACTTCTAAGAAAACATACAAGATGCTGATGAAAAAAATTGGTACTTTCAAAATATGATCTCCTTTCAAAATATTATCTACTAGGTTTTCAGCTGATTCACCTAAACACATTAGACCTTTCAGCAGGAAGCTTTTGCTTTGACCGAGTAACAACTGTTTCCCTGGTTACTAGGTGGATACTTAGGTCTGGTTCCAATAGGAAATATAGGTATCAAATTACCAGTAGTTAATGTCTGATGTATTTAAAAGTCAGGGCATATTTTCCAGGATGCTCAAGGTACTCATAGCATCTAAAAAAAAAAAATGTATTAACAGAGTGAAGAACAACTCTACATTTCCTGATCACAAAAATACCAAGGTTTTAATTTAAGCAGTACTTGGGAAAGGGGAAAGAAGGAACACGGAGCATACTTTCTTTTTTTCTTCCAAATAACTGTAAAAAGACCTTTAGGCTCCGAAATTTAAGGCTGGTCTGTAGAAGATTAACTATAACATAATTATACATACACTGTATGTACTAGTGAAGTAGGAATGCAACTATGATTTTTTTCCTATGTTAAAACTCAGTATTAACATAAAGTCACCATGAAGAACTGACTGGTGATACAATTTGCCTTTCCTTTATAATATCACAAAAACCATAAGCCATTATCAGGTGAAAACTTACTAGCATACTAAATATATACTGCATATATATATACACACATACATATATATATACACACATACACACACACATACATACACACATTTCAGCTCAAAATATATCTTGAAAATATTCCAGATCTTTCACACAGTTTAATACAGCTGCTTCAGATCTGCATAAAAGTATATTTGTCAGCTAGATACAAATGCCTGCATACCAACTCTAGGACTCATTCCCCTCTTAAAACTCAAAATCTAGTCTACTTAAAAACTGAATTCTCTCTACTGAGTTCCTTCATCTAGGGATCTCTTGCGAAGCAATGCTACTGTCAATAAGAACAGAAACCAGTCAATCATAGCCAGAACTGAACATGTAAGATGGGATTTTTGCTTCTCTGCAGAGCAGGTAGCTGAACTTATTGCTTATCATAAAAGAAATCTTCCTGGGAAGCCTGTGTTAAGTGAAGCAAATCCAGCAGGACTCAAAAGCTAAAGCATATTGATGGTTAGCAGCAAATTCTGTAAAACTTACACGTCAGCTGGTCTCCACTAACAGGTTCAACTCACGTATGCTCTGGCCATACTTTCCACAGCAGTCTTTGCTGACTGTTCAAATATCCTTTCAGAAAACCAGCTGTTATGCAAACAAATTGTTGATTCCAACATGAGCCCATGTTCTCACCTTTTCTTTTCTCTCAGCCTCTACATCTCCCAGCATTCATTAGAAGAAGCCACAGGAACAACTTTTATGAGACTATCACAGAATTTTGTTTTCCTTCATGTTTATAGAGGCTGAATTTCTGCATGCTTCAGCTGAAAAGTGAAATGTAATTTATCACTGCTTTCAATCTGGTACCTAATGGAATCAGTTCTTCTGGCTGGAAGGTTAACCATCCTAATCTCACTACTATTCCCTCCTTCTTACATAGGAAGATTTTAAACCTTTTAACTTGCAGTGAACAAGGTGGCATAATCATTTTACACAGAATATGTGTTTTGTAAGCATATTTACATCTTCAGCACCATCTGCTTTACTAAATGACTTACCGCTTTAGACTAATTGACTGAAATGTTTCTCAGGAAACTATTGCTATACTGAAGGCAGGAGGTCAAAACTTGGTCCAGTTCTTTTAACAAGACACTGTCAGAATGCTCAAACAACCGTAACTCCTTCCATCACCTACTTCTGCTCCCCATTTCCTAAGATACTATTCATTTGCACTACACTCTGTTTTATTATTTTTTTTTATTATTAGAATAGTAAGACTAAAATCTTGTTGAATAGATAGGTCAACATTCATGCCAGATTACAATGAAATGAAGCATTCATGACTCAATGGATCTTTTCTTGTTCCTACCAACAGTTAAACATCCTACAATATATCTCTTCCTAATAATTAAGGCTATGCAATCACAAACTGAAATTTGCTGCAATATGCTTGCTTGCAAAATGTTTTATTTAGTGCCTATAGACAATTTAGACCATTTTCAGAACAGAAATCACAAATACATTCTAACGCAAGTCCAACTTTGGGTTTTTTAATTAAAAGCAAAATGTCTGTTAGCAAAACATGCCTTTCAGTAAATATGAAATCTAATGTCATATCCTAGAAAGATAACATAATGTCCCAAAACACTTGAAAACTTAAACAACTTCACAGGTGAACAAACACATAAATAAAATTATAATACAAAGTAATGCAAGAATTTGTACCTGTGGAACTTAAGGGCTTAAAACACCACAGAAAAATGACTGTAAGTAATGAAATCATACATTTTTGTATATAGATAAAGCATTCAGCTTGACTTTTCTTATTTTTTCATAAGACCATGATAAAAAGGTAAACACGAAAGAACAGGAAGGCCCATCACTGTAGTACTAAAAATCAGAATATTTGGTACAGTTCAAAACAGGAATTAGATAAAGAAATAAACTTCCATTATTCATTATCTAGACAGTATCTCTAACCAAACCTGCTAGGGAAACCCTCATTACTTATTTAAATATTTGTGTTCCTTCAAAAACCAGAGTCCAATCGCTTAGACATCCACAAATCCATGGGCCCGGATGGGATGCACCCACGGGTACTGAGGGAGCTGGCGCATGTTGTTGCCAGGCCGCTCTCCATCATCTTTGAAAGGTCCTGGAGAACTGGAGAGGTGCCTGAGCACTGGAAGAAAGCCAATGTCACTCCAGGCTTCAAGAAGGCCAAAGAGGAGGACCCAGGCAACTATAGGCCCGTCAGCCTCACCTCTATCCCTGGAAAGGCGATGGACCAGCTCATTCTGGATGTCATCTCCAGACATATGCAGGAAAAGAAGGTGATCAGGAGTAGCCAGCATGGATTCATCAAGGGGAAATCCGGCTTAACCAACCTGATAGCCTTCTCTGATGGAATGACTGGCTGGGTAGATGAGGGGAGAGCAGTGGATGTGGTGTACCTTGACTTCAGCAAGGCTTTTGACACTGTCTCCCATAACATCCTCCTAGATACGCTCAGGAAGTGTGGGTTAGATGAGTGGACAGTGAGGCGGATTGAGAACTGGCTGAAAGGCAGAGCTCAGAGGGTCGTCCTCAGTGGCATGGAGTCTAGTTGGAGGCCTGGGGCTAGTGGAGTCCCCCAGGGCTCACTACTGGGTCCCATCCTGTTCAACTTTTTCATCTATGACCTGGATGAGGGGACAGAGTGCCTCCTCAGCAAGTTTGCTGATGATACCAAGCTGGGAGGAGTGGCTGACACACCTGAGGGCTGTGCTGACATTCAGAGAGACCTGGACAGGCTGGAGAGCTGGGCAGAGAGGAACCTCATGAGGTTCAGCAAGTGCGGAGTCCTGCACCTAGGGAGAAATAACCCTAGGCACCAGTACAAGCTGGGGGCTGACCTCTACTCAGTCCTGGTGAGGCCTCATCTCGAGCACTGCGTCCAGTTCTGGGCTCCCCAGAACAATAGAGTCATGGAGCTACTGGAGAGAGTCCAGTGCAGGGCAACAAGGATGATCAGAGGGCTGCAGCACCTGCCCTATGAGGAACAGCTGCGAGAGCTGGGCCTGTTTAGCCTGGGGAAGAGAAGATTGAGGGGGGATCTTATCAACGTGTATAAGTGCCTGAAGGGAGGGTGTCAAGGGGATGGGGACAAACTCTTTTCAGTTGTCCCGTGTGACAGGACAACAAGCAATGGGCAGAAATTGAAGCACAGGAAGTTCCGCCTGAACGTGAGGGGGAATTTCTTCCCTGTGAGAGTGACAGAGCACTGGAACAGGTTGCCTAGAGAGGCTGTGGAGTCTCCTTCTCTGGAGATATTCAAAGCCTGCCTGGATGCAACCCTGTCTAACATGCTGTAGGTGTTCCTGCTGAGCAGGAAGGTTGGACTAGATGATCTCCAGAGGTCCCTTCCAACCTTACTGATTCTATCATTCTAAAGCCATAAGAAATATATATCCTAATTTGCTTTCCTTTCTCTAAACTTCCCTGAAATATGATATCAAATCCCATTCATGGGATTCCATAAAAGTATTGGGACTTTGCATTGGAAGAGAAGAACTCTGCAGCACAAAGACAAAAGGGAAGAGTGAAGAAGGAAAAAGGGGGTTTCACTGGGTCCTGTTGGGACTTGCACTGCAACATCGCCAGCTGTGGCTCCTACTTCTGTACAATATAGAGAGAGACAGCAACTGGGATAGCCTGTTCACAAATAAAGATTCTTGTCTTATCCAGAAAATTTCTGTTTATGTATGAATTCTTTATAAAAAAGAAATTAGAAGTTTCATTGCCAAAGGATACCTACGAAAAGCATCTTCAACAGTGTGTTAATGACATTTTTCATACTAGCTGTTTAAATGGCAACAAACTGGGGCCAGCTGTCCCCTCTCCCCTGAGCCCTATCGTAACAATGCAGTAGAACTGAGTTTAAGAGAAGAGCAACTGCTATTCTGTACTGTCTGCTAACCTTCACTAAATATATTTTCATTAGAAGCTAAAACAAAAGCATAGGTAAGACTATTGCTTCTTACTTCAGTTAGTCAATCATACAAAAGTAAAAAGTATTCGGTTCTCTCTGAAATACATTAGTTAGCTTGGGAATACACTGAAAATGTATTTAGACAACCTTCCAGGCAAGCGGTGTGAACTTGCAGAATACATATCACTGAAGAGTTTGGCAATGGTAGCTGAACCTACTGATATGAACTTCTTGGACAGAAGCACAAAAATTGATCCATTCAGTTTTCATATTTTTAGCATCTACTAAACCCCCACTGATTTTTGGCAATTGTATTTCTACATATCTGTCTTGAACAAGCAGGAAAAAGGTGAAACTGCAGACAATGGAGCATTTCCAAACGAATTACCTTTGCCTGGCATTAAATTTCATTTAAAAAGGTATCAAAAAAATCACTGAACATAGAATAGAAAAATAAAGAGGCATCTTTCTTTTCAGCAGCCATTAACCATTCTGATTACCTTTTTCTGCTAGGAATGATATCTCTATGTACAATTTCCCCAGATCCTGAACTCTGGCTTGATCTGACTTCCATGAAGTCAATGGGGTACGTACTAACTTCATTGGAAGCAGAGTTGTGAAAGCATACTTTGAAAAGTAAAAGCCACAAAATCAATTTACTGTTAAATAAATAAAAAAAATAAGTTAGTACAAAAATGATTAATAATTGAACTGTAAACAATCCTGCAGAAGATCTATATTATATCATCTTCCTCAGACCACTAGAGTTCTGACTTCCAAAGAGAGTTCTTGGACTGGTATCAAAACTGGTTTGTTGATTGTACTACTCATACATGAAAACAAAACTAGGACAAAAAAGATTTTATAGAAAGTAGAGTTAGAGAATACATTTTTCATATCCATTTAACACAGACTTGCCACAAGAGCATAATTGCAAACAAAAATTTAATTTACCTATAACTACATCATGGCCATCAACCAGGCCTGCAGAGAACAGCTCCTGAGAAACGCCATCTGCTGTGTCTGTGCAAAAGGTGAAATGAGTAAATATAAGAGCCCACAAAAGCAACAAAAACCATCAATCACCCAATGCAATTTAACAAAAATATATTTTAGTTCCAAAAGAGCCATAGAGACAGGCTTGAATTCAAAATTATCTTTCATTAGGAGAGAAAAAAAAAGTACCATAATTTTCCAAGGTAGTTATCTTATCACAGCGTAACACATGAGATGACTTGATTCATTACAAACCCACACAGCCCATTCCTGGACACTAGCATCTCTCCTCTGTTACCTAACAAGGTACTCCCACTCAGTTTACGACTTTAGTATCTTTACAACCACAAAAATACTTTGTTGTGGCATTACTTTCACTCTGTGTGGGGAGGGGAAGGAGGGGGGACAGAGCGGGGGAAAGAGGGAGAGGAAGGGAGCGTCATGCTTGGTCTCCCTGTTGTCCTGTGTATCTAGAAACAGAGAAGTGCTGCAATAGGTTTTCTTGTCTGTTATTATTAGGACAGGGGAGTTGCACAGCAGTAATTACTCTCTTTTGACTTTTAGGTTTCAAGTACCTTTTGAATACTGTGACACAGGAGACTTAGAACTGTGCGATGGACATCAATTGCTGTATTCGAGTAGGTTAATTCCAAAGACCTGGTTTCTAGTATTTGCTGCTGGCTAAAGACGTAAGGCTTAGAGGCAAGAAGTAAGAAATGGCAGGAAAAAGCCTAAATTCCGCTGAAGTCTCACCTGACCATGGCCTCAACCCCAAGCATCTGCATGGAGGGCATGCTTAAACAGCACTTCACTTCTGAAGAGACTCACAGGGGAAGAACAATCTACCTGACCTAGCCGCAATTTCTGGAGAGCTCTGCAGAGCAGAGCCATAGCCTTGTGCTGGCTACCTCAGTGACTGACTACCAGGAACACAGGATCCTGGTGTTTATTATGCAGAATTCTAAATTTTTGACCAAATAAGAATTCTTGCATGGCTTACCTAACTGCTTACAGAATATTTAAGTAAATCTTTTGAAAAGCGCCTAATGCAGGATGCTCTGTGGCCAGTTAGATGAAAGATACTTTTGGTAGTTATTCCCCACTTCCAAAATCAATGAGACATGCAGGCAGATGACAGAGAATATATCCATGCACAGAATCATTCCACATGAAAGATGTTACAATTTACAGGAAAAGAGACCTTTGCCAACCTGGGCTCATTTTTAGGCAGAAGCTCTTTTGAGGGCTATTCTAAATACAGTAAATAATTGACTTCTGTGAAATATGTAATGTGGTTATAGTTCCAATGATTGCTATGTAACAAAAATGATGCCTTCTTACTAAACATCTCTTCCTCCTGTGCATTTTATCAAAGTAATATCTGAGGATTTTTTCCAAATAAAACTAAGTTTTACGACTTCTTAAAACTCAGCACTGGTAAACCAATACAGTTCTACCAACATGTAGTAGAGTCTTAAATTTCAATGATAGAATTTATTTCTGGTGATGCTTCATAAGCTAGAAATGCAACCTATCTTCTGCTTAAAGATAGCATTTGAAAAATGGTTCACACTTCATACTTGTGAACAGAACCTACTCTGTTATAAAGGGCAAAGCAATTCAGATACAACAACCAACACCACATACACCTTTATGGCTACTATGTTCCATTTTCTAAGACATTTTCCAAACGTGAAAATGTACATTCTGTAGCCATAAACATCGCTATTCAAGATCTTAGATACCATATAGAACATCTGAGTAAAAAGTAGAATTGATAAAGTTAAAATCTTCTAATACATACCGTCCATTATGTCCACTTGCCACTAAAATTTATATATTTCTGCTATTCTTGCTTGAGTTAAATACAGTATATAAAGCTCTGCATAGTAGGAAATACTTTAGAATGGTAATTTATATTAACCACAAGCAGTAACCAATTTCTGAAAAACCTTTTTGAGCAGTAAGAGAATAATTTCAAATAAAGCAGCCTTACCTCTGCCTGGAGTAAACTCAAATCGTATGTCATTAAGTTCTTTTCTGGAGTTCCTGAAAAACATTCAGGGTATACATTAAAATGTAATGAGTTTATTCAGACTAAGTACATTCACCTTTATAAAGAAATTGCTTTTAAATATACAAGGAATACTTTATGGCTTAATGTTCCAATATTGCCCTAACTGGAGGACATGTACATAAATATATAGAAAAAAGAGTAAAAGCTGAGGGAATTTAAATTCTGCCCATATCAAATCACAATTTATTTTGTCAGATTTACGAAAGTATGATTTCTCACCTGTGATAAACAGTGACATAATTCCATTTCACAGCTTAAGCTTTTACTCTTAAAACTGTAGCCCTGACATATGAAGATTACAAATGCTAAAATTGTTCAGAGGAACCAAATCTCTTTTTCAATGTTAAGTTTTCAGTATGTTCCAAGAACGAAGTTTTTCTAGAATCTCAATTAGTAACAGACAAGAAGCAAACAGACAAAAGGAGAAAAAAGTCGGCAAATCTCTCATGTATGGGTTGTTTTCTTCCCTTTAAAAATCAGACTGTACCATAAAAAGACAGTGGAAAATTAGTTCTTGGTTGTTTTTTTTATATATAATGTGAATTACCTTTTACAAAGTATCATGATTAGTATAAAAGGCCACAAAGATAATAAAAATAATTATTTGGAAATACTGTAAAGAGGAAAGCACGACTATTCCCTCAGCAAGAAGATATCTTTCTGCCCAAAGGGCACAGTGAATCATGCAGTAAGCTTACAGTTCAATTATACTCGTTTGCTTCTCTCTTTAAAAGAAAGGTACAACTCATGCCTATATCTTACGTGTAACTTACACATAGGGGTGTGTGGGGGGGAACAATAGTCACCGATTATGTTTGAGTAGTTCAGTAAGGTTTAATACACAGATGCATATGCATAGACTGTACACTCTCTAAAAAGCAGTAGTAAAAAAACCTCAATATCATCTTAACCTACTGCAGCAGCAATATCGTCTGCATGCTGTCATGCTATATCAGACACACATACATTCTTCTTTAGATGCTATAGCCTTTTTTCTAAAGGTAACTACACAAAGCCACAGCTTGCTACTTAACATTTCTAGTAAGTATGATATTTATACTGAGTATCCTATTAGACAACAAAAGTATGCAGCGACATATAGATAAAATTACACAACAAAATGTAAGTCAAGGCTGTATTTAAAGTTTTAAATAGTACTGGCACTGTCCAGTTCACCTACTCTAATCATGGCAACACGCAAACACAGCAACACCATCCACATCGAAATGGAATAGAGAACCTGCAATCCGACTTACCAGCCTGAGTCACGAGAGAAAAAGAGGTTGTCCACTAAATAGTATCACTGCTCACATGCTAAAAAGGAGAGCGCACTTTCCTCCCTATCCTTATACTTTCTCCCAAGCAAAAGACCATAACAGGCAGCAACTTGCACAGACTTCAGAAAATAGTCCTCGAAAAGGGACGCTGAATGGTTAGCTTAAGCTTAGTCAGAAGATGGGCAAGTTTGAAGTAGAAAATAAATTTTGGCTGCAACAATCACTTACATATCACAGCCAGACCACTGCTGAGTGTAGTAGTGTAGTCAACACTAAGTCAGGCAGGTCATTGTTGCAAATCTCATCTTTGATATTTTGCAGAAAGACCCCCAGTTATTTTGACGCACACAAACATACCCTATTTATATAGAACAGACTGGCCAGATTGCTTGTATTTCTCACTTAACAACTGTCAGTTCCATGTTAATCCATGTTTAATAATAAAACCGCATGCACTCCACAGTATACATTAAAGTTAGCATAAAACAAAACAGAAGAAATAACAGTCTCTTTTTCTTGTGATAACTATTCAATTCCTACATCCAGAGAATACAGACAGCATTTGCAACCACCACTTTTCTGTACTGTGAACTTTATCCAACTTCAAAAATATTCTCCCCAAGCATCCACACTGGAGAAACTCCACTGCATGTTGATCACAGTATTTTGGGGGGACTAATGAAGAAGTAAAGTTTAAGCTTGAAAATACTTGGATAACTTAGAGGATAAAATAAAATATTCTGATAAATATTTTCCTTTTCAGCTCCAAAAGAGACTCTGCCATATTGCTGTACTTGTTCAACATAGCCAGTGTGAATACTACACACAACCCCTTTTCCTCCAGGAGTAACAAAATATTTGCTTAGACTTAAAAGTTCTCTATCTGAGATCAAACATAAACAGAGGTGCTTATAAAGCAGACTTAAAATATTTACTAAATGTAAATGATGAAAAACAGTTTTTGATGCACAGTGTTTATAAAGCTGTTTTGAAATGAGTAACTTCTTTTACTGATCACCATAGTCTCATCAATGATCTTCTCCTACCCATGAGCTAAACAGAAGAGTATGAAAGCCAAGGTTTCTGGTTTTCTGAAGGTTTCTGTCTTCATGTTTACCACTAAAGAGTGCTCTAAAGAGTTTAGGATACAACCCAATCACAACATCTTAGACAACTCCTCTGCAATCTCATACTGTGCTGCAAAACCTCCATTCCTTGCACCTTTCCAATTTCAGTTTTGGTTAATGATTTCTACCATCAATAAAACATTAGCTCCTTTGCAAAATAGATGTCCATCTCAATTTTGGAAATGGCAAGTAGATTGAGCTTAGGAATGAACTTAATTGCTGTAGCACACTCTTTTTCCAATGAATAGCTCAATCCACTTGAAAAGCTAATAGCAACAGAATGTGTTTTGCAGTCCATTATTCTTCTTTTCCTCAGCAAGTTAACTGTAAGCAAGCTCATATTTCAGTGTATCAGGCCATGAAGTCTTACTGAGGGAAAACTAAATCCAACCATCAGGCACACTCAGCTGTGACTTAGAACTATCATCATTTGCTAAATACTTACCAAAAAATATCACACAGTCAAAAACCCAGCAATTTGTAGGAGAACAGAATGACTGGTAAAACAGACAAAAGCAAGAGAGAAAATACTGAAAAATAACTATGTCATATGTACTGTTTAAAATGAAAAATGCTTTAAATCTGAAGGAGTCTCAGGTTCTCAAAATTCTATCCTAGAAAAAGCATGGGAGTTAAAGATCATTAATGCAAAAATGCAGATAATGCAGCTAGCCAGGTACAGATTTATTGAGCTCTCTTACTTCTGTTACAGAAACCTGCTGCCACTAAATGCAATACTACACTAGGTCTATTTTTATTCAACAGTGAACTACATCAGTTCTCTTATTTTATCTTTAGAAAAACCTGGATGGCTTTTTGGCAAAAGAAGGGAAAAAGCCACATATGGCCCACCTCTGAGGTCACTTTAGGCAATCCACTTCCCTTTGCTGAAATTTAGTATATGTAATAAGCTTACTAAACTGCTGCTGTCCAAAAATGGGAGCCGCACAGAAATTTAGTGCTCTTCCTAAACATGTATGTTTTGACTGAATGCAGGAAGCAGCTCAGACTTACACATCCATTTCCCTCATACACTTTTGAAAGAAGCAAATCAAAGGAGTAAAATCTTTATCTCAAACCTTTGCACAGGTAAACCAGAAAGTTTTGCCTCTTATTAGCAGCTACACTGAATTGCTCCAGTCCACATACTTTTTTCCAAAGACGGAAACAGAGTCAAATACTAAAAACAGCTGAGGAATAATTCTGTAGATTTATCACTCCTACAATCATCTATCCTACAAACTAATATATTAGGCCCTCAGATTACATCTTCCCACAAAGTTTCCAAGTGGAACATACAATATATATGAAGGCACAACGTAATCATGAACTCTAACAAAAATTACTTTCTAACAGACTGATACAGCTGTGTGAAAGATCAGCTGCTCCTGATACAGACTCAAGTAGGATAAAAATGGGATGTGTTTTACTTTGTTTTCAAATTGCAGTATTTCCCAAACAGAAAGTTAATCGGTCAAATCTGTTTATTAAAGTGAAGGTGAAAATTCAAGAAAGGTTATAGGTATTCAGCTGTCTAACTTTGCTATTTGGAATTGTTACTGTTAAACTATTTTGAACTTAGAATGCTGCTGTTTTTTTTTTAATTTTACATTACTATTCAGGAAAGCAAAACAAATGAAGTTTGGCAAGATTAATTTGCTAGAAGTCTCTAAGTGCTTTTGCTTATGGTTCCATTACCTTCCAGACATTTATTGATTTCCACAAATTATTTATTCCATTTTTTTATTCCACTGAAGAGAAGACGCACTTGATTTCTTCCACGAAAGCTCCTCATACTCTCTGCCAGTCTTCAGATACTTCTCCGGTTCCAGCTAGTATCAATGCTACTGCAAATTAGTTTGCCACTTATTAGTTTGATACACTTTGGTAAAAAAATGTTTGAACCTATTGATTTATTTATAGGCAGGTTTTCCATATACCATTTTCTTTTCATTGAAGTTCTCTTTTTACTTGCATCCATTATCCTTTTATCATGCAGCAGCACATAAGTCTATTTTTGCAAAACAGAAATAAGATTTGAAGAAAAGCACTTAAAAATCTTAATGATTCATAATTTTATCTTCTTCATCATTTCTTAATGGTTCCTAGTTTCTCTAAAGGACTTGTGAAAAACAGCTATTTCTGTTTAAAAATGCAAACTCAGACCTTTTTGCCAGTTCTTAAAATATTTCTCCTGTATTTGCTTTTTGCTCATTCAACGTCATTACAGACTCACATGCCTTAATTATCACGGATATAGATATCTCATCTACTTTGAAAGTAGTAAATATCAAACACTTCTATGCATTTGAGCACATCCAGATTGATTCATTTCCTGCACGTTTCTTATCATCATGCAGTCACCTCCAACAGGTCAAATTCCACAGGGCTGCTTTAAACAAGAATGGTACCTCAAAGCAAACCATACTAAGACATTTTGGCAGCCATCTGCCTTGCAAAGTAATTGCAAAATTTAAAAATTTGCACTTTATTAAAGCATATTTTCTAAAAATTCATTATAATTTTGCTCTCATCAGCATCACTCAATGCCTACATTAAGATTGCTAGCAGATGTGCCTTCTGATGTACTAGGAAATTATGCTTCCTCACAGGAAAAAAAAAAAAAGAAAAAAAAGCACATCAGCCAATTATATCAATTAACCCTCACACCCAAACTGAGACCATTCTGCCTTTAGATGATAACACCAAGGCCTGAAAGACACTCCATTCTGAAGGAAATAATTTGCAGAACAACATTAATATTTCCAAAAATAAGGAGTAGAGAGTAAGCAGCTTGTGCAGCTGTATAGACTGACATGATTCTGTTGAAAAGATCGTAAGACATGAACAGAGATTTCAGACATCCACACTTAAAAGACAAACAGTTGCAAATAATTACCTAATGACAGATAGTCCAAATCCTGCTACAGTCAATTAGCTATGTTCCATACATTTGGTAAAAGATCTACATTGCTGAGCTGCACCACTTATGTGGTGAGATTAAAAGTGGAAATCGTATTTGTGTAATGATGCAACTGCAAATTTCAGACATTGAATGGGAATATTCCTTTTGTTCTTGAATGTGCAATGTCTATCATGTAAGCAAGGCTGTAAGTGAGATTCAAGAAAATTAGATTTCTTAGAATCAAAATGATGGTCTAAATCATGCTGAGGTAGCTGGATTATGTATCAAGCAGCAGATTTCCATTTTTATTTAGTACTTTATTTTTTCCCAAATTTATCCACCACAGGATTAAACATCAGTAGCTATTTCCAACAAGCTTCAGCATGTTACAAATAGTCCTCATTGGAAAGCCTGTATTCCTAGATACACTGATATAATCAGTATCTGTATACTGACATAATTCAGTATCCTGAATATTCTTCCTTCCTCAAATCAGTAAAAAATCCCAAATAGCATGAGCCAATGGGGCTGAGGGGATATGTGAAGAGCAGAACATGAGGTTTCACCTTTACATCACTTGCTGAATTTTCTCTAGTTCTAGCTACTAGAGCTCTAGGAGCTCTAGCTATTCAGTTAACACATATGTTTAAGAAAGACTGATATACAGACATGAGTGTCCAAGAACACTGGCAATAACAGAACTGCAATCAATAAAGTTGATTTGTGAAACAGTGCTGAGCAGATACACTTTGAATAGAAATTGCATCATTGATGGGTTTTGGTTAGTTACAGCAGAAACAAGACTCCTTCATGTTTTTCATTATTTTCTTTTGGGATGGAGGAGTCAGAAGGCACAAATCACGGGCACTCCCAGTCACCACCATCTGCTCCATCACTATGTTGTGTAGACAGAAAACACTGTCTAGACTACATGAGAGACAGTGTAGAAACCCATGCTTTCAGGCAACAGCCACTTACCTCTGCTGGCATTTCACAAACACACTCCCTTGCATGAAGCTTTATCGTCTTCTTAATCAAATGTTACTTCTTAATCCAACTATTTAATCATCCTTTGCCATCAATTCAAATGAAAACAATCAAAAATCTTAGCTCTTATCATCTCCATTCTTCTCCACTTACATATGCGATATTAACCTGCCTAAAAGTACACAAACTTTCTACATTAACGTTATCCAACTTGAACACTGAATACTCTTACCATTAGTATATCCTTCTCTGGTACTTCGATTATCCAGCCCAAACAAGGCCTGGGACTATTCTCCACTATGTCTATGGGCTGAGAACTAGGAGTAGCAAGAGAGAGATCTCTCCTGGAGCAATGGGTATGCACTTACCAGCCCTCTTCCTTACCACCAAACCTTTGTTTTAACAGAGTCTGACAAACAGTCTGACATAGAGATAGCACAGGGCACATTCTACTTTCTTTCTGACTTATTTTTCCAGGTATTGTGGTGTGATTAAAAATAAAGATGCTTTTCTTCTTCAATCCTCTCTTTCTTAAGTTCCAATTGAATGTAGAGGGCATCACCAGTCAAGGAAAAGTGAAAAGGTTTTAAAAAACACAGAAAACCAGAAGCTATACTTTAGGCACAGTCAATAAAATACAAGCTCTGCCCAGGTAAGAGTCCCAGGTTTGCCCATATAGTGAGATAGTTAAGACGCCTGAGCCCTTGCATCATTTGTAAAGACAGGTCACCTGGCAAAAGGGAAGCTTCCCTGCACTTTCAGTGACTGAATAGCATTGAGGAGAGTCATGACCCAAATAAACAAATGATAAGCAAGCAAATATTCTCAAGAGAAAGTCAGCAGTGCACCTATTTCTTGTGTTCGTGAGATTGTGACTAATTATAGTTCAGCCTAACCTCCTGCCAGCAACACAACTGACCTCAAGAAAATCTGTATTAAGTCTTCATTCCCTAAAAACCAAAGGATCCTGGAGGGTCAGATCTGTAGAACCCTAATAAGTCTGGCTAGAGGAATGGACAACACCAGAATATGTATTCCTCTCTGGAGCTGCTTAATTAACCTTCAACTAGAACTGTGGAAACCTTTTGTTAGGAATGAAATATACAGAGCATCATTCAGCAACCCACCTTCCACCTCCCCGGACTCCTTCAAGCCTTATTCCCACCCAAATAGAATTTCCCCCACTATCAGGCACTAGTGACACTCGCCAAGTCTAAGTGACTTTAACAACAACAACAAAATGAAAATAAACATCACACTTTTACAAAATCTAGGTCTCGGACATGTTCCTCCTCTTCTAAATTTGACCTGCATTTAAATTATCATAGAAATAAACTAAGTTAGGATTAAGAAAACGAGACAGTACAGTTTATGAAATGGGGGTAAGAGGTAAGGTATTTGCACTGCCTCACTGCAGTTGCTGCTGTAACTAAAAATACAGAAGCACTTAAATGATCTCCTCACTTAGACTGCAGAGAAAGCAGAAATTCATATCAAAATGGAGCTGACAGTAATCAGTGATGGCTATGTTACATATCCTACAGCTGTATCCATCCAATTGTCTTTCTACATCTCTGGGCAAGAGCTTTGTGTGTATAATGCAAGAAACATAATTAAGGAAAAAAATCAAAAGAGTTTGTAGGGTTTTTTAAAATAAATTTTTCTTAGTTTTTTTCCTGGTTATTCCAGTACTTCTGGTCACCTTCATTCCCTCAGTAATTTGTCACTCCTTTCTCACTTCCATATGCTCAAGACATGATGCACTAGTTAAATATTGTTCCCTTTGTAGTCTAGCTCTTACACTGCCGGTTTATCCACATGTGTTAGATTTCCAATCACTGCCCTATATTACATATTGGGAAAACTGATCAGAGCAGGAGTGAAAGAGATGAAGACAGTGTTCTATTTTCATTCCATAAGAACTACTGTGAGCTCACTTTCCCAGGGGACAACAATTTACTCATACATTTTACAATAAAATTCACTTTGTGGTATGCTACAGAGCTTGATTCACGGAAAATCTTGATAAAGTGATGCAATACCCCTTCGTAAGTATTATCTGTTAAAAATGTCAACTGAAAGCGTACTGAAGATAGGTCATAGCTGTTTCCAATCTCTATTTTGAGCAATTAATACTTTTTGTTTCAAACTTATTTCCAGAACACAGTTAATATGTATATAAACACAAGAAATTGCAACCTGACGTTTTACTTTCACTATTGTAAAGAGGAAGCAGGAGTAGAACTTTTGAAAGTGAATGAATGTATCCATTGGTACCTAATCCGATGTTTGGCCTGGTATCTAAAACTTCTGTCCCTTTACTTTGCTTGCCTTGCAGTTTTCTTATTCTGCAAATGTGGGAATCTATCCATTCAACTCGGACAAGGAAGCAAGAATTCTTTCCCACCCCTGCAAGACTACATCTCCCCCTCAACATATCTTTTTCTTTTTAAGGTCACGGTACCACAAACCCAACAGAACTGTAACCAAAGCATCAATAAAAGGAAACCTGCTGTTAATTTTCCAAATGAGAACCCTAAAGTTCTTATGGGATCACATAAACACAACAGAAGAAAATATTTACCGTAAAGAAGCAACAGTCTTCCGAGGATTCACCACATCTTTAGGCAAATCCCTTTCACACTTCCATGCTCCACTGTCATTTACTGATCAGTATCCCATCTCTTCTATTACTCATTACTATACTATGAGGAGTAGATCATGTTTATTTGGCAGCTCATCATACATTGTAAAGAGGGATGAATCTTGTCAACATATTTTTAATGACTTCAAGTCAGTTCTAGATTAAATGGAAGGACATTTGTTAACTTTTCATAGTAACAAAAGAGATGCTTAAAGTCAGTCCTGCTTACAGACTGCAGTCAACTAAAATGGGATTTCAGTCTCTATTAGCAAAATACAGACCTAAAATATAAAGCTCTTCAAAATCCATTAAAACTCTACCATCTATTTCAGTGGTTTTGAAAAACTCCCATGGGTTTACAACTTACTCCTCTCCATATACATTACCAAAGGGAGGAAATAATGATTTGTATATGAGGTTTCAAGAATAAGTTGCAAGACAGGAGATGAACACACAAAATCCTGCCACTACCAAACACAATGCTCAAACCAGTTTCTTGTACACCTTCCAAGCCAGGATATACCTTTTTTTCTGTATAATATTCTATTAATTTTTTGGATTTAATAATGCCGAGAGAAAGTAAAGTAAAACCAAGCTAGGTATTCACTGAATGTGATGGTAATTTTTAAAAGCGTTTTCCAGTACTGAGTATAAAAAGCCTATTCATTCTACAACGTTCTTTGATGTTTTTGTTTTATAGCATTAATCCACAGCTCAAATAGCCTTTAACAATGTTTACCTGCTCTTAGATAAACAGCAGGTACCGGTAATGAAAGACATCTGTTAGACACCATATTTCAAGAAGTTAACAATCATACTGATGTAAAAGAGCCAAATAATGTTTTCAAGGGTGAAAAATAGCCAATACTACAATAAAACACTATCATTTGGATATTAGGTTGCAGGAATTATGCTACATTTATCTATTAAAGGTTCCCCTTGCCATCTACCATACAGAAAAAACAAGTGTATGTTACTATTGGTTGTTAGCAAGCGAACTGTTACAGTCACAATCACATCAGCTAACATTGTCCGTGGTGCCATATAATTAAGAGGCAGCCAGCAGTTTCTCAGGTGGAAGAGGACTTTATGACACTCCTGTCCAGAGCTGATCAGTCTCTACTTCTTTATTTAAGACTTAAAAGAAATTGGAATGCTTTTAATCTTGCAAGATTGGATGGGATATGACAGTAAAACTATGAAATTCTCAAGTTATATGATACAAGAAACATGGCTCACATCCAAGTACAAACTAGGCAGATCTGTAAAACTGTGATTAGCTTGATCATTTTAGAAGCTGCATATGAACACAGGTCCTTCCTCTCTGTCTGCTGGTTTACTGCCCGAAGCCTTCATTCCTTGACATAAAAATGTTAGAATTGGAGATAATATAGATTTACCTAGATACCTAAACACATTTTTAAATAAGGTCTCTTCTCTTTCTCTAGCTGCTAAGGGTAGAAGTTAAATCAAAGTCATAAGCTCTTCAGTGTTTTGTTTTGTTTCATTTTTCCCCCCTCCTTATGCTATGTTTATTCCCAGCTAAATCAAACAGGAAACTCTGGAACAGACTATTTTTTTTAGGACCTCATTTCTTTTCTGGTCCTGATTTCCTCATTTCCTTGCATAAGTCTTTCCGAGTTCAAACTTTACTTAGTGAAAGAGCATTACTGACCTAGTTGCAATGAAAAGCAGTATAGCTTTTTTATAGCTACCTGCATAGCACCAATCTGAAGTTCATGGATCTTGATGAGTCCATCAAGAAGAGTAGCAAGTATTCCAGTAGAGTAAGAAGTCTGAGTTTTATTTTAAAATATTCAAAAGTTTCATCTAGTTTCCCTGACAAACTTTCTCAGGAGTGGTTTTACAATAAATAGCCTTCATCAGCAAAGCCTGCTGATGTATTAAGTTCTTGTCCCAGCTGCATGTTACTGCATCTCCTGGTACACTTCACAGACCCCACAACAGCAGTGATGCCACAGTTTGTGGAGCAAAACAGGATCAATAAAATGAGCTAACTTAAAATTTTACTTCCCCAAAATATCAGAAATTACAAAGCAACGAACCAAAACATGATCATTTTATAGTGACTCAATACATCCCCAGAAACACTCATATCAGTACAGTGGAAAGACAGTAAACTTCAGTATTACACAGCAAAAAGTAGCCAAAATGGGCAATAGTGTTTCAACTGGTTTTACCCGAGGTAAATGTAGCCTGTCACCACACTCACAAGCAGCTTTAAGGCAGATTAATGAAGCAGTATGGCCTCTGAAGGAAAATGTGATGTGTTTTAAACTTTTAGAAAATTATCCAATTAGAATTAAGTATTATATTATCAAAATGTAAGCCATATTATAGTTAAACATTAACATACACGCACATTTATAATGTAAATAAATTTAACAATTTTCAGGAGCAGACTCTGAGCTTTGAGCTGTACACAAACAAAAGAAAATTACCTTTAGCTCGAAGGTCAATTCAAGCTGTCAAATTTTCCATTTTTATTCTGTCAGCATTAAAGAGAGGTTTGTTCAGACTTTAAAATAACAAGTGTGCTTCACTTGGTTGTTTAGAGACATTTTTTGCCTGAATTACTTTAGGTTTTCGGTTTGGATGTGGAAGTTTGGATCCAAAAACCCAAGTGAAAAGAAAATTCATTCAAACTAGAGAAGATAATTGGAAGTTGAAAATCAAAAAGACTCTTTTCTCTTCCTTTTGCAAATAATAAAATAAAAGACAGAATACAATAAATAACTGTCACACCTCCATATGCTATTAAATGTCTGTACAACCACAACAATTTACAACCACATCTATGCAGACTGAACACCTAATTCCCTGCCTTCTACCTATTTAGACATACAAATGTTGATAATCTAAATTTAATAAGCAGAAATAATATATTGATTCAATGGCTCAATAATAATCTGTTTTAAGTGCAAAACTTGTTTTGATAAACAAATACATCAGTTCTCTATGAAATAAATGATGGTATAACAATTGCATCCAAGATTATTTTAGTTTGCTAAATAAATTAAAACAAATCTAAAAATGTTAATTCATTTTTCAATAAAAATAGAGCTTGGCATAAAAACATCCTTAAATAGTGAACAAGAAATGCATAACTTATCATTTTTAAAGATCAAACTTTGAAAAAAATAATTGAGGTACAAGTAGAAAACATGATTAGAATCAATAGTTTAATCAAGGCTTCCTGCTTGCTGATTTCAGTCATGATTTAATCATGATGAAACAAGTTATTTACATCAAGCCTCCATGCTGTGAAAACAAATTTCAATTCAGTAACCACATCCCCACAGCTCCCCGATTTCCAGGCCAATAGTTCTAGAGGTGACGGCAAAATATAATATAGGACAGTATCCAATACTGTAATCACAAGTACATTTGATATCAACAATTCTACAAATGCTTTAGTTTATAATACTTGTTACTGGGTCAATTCTCATCCTATAGAGGTACTCTTGTTATTTTCGAGTCATAAATCTACTGCCCACCTGGGAAATGGTTTGTGGAAGTTGTCATTCAATACATCCAAGAACAGAAGCCACTCAAAAAGCAAAAATAATGAGAAATATCTGCACTTGGTGAAGGATACACATCAGCCTCACTTCTTTCAAAATGGACTGAATTGAAAAAAGTTTTTAAAAGATCACAAAAAAACCTAAAGAATTTGCCACTAAAAGAAACAGATGAGAGAGAATTCCCGGATTACGCTCCTGAGTCAATTATCAAGTTTAGTCATATGTCTCCAAGACATGGGGTTTGCTTGTTTATAATTTTTTTCTCCTAAAAATCTAAATCTAAGTATCAACAACATGAGAGTAGCTCTCCAAGGTAACTCTAGCCAAGTACCCTGTATCTGACAGTGGAAATGGTGGATGCCTAAGAAAGGAGATAAAGGTGGGACAGGATAATGCTTTGTGCAAATATTGTTCCAGCCATAAACCATCTGTGGTTCAGGAACTATCTCAGTTCAACGTGGTTTCTAAGCACTTCTACTGGTTTCAAGACTACCACATCAGCCAGTTTTATCCGATTCCTCTAGTTCCTGCATTAAGACAACGAATAATCAAATCCTGCTCTGGAATTTTGTGCTACTTTGTTTTATACATCATGGATTTATATCATAAATATAGACATCTCCCCTCAGCTATGGAATTATGCCAGTATATAACCTTGGTTATCCTTGCTGCTCCTGTTCCTCTCTGAAATTTTTGAGATTAGGAGTGGCAGGCAAGAAGTGACATGAACTGCACACAATATGCAAGGCATGGGAAAACCACGTACACAAGTTAAGTAGATGCATATAGCTATATACAATTGTATTTCTTGGTTCGTCTCCTGTCCCTTGTCTAGCTTTCTACTTGCTTTTTTGACTACTACTCAACATTGTGCGAAGGCTTTTATGCATCTATTTATCATAAATCCATCATCTTCCTCCTGAGTAATGATCTGCCAATCATTTTGCATGTTAAATTAAGATGTCTTTACATATACACACATCACTTTACCTCTACCCACTGCAAGTAGATTGAGTTAAAAAATAAAACATTAACATAAAGAAAATGACATGTTCCTATAACATATTAATACACTTTACCCAAACACAAACACTGGTTGTGATTGTGCCAGTAGCAGACTGACTTTTCTTCATCCCAGATATCTTCTTTTGTAACTTTGCATGTATTTAATTTTATAAGAAAAAGGTCTAAAAACAGGACTACATTAAAGCAGAAGAATTAAGCTTTAGCTTCAGCTCAGACAGGTGACTGAGGTTTTATCACTTCTGTTCTGGCATGCAGAGGAAATCACGTTTCACTTAGTCCTAATGACTCTCCTGTTGTAGCCTGGCGTAACAATTGCCAGCTACTAACTACTCCACTCCATGGGACTTGTTATTCTCAACTGTATCTGTCTTTCAAGCTCCTGAGAAGGTATATTCCTCAGAAAGTATCAAATGACACAGTATCGAAGTGTGATAAACCAGCTGAAGAATTAGCTGAAGAAATATTTTTGTAAAACAAACAAACAAACAAAAATACAGAGACAAAACACACATTTACCTACAAATAACCATCAAAGTGCTGGTCCATACAGTTCTTAGAATTTCTCCACAAATGATTTTAAATAAGATACGCAATTATATAACAGAACTAGCCTTGCAAGTGCATTAAGTAAAGTTTTCCATTTGCCCCTTTTGTTCTTCCACAGGCTTAATTCATCTACGGCACAAGAACTGTATTAAATTAGGTCCTGGGACATTCCAAATTACAGTCAGTAAATTAACTTCCTGTCATAGGAGCTAATTTAACCATCTTAGATCGCTTCAGATAATTTGCAATTCTTAACTATTAACCATTAACAAGTCTCTCAATTTAACATGAAATGCCTCCATTATTAATCCAAACAGTCAGACTCCCAGACAGTGACCTTCCCATAGCTGTAACCGTAACAACGTTGCGGTTAACCTGGAAACCTCAAGTGGAAGCGGGTATTTCCTCCCTTTCCCCTCTCCCCAGTGGTATGAATGAACAGTCACGGTCGAGGATCAAAGCACAGAGAACTGCCTTACAGCAATCTCTCTTCACAGAGTTCCTGCTATGGTCCTCTGCTGAGATGCATGTTGTGTACAGCCTGATGGGAGAGAATAATTTGGATTACAGGTTTATTTCCTCCCCACCTCCAAATTCTTCTTTTATTGTGAAGTACATGATAAAGAAGTAGCAACATGCCAATATAATGACAGTTTATACAGTTTGAGTCATAGTTATATTCCATGGCAACAGAGAGGCAATGACCACTTTCTGAGAACCAATATTTTTCAGATCACGGTAAAATTCAAACACAGTTTCTCAATTAAAATTTGAGCTTTAAAAATATTAATGGTCTTTGTTAAGTATTTAATATCAGAGCCTTTCACAAGCTTTGCATAGAATTACCTCAGACACTGCTGCTAATTTCACTTCTGGGGCAGAATACTCAAGATGTAACAGTCCAAAAGGCAGAAAATGAATTGGAAAATGCTGTCTCCAACTAAAGAAGCAACTGAGACTTCAGCTGGGCAGACTGTAGTTCTTAAAGTTCAATTATGCCACCTGCACTCAGACTGCAGAAAATATTTTTACAAGTTAGTCCCACTGAGAAGACTATTCTCTACAACAAAGTAGTATTAAATGTAAAGTAAGGGTAGAAAAAAAAATCAGATATTCAAGTTGGAAAATATCCAGACCAAAAAAATTAAACATCAGCTCTCCTAGAAAGAGTGCCATGGGATTCTTTAAAGATTGTTATTTCAGCATGTGAATTGTGCATCTCATCCACAACATGGCTTTTCTGCTAAACAGAGGCTGCTGTTAATTTGGCACTCCTGACTCAATTACTGAACTAGTCCAATCCCGCTTTGCCTGAGAAAAACAACAGGACTTGGCCATCCAGTACCATCATTATTGAAATACTTTGATCCTTCTGGCTGAATTCGTCCTTTGAGAGGGTCATTTTTTTTTTTATTTATTATGTACTATTAACTTTCCTTGGAACACAGTTTTACATCTTTTTTCATAGTATTATGTTCTAAAAGCTGATTTTATTTTTGGCCTAACATAGCATGATTTGAAAAGAAGAAAAACAAGTCAGAGCAGCAGTTCTAAAAGTCCTTTCCTCTTCTGTAGAAGGTTGCCTGTCTTCCAAGGCTTTGGCCTGTCCCAGATCTCTGGGTGTGCTCAGTTTGAAGACTGTGTCCTGTCTACAAACCTTTCAGCCCACACTCCCAAACCTCACCCAAAGCTGTTTCTACCCCTCAGACTCTGAACAGCAGCCTCTGCTTCCACCTCAGACCCTCTGCTAGTTCCTCCACCAAAAGAAGTCAACCAAACTGCAAGTACCGTCAGAGTTTTCTCTCCTCTAGCCTTTATACGCACCCGGCTGTGCGAGGACCCTGGGGAAACCTCTTCTCTCCCCCAGTCCTAGCCCAGGCCGCCTCCCTTGCACAGACAGGCCCCGTTCCCTGCGAGGTGCTCGCCACCTTCCAGTGCCTGTCGGCTCCCGCCACGGCCTCCCCCTCGGCCGAGAGCCAGCTTTGGGGAAACAAACGGGAAGCAGTGAAGAGGTGAGACCTTCCAGAGTCGTCTCTTGCCATCTCTGCTTCCCCTTCCCTTCTCACCCCCCAAAACCAGACAATTCCTTCCTGTTGCATTTACATTTTTGCCTACATCTGTTCATTTTTTTTAATAACCATAATTCACAGCACCTAAAACCAATGTGCTCTGAACCAATCAAGCCACTGCCATTTATATAATGATTGCCTCAAGTATGTTATTTTAGAAGAAAAAGCTTCCAACACTTACGATGAGTACTGTGTTTTAAGCCTTCAAATCTGGCATCTAATGTTCACAATGTTTGTGTGAATGTAGGCTGTACTTCAAAAAAACTATATAATAGTACTAGATGAAGCATCACAGGAAATTGTTTGTTTCTATCCCCACACTGTAGCTAACTTGCTCTGTAATAACATGGTTCACAACTTATGGTTCATTTTAACCAGTCTCATAAAAATTATCTGATGGACTCAAGTCCACATCAGCTAGAAGACTTAATGATCAATACACCAGAAGACATCAGCAAAACAGTTTAAAGTCTGCAGTGGAGGTGAATAAATGTAGAAATCCCTGCAAGCATTTTAGCTGCTCACTACATTGCAATCCCAAAGGAATGCTGCATGGCACAAAGCAACTCATCTATACAGTTTTTATCAACTACAAATTCCAAAACAGGCAATATTTTTACTTTCAGACAATCAAGAATTTACTTAGAAAGTTAATTACAGCCAAGGACAACATTTATGGGCCAGAGCAGCTTTCCCCATACACAGCTACCATAAATGTAAGATCATTCATCTTGCAATAATCCTAGCATAAGGACATCTGCATGCATCTGGAGTGTAGAGGGAGATTTTCTCTATAAGTCTGAACTGACTTCTAGTGATTGAGGGCCACCAGGCACACATCCTATAACATAGAGAAGTTATTTTTAGGCATTTTTAAGGGAAGCCAATGTATTTGCCCTTCAGATAACAAAAAGTCAGTTGAATTAGCATAAAACAGACTAAAGCAATAGCTCAAACACTAATATTTTAATATTCTAAACACTGTTCTTTTCCTGAAACAGTAGTTCTGTAGCTCAAGACACACTTTAACTGATGTCGTATAAGCTTCACTGGAAGGTCAGCCTCAAACCACTCTGACCTTTGTTCAGCAGAGTGCTGAAGTACAGATATCAGGACTCTCTGGGAGTTTGGGGGAAGAACCCTGATCCTGTGTCCATAACGCAGCACACTTTTTGGATTCCACAAACAGCACTTCTCCAGAGCTGGATTTCCTGAATTTGCTCACTGTCACATAAGGTAGACATAGATCCAAAAAAGCAAACCCAGGAGTCTTCTACTCTCAGGTGCAATCTTTTGCACCTGAGGCAAAAACAGTGGCCATACTAATGTGCCTATAGTAAGATCAAAGTTGAAAAACCTTTAACAAGGTATACTGACAGATACCTTATCAAACCTTGACAGGCCAATGATCTTGACACTTCACCTCACATGTAGACCGACAATGAAAACAACTGAAAATTTCTTAAATGTTAGTGAATTGTGATCTGCCTCTCTTCCCAAATAAAGGTTTCTGTAAATTTAATGCAGAACGAGACACTCAAATGTTAGTTTTAGACTAGCATTCAGCAGACTTCATAGCCCCTGCCACATTCCCAGAAGCCTATGTTGTTCCCCTTCTGGGGCCCACAGCAGAAAGGAAGTACAACTATTTAAATGCTATCAAAGCTACTTCTTGGCTAAACACACAGTGTGTATTATAGACTAGCCAGTGGCTGCTCTGAATCTGTATGCATGTTCCATATACTAAACAAAACAATGCTTGACTTTAAAATAGCAAATAAAAATAAATGTTTAAGTACTAATGCTGAATCTATACCATTGGGCAGAGGTACAGGGACCTGGCAGCCCCATCTTGAGGAAGCACAAGTTGCAACTAAAGGGAAAGGATGCTTTTTCACGCACCCTGCAGTACTGTTCCCCGGTACCCCAACAGATTGTACTCTAGCTCGGACCCAATCACATGTTCAGGTTTCCTTCAGAAGGAAACACAAACAGGACAAAGATATATAACCCAGCCACCTCCCATCACTAAGGCAGGATGCAGCTGGGGCCAGGAGTTTGAATGTATCACCGAGCACTCTTCCCCGGAACATAGGTCAGCTTAAATTAACTAAGTTCACTCTGCAAAATTATTCACCAGACTTTTATTTTTGCAAGACAGCCAAGTGTTCCCAAGCACCAGAAGGTATCTACTGTTCACAACTTTCTTGTTTTGTGAAGAGGAAACTTTCTGCCTCCTAAAAGCTAAATTATTGTTTCTTCCTTCTCTACAAATAACCATCTTAACCTTCACACTTGTAACCCCAGGAATTTAGTTATTATGGACTTGCTTTTGGGGAGGGTGGCAGTGGGAATATTGTCATTTGTGAATTAGGAGGATTCTTAACAAGAAAAAAGGCTGATTATGCAAATAGCATGTTCTTCCTTCACTTCTGGCCTAAGAGCTGCAAAAAAAAATGAAAGCAAAATCCTTGGCATTTTACTGTATTTGCAGGACAACAATGTTTGCTCTTTGGATACGCAAACTAGTAACAAGTAACCGGCTAGAAACTAATCACCCTACAGGTTTCATCATGATTTAAAAATACTCATCATCTCACTTGTGCTTCTACATGGCTGTGTACGATGGTCAGTTTGATAAATGAAAATGAAAAAAAGAATATTGATATTATAATTGGGTAGTTATAACAACTATGGACAAGAACTATACTGATTCCAAATAATTTGAAAGGCTTTTCCCTCCCCACCATAAAATATATCTCTGCTTCCTTCAATGAACATCCCTTAGGAGACATGCAGTTTCTTGTAGCTGTCACTGGAGAAGTAGTCAAGGAAAAGGGAAGATAATAGATTTTGGAATCAACTTACGCTTCCAATTGATGATTGGAATCATCAATTCTGTGCACATGGTTTTTTCTGATTACTAGTATTTTTAATGTTACTGTCTTAATGCCATGTATAAATCTGCTATTTGTTTCCAACCTACTGGTTGTAATACTGTAAATATCTGTCTGTTTGCATGTTGTTTTACCTTTTTGTTAGTAATAAAAATGATGTTTAACTTTTCCCAAAAAATAAGACTAGGATCTCTCTGAGGGACTTCTGATCTCCTGCCAACACAAGCAGGATGAAAACAAGTCCAAATGTAAGCTTCAGTAAGTTTTTTAAACTTTTAAAGAAAATTGTTATAAGTACAAAGAAAGCTATCAAGCTTCTCATGAAAAAATACTTTCTTCCAAGAGTTAAACTATATAATTAAGCAGCTTCTACCAAATATTAGTTATAAACTGATTTTAATGGAAGGTAAACTGACTTGTTTTAACTACGTATAAACTAAATCCAGACAACATATTCATAACTTTTTTCCAAAGTATCTGTCACTTCTCCACAACGGCTGACCAAACTTGCCAATGAAAACCGTTTTGAGTAGGAAGCTTGTAATACAGCTATAGTTTATTTCTGACAGAGGCTGACTGCTGAAGTGTGAAAAAAAATCATTAAAAATCTCTCACTGTGATCCTTCATTGCAAGAAAAGAAAGAAGGAAAGAAAGAAAGAAAATACTTAATGAAGGGTACACTTAGCCTGAAGCCACAGGCTTCATATTCTGCTTTTCATTTTACTCTATTTCAGTAAGCAATTAAAAGACAGTAATTAGTCAGAGAAACATTATTCATACTGGTCATACTGGGAGATTAAAGAGGTTAACACTTATTTTATGTTAATATTATGAAAGTAGTGAGGGAGATCAGGAATAATACAATAAATTAAAAAGGAATGCTAAAATAAATAGCAGAATTTCTTACCTTAATCTTAAAACAAGATTCACTGCACATGGAACTTCACTGTATTCATCACTAACAGCAGGCTGAGACTATTAAAGGGAGGTGGAAAAAAAATGTTGTAATGAAGGCCAAGGGGGAAAAAATCCTGAAATACTTGCCATGCTAACAGTTTAAAGTCAGCACAGAATATTTTGCACATCCTCTAACTTTCAAAAACCTTTTAAGCAGCTCTAGTAACACAGTGTAAAACGTCGGTGATACCAGCATACTTGTGATTACTAGCAGCTCTCCTGACCAGAAAACCACAACCAAGCCACCTTGTTTGCACATTTTTGAATTTTCTTACCTTCTATAAACTGATTCAGGTACTTAAAACCTGATTTCAGTTAGCTGTGGATTTGAAGCCTTAGCATAAATTCCAAGATGTGGAAATCTTCAAGTTGTTTGAAAACAAGAGAAGCTGAAGAGCAGTGTGGAGGCCCTAAGACATCTCAGACTTAGAATGCAACTTCCACAGATACAGAAACACTATGCAAGTTAGCTCTGCAGCTGAAAATTGAGGTCATCTCAGGAGCCCACAGGATCAAATCAGTAGGAAATTGTTGTTCTTTCTGAAGATTGTATGATATTAAAGAAAATCAAAGAATCTAAAATTGCAGGTGAAGTGTCAAGTGTCACCCACACAATGAGCATTTTAAAATAACAGCACCTTGGCTGTAAACCTGCAATCTTATTAAGTCATTATTTACAGCAGCAATACTGCCTAGACTGTCAGCATAAGGCCACGAAACTCAATATAGTATTTTAGTTCTCTGAATTAATCTACTATGCCACAGTATGGAACTATCTTACTGCATATAGCACGCAGTAGTTTAATTACCAGCTACATGTCGTGATACAAATCCTAAGAATGAAAAATTGTTTAGAGATCTTCTGGCTACTCTGAAACAGCCATCATTAGTCTGACAGAAAGACAGCAATTAGTGTGATCTAGTCAAGAAGATTCATTAAAAAAAGGCAAATTACCTTATCTTAACCAATTCTCCTGGGCACAAACATAACATTATTTTGAATTTCCTATCCATTTTATCCAGTGTGTGCTCAAGTTAATTGCCTCAGGCCAAACTATCCCCACATGTACTTGCCATACAAGGTTGTAGGACCAAGACAACAAAACTTTCATCTTAATTCACGTTTTTAATAATAGAAATTAAAAAGAAATCCTCTTACATTTGAAAGAAAAACACTAATAAAGAACTGTTTACCTCTACGTTCTCCTCTTCTTTTACTCTTCGTGACTGGAAAACAAATGTATTAAGATATGAGCTTTACACACTAAAGATCCAGAAGTACTAACGGTTAATATTAAGACAGAATATCTTGCAGAACGTAAATGTCTCAGCATAAACAGAAGTTACCTTTTCCTGAGAAAAAGCAGCTTTGCCTTCCTCACTCTTTTCATCCATTTCATCATCACTCCATTCCCAGTCCCCATCTTCTGTTTTATGGAGGTGACCACTGGAACCTGGTACTCGTCTAACCTTTGAAAACATTAAGTGTTCTCCATTATAAAGATATCCTAAGTCTTCACTTGTGTTATGGTTAATCAGTAGCACTACATTTTTTTTTCTACATGCTTTCATGAATTTGCTAGAGTAATCACCGACATACTTGATTAACATCTGACTTCAGGGGTCATCCTTGGGCCAGAGGGAACAGCTAACCTATGTAAAATTCTTACAGAGAAAAGGTTTTGGGTTTTTTTTAACAACTCGTTTTACATTTTATAACTTTTAGGACCAACTCAAAGCAGATGAGAACTGCTTACTCTCAGCTAATCCTTTCATTTCAAGGAAGCTATTCAAGGTGCTAGAGGTTACACAAATGTTGTTTGTGGGACACAAGTCTTAAGAACTTTAATTGTTCTGTTAAAAAGCTTAAACTGTGTAAAAGGTATTAAAGATCCTTAAAAATAAAATTCTTCTTTTTCAAAAAAAGAAAAAAAGCATTGCACACAGAGTAAAATGGTAGGCAGGTATGCACCACAACACACTACCTGGGCAAATGTGTATAAATCAGGCAGCCTAACAAAGCATAATAGCAGCATCCAGCCGCTAAATCGAAAAATCAAATATCCTCTAATACCATTTTGCTCTTTTTCAGAGCCCGACAAAAAATTTTTTTCCCCCTCAGGGTTCTGCTCATCCATTCTGAACAAAACAAAAGAACATCTAACAATTCTTACCACACCTTAGCATTTATGAGACTCATGAGACTGCTGGAAGCACAGAACAGTAACCAGAAGTCCCATTGGTATTTAAATCAAAATCAGTTTCTCTGATTATTTTACATTACTGAACCAAAATACTAGATACAGTTCGCACTGTACAGCTTCAAATGCTCACAGTTAAGTTTCCCCATCACTATGAATTTTTAAAGTCTGTATGCAAGTATGTCCTTTTAAAGTATTAAAAAAGAACAAAAGTTATTCAGAAAAACAGTTAGCATATTGGTAACAGAAAGAAAGGGAACAAAGCTTTAAATGTTCACAGCACACGAAAGGGAGAACTAATTTGGCAGAAACACAGTTTCAGGCCAAGTACTGGAGAAGACATCTAATAAAAAATAACCATCAAAACAAATTGTAACATGAGGTAAACGTCCTGAGCTCAAAATTGTCAGTATCTACAGTGGCATATAATAGCCTGATTCAGATTTGGTTTCACAGCTTTCTGTCCGTATTGTCTTCCTGCCTTGCACTGAAGTACACCGAGCATTCTTCATGCTACTGCACATACTACACTCTTCCTACTACTGAGCATCCTTCACTCAATAGCGTGATGGCTAGTGGCTGTGATGGAAAGCCAATCTGCCAGCACAGCTACTTCAAAAAACAGGAAAAACTATGTAAAAAAGTCTGATTTCTGACTAGAAAAAACACTTATTTTTCAACACGATGAAAATTACGTAGAAACTAAACCGACATTAACCTTCCTCTAAACCTCACCCCATGTGGAAATTGTGGAGGACACTAAAAGTTTGAGTATGTGAGTTTCTAGAGAACTGTGTGACACAGATATTAAAACATTGTTTTCTGAAGCTGTTTTAATAGAGACCTGTGTGCTGCAGCTATTTCTCTACTAGATTTCAGCTGAGCACAAGCTGTGAGTTGGCAGGCTTGACACCACCACAGTGGCAAGGTGAGCATGCTCGTAGGAGTCTTCTTTGAAAAAACTGTACATACACAAGCAGGTATCTTGGTGTCCCTATCTGCACTTTTTAGCACTCTTCCTTCACTCCCAGTGCACCCCTCTGCTCCCCTTTCTACACATATAAGATTGAACTAGAGGAAAGAGTAAAGTTTCTTGTGGCTCAGCACACTTCCATGCCTTCTTCAATTCTTGTGCTGCCCCTCCTTATATTTCTTCCCTGCAAAACCTATTAAAGTCCCCCTAGTGCCCTGCTCAGTTTCCCTCTATTCTGCAAACTCTATGGTTGTGAAGAGAGGAAAACTAGGAGAATGCACTACTCCATCACTTGAAGGACACTACTCTATTTTCCCTATTTCCTATACCAAGCTCCCAATGCACCAATTTTAGCTCTAGCTGCCTTAGGGCTTGGTAGAAGGAATTCACGTGCATTTGGGAGGGAGGAGCAAGCAAAAGTTACTGGAACCAGTAGCATAGCAGTTTCATATTCTGCTGCAATCAGCCCAGACACAATTAGTGAGCTCTTCCCCTCTAAATCATCAGGGATGATAACAGATAAAAGGGATTCTAGCCAGCAACTCCTCTGGTGCTTGTGGGTATAAATTATAGTCGTACAAGAAAGAGCTCTGATGCAGGTTTTTATTTAATAGCACAAGTATTTTCCTAACAGCTATATAAAACCCCATGCGAAGACATCAGCCACAACCGAGAACACGCTTTCCAAACAGAATATAATACAACAGTTTACAAACACATTTGCACACTTCCTCATACACTAATCAAAATCTCAACTGCATCCATTTTCAGTTGTTCTGAAGATTTATTCTAACCAGAAAAATTTTAATAGACCTTAATGATGCTTGCAGAATGTTACAGGAGAAAGCTTTACTGATGAAGACAAAGTGCATTTCAAGTTTCTAAACAGATTGCCTTTTAATAAGCAATAAACAAATGGCTCAAGGAAAAGAAAATAATTTACTTCAAAATAAAATATTGTGTTAAATTAAATGATTTTCTTGAAAGTTGTCTGAAGGCAGAAAAATAAAAGTCTAAACTTGCAGTACGTTCATCAGAATGATTCCAGCAGCATACACACTCACAGGAAAGAAATCATAATCTCAGCTACAGCAAAGTACCCAACCTATTCAGCCTTAAAAAATGCAAAGGTGTTGTCTATCACAGCTTTATTAGTAGGCATGCTTAACTCTTATACTACTTGCTAAATGAAGCTGAACAATTTTTTATTAATAGCAGCTTTACTGCCAGGTTCTGTTCTGGTTAAAGCCACAAAGAGTCTAAGTCACACAGGGAGGACACGTCTACTAGGTGAAAGACAGAGCAAGGCATGAACACACCATGTTGGCAAATCAACTTCTTGTCTCTTTTCCCATCATAAGTCTGAAGACTTTTTACCACATCGTAATCAAGCCTTTCTGACCTTTCAAGCAGCTGCTGAAATGTTCATCACAGAACATGGTAAAGCTCTATATATCTTGTGTCCTTACAGGCCTAAACAACATTCAACCCAAGGAAAATATTCCCAGCCAATATACTAGCAGCAATTATAACAGGCCTTTTTTAAAATAAAGAACTAAGATAAGCAATTTCTAAGTGGCACCATGGCTGTAATTGTTATGTTTGAAACACTTTTGATTGGAGCGGGAACACAGATCATATTTCTCTAGGTGATATTCTCACATCCTTTTCAGTTTTGATTGTTTTCTTTTATTTCACAAACACAGGTGTCAAATACACAGAAGAATTTTGCTGAACAAGTTAAACATACATGTATTAAACTGTAACACAACCATGCATTAGACTGCAGAGGGATAAGGGGATAAAAACAACAGCAGGAATTTGTGCCACTGTTCTTTGATGTGTCTGTAGCAAAACCATTATGGTATGCCTGTTGGGGGAGAGGAGGGAAAGGATTATCTCATTTTCTCCCATCAAACTGTAGTTTCCTTTAGTAAGGGAGCAGCTCACAGAGGCAGCATGTGCACCAGTCTGTGCAGGAGGAGGCAAAGAAGGGGTTCTCATCTCAGTTCAGGCCAGCATGCATGTCCTCAGGTCTGGTGGTGATGAGCCATAGGGCATGTCCCCCAGCAGCTGCTGGAGCCACCAGCCCAGACGGAGCATGGAGGATACAGCTCTGCAAGCCTCAGGTGGCAGGGAGGGCCTGGCACCTCTCTCTGAGGAGAAGGTAGACTTACTTTCTTTGCTGCAGGAGGTGTGCTGCTGTTGAAGAGCTGTGTCATGAAGTGAAGGAGTTACAGGAAGAGGTCAGCAGGCCAAGCAACATCAGAGAAGACAGGAGACAGAGAAGCAGGACCTTCTCAGGGACTCTACAGGTTCAAGAGTCCCAACCCCCAGCTGCCCCACAGGTAAAAGCTGTGTCTAGCAAAACAGTAAGTGGTGATTCAGAAGACGGCTGGAAGCTGGTGCCTTCTGGCCCTAGGAAAAAGGCTCCTGCTTCTCCTGAAGGCTTGCAGCTGTGCAGCAGGTTCACTGCCTTCAAAGCTGAGAAGGAGCTGGGCATGCTTTGAAGCAAAGCCTCTGGGCTGATGGATCCCAAGCCACACAGTAGCACTCAGAGGAATTGTTAAGTGATAGTAGTGAGCGACTACCTGGTGCATGGGACAGATGCATCCATCTGCCAGCCTGATCTGTCATCTACAGAGGTTTGCTACTTGCTAGCAGCTTGCATCTGAGACGGTGTGAAGAAACTGCAGAGGCTCGTCCAGTCATCTGACTATTACCTCTACTACACTCCTAAGTGTGCACTAAAGATACTGCTAAGGTCAACATGGAAAGTATCAAACATGGTTACAGAGTTCTGTGGGCAGTAATCAGGGGTATGAGGGCCCAGGTGAATTTCTCCTCAATCCTGACAGTAAGTGGGAAGGCTGTGAGCAGGAGTGGACTGATACGGCATACCAGCAACTGGCAGCACAGTTGGTGTCAGTAACAGGGTTTTGGTTCTTATGACCACAACCCTACTTGAGGAGCACTATCTGCTTGGAAGAGACAGGATCCACCTAAGTAGGGCAAAAATGTTTTTGGCAACAGGCTGACCAACTGATAAGGAGGGCTTTGATCTAAGAAGCACAGGGGAAGGGAGAATTACTAGCAGCCACTTGAGGGAGCCACAAAGGTCTGAGGGAGATGTGAACAAAAGGGGACATATAACCAACAGAATAGGGATTAAGTGGGGGTACCTCAAGCATTTTGCATGTAAGTCAGGAAATGCCTACAAAGAGCTTTATGAGGAAACCTCTGATCTTGTCTCGGAAATCAGCATGCTTGGGTGCCTTTCGAAGTGCCTGTTCAGCAACACACATAGCATGTAAAATAAACAGTAGGATACAGAGATCTATATGCAGTTGCAGGGCTGTGGTCTCAATGGGTTCACACAAAAATGGTGGGACAGCTCACATAACTAGAATGCTGTGATAGCTGGATACAGGCTCTTCAGGACAGACAGCCCAGGAAGGTGAAGAAAGCAAGAGACATCCATTATTTGAGACAGCAGCTGGAACACACATGGCCAACCTGCTGGAAAGCAGCTTTGGAGAAAAGGACTGGGGCGGGGGGGGGGGGGGGGGGGGGGCACCTAGTGGACAACTGACCTGGGTGGTGGTTAGCTGGGTAACTTGGGCTGCATCAGAAAACACACTGCTAGTAGGTCAACGGAGGTGATCCTCTGCTCAGTTCTGGTGAGGCACACCTGCAGTGCTGTGTCCAGTGCTGGGCTCCCTACTACAAGACAGACATGAAGCTACTATAGCAAGTCCAGTGAAGGGCCATTAAGATAATTAAGGGATTACAGCACCTCTCATATGAGAAAAGACTAAGAAAGGTGGAACTGCTCAGCCTAGGGAAGAGAAGACTCAGAGGGGGTCTTATCAACTTGAAAGGAGGATGTACAGACTCTCTTCACTGGTGCCCAGAGACAGGACAAGAGGCAATGGGCACAAACTGAGACACAGGAAGTTCCATCTGAACATAAGGATTTTCGAAAAAACAAAAAACACAACCAAAAAAACACAATGATGGTGACTAAGCACTGGAACAGGTTGCCCAGAGAGGTTGTGGAGTCTCCATTCTTGGAGATATTCAAAAGCCATCTGGACACAGTCCTGTGCAAATTGTTCTGGGTGGTATCTCGAGCTCCCTTCCAACCTCAACTATCTGTTGTTCTCTGAGAGGGGAATTATCTCAAGACAATACTGAAGGAAGTTCAAGCCTCCAGAACGAGCACGGTTTGATGACGTAGCGTATGGGTGAATATTACATAAGTTCTCCAAAGATAACATACAATGACCAGGAAACATGAAGAAAGGCCAGTGTTTGTGCGCCCTACTTACCAACATTTTGAGGAGATTCAAAGATGCTTTACCTTTGACAAAACAGATAAACCTCTCTTCTGATTACGTTATAAGACCATCAAGCATAGCATTTCAGTCATATGACCTATCCTACTCTATTTTATGTACTCTAGTTTTCCTCATTCATACTATCTTTAATTCCTCTTATTTATGTATGGACAATTAAAGTCTCTGCTTCCTATGTCCATTTGTGTTCAGATTTTCAAGGCTGTAAATGCATATTTGGCAACTGAAGCTACGGCTTCTACATAAATATTCGTCTGCAAAAACATGACTCTATGCTGGACAAAAGACATATCTTTATAATCTAAAAATGTCAGTGGATTTCAGTTCAACTTCTCAATCTCTCTTAAGTCAGTGCTGAAACGTTCAGAGAAATCCAGCAGCATGAGAATGGACGCTTACCCTAAAATTACATTAACAAGTAGTGCATTTGGTAGTTTGAATTCCATATTCTTGTCCAAATCCAGATAGCTCCAGAATCCATTGATTCATTCCAATTCAATGATAAATGCCCTTTCATCAGTTTTCTTATGTGCTAGCATAAAAATGTTTGTCACGAATGGCACTACATTAGAACTATTTACCCAAATTACTTTCATAAGTACTGGATGAACAGTGAGGAAATAAAAAAAGTAGATTCTGTTCCTCAGCAAAGCACTGGCTATCTGGACACAAGTAACACTAGTTTACAAATTCCTTTTGTGAATCAGAATAGTATTAAGTCTCTCAAAAATTCTTGCATCATGACTAAGTAGCTAGAATACCTTTTTCAGGTCTTGATGCCCTGAACTCCCAAAATGCAGGTCGTCTTCACTGTGTGAGGCAGGTGTAAAGGGAGTTTGGGACAGCCTTCCAAACACAAAAGCATCAACTAGCCTTAAAAACGTACAGCTTTTGCAGGTGAACGTCAAGGCAAATGGAAGGTGATTAAAAGCAATGGTCTGAACTGTGCTCTTAACAAAAGTATGCACAACAGGGTTATACTTACAGTATTGTAAATACGTGGAATTACACTGATTTATGATTTTTAGATACTACTAGAAGACTGCTATAAAAAGGCAGTACGTTTGCATTTGGCCCTTATTACTACATCATAGGGGTGCAGTGTTCTACGTATTATTCTTGGTTCATTGCCCATTTCGTAGAAATAAGTGAGAAAGGATAGATGAAGTGATTTATCCAAAGCCAACAAGAAAATCTATGACAGATCAGGGAACTGAAACAAACTTCTTATGCCTATGTAAAAATAAGGAGGAAATTCTTTTCTGGAGTATGTAGTAGTATGTAAATGCAATTTCTTGATCAACTTTAGTTGAAATATGCTGTATTGACATGTCTTTATGCAAGGATTACATCTCTCTCAGTAGAACCATTCAGAGAAAAAGGGAAATAAGTTAAAACATGTACAATTCTAATCTGGGTTTTATTGTTTTAGAAAACCTAAATGTTCCTTCCAAAATAGGAACTAAACTAATTCATAACTTTAGCTATTAAAGAAAACAATGAAAGCCTGCAGCCTTACAAAGACAAATTAACACATATTAGAAAACATATTTCACGTAAATCAGAAAAACACAGAGGGAATAAAAAATGAATTTGAATGACTGGCATTTAAACTGCACTCAACACAAAAGCAGCTTGGATCATTGTAGTCTCCAACCAAAGGCAGTCTGTAGGAGGAAAAACTTTACAAGCTACTGCCAACATTATCACAGCTGTAGAAGAGAGACAATATAAATGTCAGCTGGAACAGAAAATGCTTGACAAATTAGCGAGTGAAAAGATCATGACTACCACAAAACACTGAATAACAATTTATTATTACTGTGCATGTTGTTTCTGGTCAATGCTTATTCTGACAGCATACACCAAAGTCACAAAGATTTAAGAATAAATTAAGCTGTTGACAGAAGTTATTTGTGCTCCTCCTTTCAAGCTGTTGACGGAAGTTATTTGTGCTCCCCCTTTCAAAATAGGGCATAGAAAATTAATATTCAAACTCACAATAGCATGCATGAGCTTTCCATGAGAATGTCTGCTTAACCAGATGAACAAGGCAACTTTAAACCCTATTTATCAAAGGTTAGCTCAAATAAGGCCATAACCCAAGCCTGCCTGATACAGCAAGAGCTCTAGCATCAGAATGCAGAAGCTGCCCACATTCCTCAAAGCTCAATGAAAAAAGGCTACAGTAAAAGGAAGCAAAACAAAATTCTTGTCTTCTAAGTGCTGATGTGCTTGCTATATGTACATTTTAGAGAGACTAGGGAAAGAAGAATCTACTATTCATCATTGATTCTTTTGCAATCTCTTACAAGTTTATTTTTGTGGGAGGGAGTGACGAAGGAAGGGAGTGAGTATTTTCTGAATATTAAGATCTTTCTATTTCCTTATTCACAACTATTGAAAATAGCTGAGAACTGGGAACACTAACAGATTGGGCATTTTATTTCATTAGCTATTAAAAACAGACACATTGTGGGATACTAGTATGTACACGCATAGAAAATACTGCGATTCATACATAGCACACCCACATGATTTAGATCCCCTTAAATCAGTTCTTTCAATAACAGTAATACTACGCATCTACTGTCTTTTTTCCTCATTCCACAAAAAGACTACAGGATTAACAATTCTGGTCGATCATCCTAGTATTTCAAGTATTTATGCTACTCCTATCAAGGTTTCTAGCAACTGAATATTTGGGATGGAGTCCTGGGCAGACTTAAAACAACCTTTTTAACTCTGCCCTGCAAAAGAATAAAAGGTGACCTGAAAGCACGATAAATGAGATGTCTTTATGTAAGCAAAAATGACTGTACTAGTGAACATTAAGCACTCCAGTAACAAAAAGGTACCTTGTTGACTCTCTATATGGAGGAAAGGCAGGTCACAAGCTCAATTATGTTCCTGAATTCTTGGAGAAGGACGTACATGAAGACCCCATCTGTCTAAAACACACATTTGAAAATCTTTGTGGAGCCCTAATACTACTCCTTATTGATTTTTAGCTAGAGAACAGCCGATGCCACTCTACAGCTTGCACTCATCGACCTAAAGAAGGCAATCTATACTCTCAATTTGAAACACACATCCTTCTGTTGTCTTTCATTTTCCTACTGATGCCCTTCTGCTACAGCTGCCAGTACAGTATTCAAGATAATACACGATCTCACGTACCACGGAGATCAGGAATGACAAGCTTGTTACTCAAACACCTCATCATCTTTTCTATTTTCTGCCACCTGCCCTAGTAAGAGCTCAAACTGACTGAGGCAGAAAAGGGAAGGACCTTAAAGATCTCTCCCTTTTCCAGATAGAGACATGTTCTCTCTTCAAGACTGCACGAAAAGCATGCACTTTCCTGCATGCTTTGTTCACTACACAAAATGGTGAGCACTTTTGTGGCAGGAAAATAAAGAGCATGAGAATTTTTTGTAATGGCCATGAATGAGTGCAGCAAAAATGAAATAAACTTTAGCTCAGAAAAGCAAGAAAATGCTCTTCAGATTTGTCCGACTAAATATTCTGTCCATTCCAAGAAATCCTATTAATTTACTCCTGGATTTCAAGAGCGTTTTGAAAAATCAAGGTGACAGAAACTGACCTGGTGGTATGTTTTCAACATGGTGGAAAAATACCCACAGTCAACCATTGAGTACACAGGAAAGGAAAGAAGCAAAACAATCAAGTGGTTCTAGAGAAAGGTATGAAATTTTACCTAACTACTCCTCATGAGAATTTATTACTTTAAAAAGCTCTAAGTGTGTATTTTGGAAAATTATTCTGCTTTTTAAGAGATCATGCTGCTGAATTTTACTCTTAAGAACCCTTCCCTATTTATTGTACACCGTTACTCTCACCAAATATTTATCATCATTACTTCATACAGCCTTTGAAACACCAGTAAAAGCTACACAAGTTTCAAAACACTGTTTCAACTAGCTTTTTTAGCATAAGGAAATGTAGTAGTTCTGGAATTTCAAGGATTAATGACTCGCAAAAATCCAGAAGCCAAACCTAAATCTCTCTTCATAGAAAAATAGAGGTTTTAGTCTCCTAAATAATACCCAAAGGCTAAGAGCACACAGTTACAATCACCTGAGAGATGGCAAGTTCATAAACATGGAAGTAACTACTGCTTTCCACCCTGCATCTTGGTGCAACATCAGTTACCTCCAGCTTTTTCAGCAAGAGGTGGAGTAACAGAGAACACAGAGCATTCACACTGGGCATAAAGACATAAGGGCTCGAGGCAAGAGGGGAACCACTCAACACAAGTAAAATGCAGACAATAAACTGGCATTCCAAAAGAAGCTGAAAAAGCTTGCTTCCAAACACACTTCCTCTTCTCTAGCATGTTCAAATATATGCCCTGATACAGGATCATCCAACAGGCATGGCAACACGGAGTCTTGTCAGAATAACACTTAATTTGCCTGAGGCAAATTTCAAATGAAAGACTAGCCTAAAAATGCAAGTACATCAGTTCTGGAGTGGTAAAAAGAATTTCAATCAAATCGGACATCAGAATTTTGCTTCCTGAATAAATTAGTGTCCAAAATTTCTTAATGCCTTCCATTAAATTTGCATGGTTATGCCATTTTTTGCCCCAGATTTTGAAAATATATACTACCCTAGGCAAAATTTTACAGGAGGAAAATTGCAAGCTAATAAATTAAAACAAATTAGAATTTGAGCATTTGTTATTTTGAAATATTACAAACAATCATTGGAATCAACATTTTTTTTCTCTGATTACTGGAACCCAAACACTGAAGACAATCATTTTGTCAGCTGTAAAAACAATCCTTAGTGTGCTTCACTTCATCAAAATATTTAGACACATGGTACAGAAACCTACGGTCCAGTTGCTCTCTAAAAATTTTATAGGGAAATAAATTTTTGGTTTGTTCACGACAGCTTGAATGACAGATGCATCTGGCAAAAGAGGAAAGAGTCCTTCACACAACACACTTACACTGTGAAAATGCTATATAGACTAAATACATAACAGGTTCAGAAGTGAATGGATCCATTAGTTGCTCTCTAACATGATGATATGCATGTAAACATTAAATAAGTCTGCCAACTTTTATTGCTAGAAACAAGGAGGAACCAGTCAACTGACGTTGTACACCTTAACCTCTCCCTGAGACTGTGGTAACTGCTGCTGTGGGAGACAAGGTATCCCCACTACGCAGATCCCAGAAGTTCCTGCAGGAGAAGTGCTGAATCTCTCTTCAATTACCAAGTAGTACTCGCACTTCAAAGAGCTAAAAAAATAGTCTCAAAAGCTTTCACTTCTGATGCAACTTTATGAGTATTTACCATCCTTGTTCTTCCTGTTATTTTACAGGAAAAATGATGATGAGAAATGGGACATTACAGAACACAGTTTTAGCCCAGCATTCTGCTCTGCATATGACTCCATCTAAAGAACAGACCTGTTCCTCTATGCACATCGTAAGTCTGTAGATCAACTGGATTTTATAATTTTTGCCTTTAGCACTCTTGCAAATCTTTCCTAAATATTTTCCTGAGATACAAAAGTATATTTCAATCGCCACATCTTTGCATTTATTTCCACCCCAATGGAATGAAGGAAATTACCACAATGTAACATTTATCCAATCACAGTACAAAACCCTTTTGCTTAAAACACTTATACATTTAATCACAGCTTCGTACTTTGGGTAGAAGACATCTTAGAGAATTTATTCTTCTACAGAGTATGTTCACACAAAAGAACATCAATCTTTTTGCATAAGAACATCTACATTGTAATCACATTTTTAAAGGAAAATATTTGAGGTTCAAGATAGAGCATGAATTCTGACATACATACATTATCCTTATCCTTTGTACAATGGTTGAGGTACTTCAAGAGAAGGCTAGTCCCCATTCAACCCAGTTTCACAGGTCAAGGGAATGTCCTAAAATCATTATTCGTTACTCTGAAGTTTCCTTGAATTTATTATACTTGGAACTCTTTTTTATTTTAATGTAAGCCAAAAAATTTTTCAAACTTGAAAGTTTGAAGACACACCTAGGAGTCTTGTTTTTTCTCACCATGATTTATACAGACTACCTTATTAAGGGGATGTACCACTACCTTTCTGAAGGCATTTCTGCTTTGTAGGAGTCAAAAGGTGCTAAGATGTTATAGCAACTTAAGCCTCTTAAGCCATTCTGCTATTTTTTATTGCTATGTCTGCCATGTTTGTATACTACAAATGTAATCATGTGAAAATTTTTCTTAATTTTTCTTCTTCTCCTACTTGGAACGGAAGTTAAACAGAACTTTAAATGTTTCATGTTCATGTACAGGAATAGGTAAGGCAAGGGGGGGGGGGGGAAGCACACAGGCCTGAGACACTGCTTTGACAGCAAGCATTTAATCTGGTATGGAAGCTCTACTTCTGGATTATCTAAATTAACCCTTCAGGGTCAAACACTAATCAAACCCCCACCTCAGAATAAAAATTAGGTGTGCAAGCCATCATTCAGGCTACTGAAGTCCCTTCCCTTTGCAAGGGCTTCTGCTGAGGTTTGTTGTATTATGACTTTCATAGTATGGAGAGCTCCAAGCTCTCCACTACACTGCCCACAACTACATGTAATGGAAACTTTCCCAGGGAAAAAAAAGTCATACATGCAGGAAGGACAGATTAGGCATGTTCTGAACCTTCAGAACTACGCATCACTATGCCCTGAAGTCTGAAGGTTTAAAATTCCAGTGTTTCAAGGTGACTCAGCTACAGGAGGAAGTAACATCCTCAGCACTTCAGATGTCCTGGGTCAGGAAAAGCACAAGAATATTTTTGCATATGTATCTAATTCACTAGAAAGACACAGAAACATCAGTTCCTTGAATTCCAAGTCATTTCCAATTCCAGTTGGATTCCTTCAATTTAAAGTCAACTGCAGCTATCAGTGTTTGCAAATATGCCAACACAGAGAAGCTGCTATCCCTTTTAAAATTTCATTTTAGAAAAAGAGTATTTAATTTACTTTGGGGTCAAGCTTTCGTAAATTAAGTTTTTCTTAATTTTTTTCACATTTTTCTTGAATAATTTAGACTGTACCTCTGATGGAGTTAAAATATATGCTCACCCCTGTCGAGCATACCCTTTCAAAACAACTATTAATTGTTTGCTCTGAAGTGTGTTATATCATGTTTAGGGAACATTCACCTTTAATGAAACAGGTTAGTAAGGAAAAATTGAGTCACTGGAGCAAATTCAAAAATATTTATTTCTTCCTTAATGCAGTACAAAGAAAGGGATTGCAAAAAATGAAAAGGCTAAGTCAGCTAAGAAGAGAAAGATGAGAATTTTGGAAAAGGAAAAGCTACCAGCATAAATTACTAGTTCAATTTGCTGCTGGACTAAATTACATTGGTAAAAAGTTTGGAGATGCAAGGTTATTACATTTTCTTTCATAAGTGAGTACTGCATAATGGAGACAGAAGGTTCCAAACTATATAGCTGGACTTCAATGCTCTCTATTGGTTTTTGAAGAGCATCATTTCTTAAGGAATATAATAGCTTAAAAGGATTTATCACAAAGATCAGAATTCTGCTGGAAGAACAGAAAGATGGTCAGGTTTATATGTTTATGATGCCAGTTTGTCTTTATAGATCCTGTGTGAAACAAGAAGGCAGGGCCCCTGTGAAGATGGCCACAAGAACTTACCTGCACTCACAGTTTCCAAGTGGAACATGAGGGAACTATCAGAGAGAGGAAGACAACAGCATGAGAAGCCAAAGGGGGCTAGAGGGAATCAGCACAATACATTACTAGAGAAAATGCTAAAAAATGGGTAAGAAGCTCAGTGTACCAAATACCCACCTTCTCCCTAGATTCCCCAGGGAATCTCTCCAGGAGATTTCCTGTCCAAAGGCTCCTTCACCAAGTCTTTCCTTGCTGTGATAACGCCACTTAGAGACAAAGTGCAGCAGCTCAAACTATGGAAACTATTGTCACATGAACATCTCAACTATATGTGATTCCTTGCACTTTGCCAATTCTGCCTTCCAAAACCATGTGGTTTTGCATAAGATCATGCACATACACACAACCTGTGCTCAAACATGTGAGTCTCAAATTTTAACCCGAATTTTTTCAAGAAATTGCAGTTTTGCAGAAATTCCAGTAACATGACAAATATGCAGGGTTATCAATTCAATATGGCTTTTCATTTTCAGACATGTTTCCACTTATTAATTCCACTATATAAAGTGTTTCATTACTGAAATTTATTAACAGCAAATCACTCTCTGCTTTAATGTACAGTTTAAGAATAGTCCTCTGAGGCACCAATGTGTGTACCCGTACTGAGGAGGGCATTTTCAATCAACTGGGCAGAAAAACACATAAATCCCCAGTTTTTATAAGTCACAATCTTATTGTGTAACCAGATATCAACAATAAGTGTACATTCAAATAGGCTTTAGCATTTAAAATTGCAGACCCTGAGCCATTCGTAACTTAGCGATGCTTTCAAAGCCTGCATCATTTTACAATCCACTGAGCACTGAACCCTGTTCAGCAGGTGGTGCTGTATGTTACAGACACTGCTGCCCTCTGCTGGCTATGACTTTCCCACACAACACAGGTAGGATGTACACATCTTTTTGTCAGTTATTCATTTGAAATTTCGCCCTTTCACATTATATATTATGTTACGTAATGTTTACCCAGGAATGCATAATTTGAATAATCTTATCCACAAGCTGCTCTTCAGTACTAAACAGGACTTTGCATACGCACTCCTACTATTCCAGCATATCTCTCTGCTCTGCCTCTCAGTCTACCTGTTTCCAATTAAACCTTTAAGTTTTCAGCTCCTGCCATAATTGAACTTCTTGAGCCAAGAGCACTCTACAGTTAAATTCATTCTGTTGCAATACTACGAGGTAGCATAACCCTAAGGATGTCCTGCTTGACTTGCATTTCTCTAGTAGTTTTCCCCACGAACTTCAGGAATACCACTAATATCAAGTGTAGAAAGAATAAAATGTCATATAACAAATAAAATCACAGTTTCACGCTATTTCTGAAAGCTTTACAAGGTCTAATCGGGAAAGATTATTTACTTCTCACTTCTTCCAGAGTGTTGGTTCTATTTTTCTTTTTTTTCTTTTTTTTTTTTTTGGGGGGGGGGGGGGAGGGGAGAGGGTCAGCTTGCTTTTTAGAACTAGGAAGGCTAAAGATTCAATTTGTATGAAAGCAAAGATCCTCAAATAGTTATTTCCTTAGTCTTCCAGCAAAGCGAAGACAGATGGCAACACTGCGTCTGAGCCACCTTGCAGCCACAGAATCCTCTTGGGCATTCACAACCCTGCATGACTTTCCTGACAAATGTCCTGAGAATGAACAAAATCACAAGCAACAACCACTCTGCTGCGGCAGTTTCCACATCCCCCAGCAGTCCCTGCTACTTCTATGAACAAAGACAAGACCAAAAGGTTTCTGCTGCCACCTTGCTCAAGAGAGCCCAAGGAGAAGGAAGCCTCAAAATACTAAGCTGGCACGCTAGCTGTGGCAACATAGCTACCTTGACAAAATAATGATTTGGACTACAGACTGGGGTGAGATCTAATAACATCATCTAATTTCATTCAATCTCTTCCTATTTAGGACATCTGTTAAAATCCAAGAGAGGCAAGAAGCAAGGACTATCTGTCACTGGATATCACGAGAGTAAAGTTGGAGGCTTCAGTTCTTGGAAGGTGAATGTAAGCAAAGCTAGCACCTTCCTTAGCAAGAGGCAGAAAAACAAACAGTTACGAACCCATAGGACAAGACAGCACTATCTGTGCTTGCGGCTAGTTACAAAACTTACTTCCTGATCAAAGAAACCTACTACCAGCATCAGGCCTGAGCTTCCTTTATCCTGCCTTGATTCTTTAAACTGGACTCTTTCAACAGTCCAGTCTTAAGAATACACTACACTTGCATTTCAGAGTAACGAAACTCTAATATTAAAGGCTTCAACAGAATAGATAAATTCCAAATATTTAAAGCTACTGGTCTGACCAAAAAGCTTTAGAGCTTTAAAGTTTAAAGTCTCATTGTACACTAACCTCATGTTAGTCCATGTTCTACACTTTAATTTGTCTCTGAGTTTTAACTTCTATGTGTAACTAAATCATGTTTGGGCTTTTATCACAACCACTAAGGTATCAACCAGATATTTACACCAGAACTCCCACACCATCACAGCCTTTTAAGCTGCAACATTCCAAAAACAAATCTTTCAGGGATGCAGTTGCTGAAAGAAGCTGTCAAACCAACTGCAATGCCTAATGACGTAACCATGACCTTTGGGAGCAGAGACATCAGTTCACCTACTGCTAGAAATTCGTCACAAATACATTAACCACAGAAAGAAGTCAATGCTGTTACTCAAAAGACAATCACTCTTCACAACAAAATTGAATCCTGAAGTTCAGCTATGATATCCTAGAAAGCAGCAAACACTATCCAATAGAGCAAGAGCGTTGCTTTTCAGTGATTAAGACAGATCTCATTAGCTCTTAAATCCTGACAGAACAAGCAATATAAGTCATTGTGAAGATGCATATAGCCATCTGAAGTACAAAGACTCTCAACTGAATCAACTGATTTCACTCATTGCTTTATTTTGCATAAGATTAGCTCGGTATGAGAAAGAATGAATACAATTTTGCAAATGCTACACAAATGGCAAAAATGTCCTGTGAAAGAATGGATGGACATGCAAGGAACTTTATACAGAATACAGGTATCCCACAGTACAACTTTATTTAAGCATCTCCGGCAGAAACGCTGACAAAAATCCTCGTCTGAAGTGACAAAACAAAGCTCATGCAACAAGTGTCTGTCCCTGAAAATTCTTTCCACTTCAATTATTCACCAGTGCAGGCACCACCTTCTGATAATGTGAATTTCTGTGAATTTATACTTTCAGTAACTTCTTGAAAACAAAGAGCCAACGTAGTCTGAATGCCAGTTTCTCCTCTAGCTTTTCTAATATCTGCCATTGCTAATCTGAGTTCCACTATTTTTTTGTTTGTAGCAGTTCCCTCAGTAAACTGAAGATTTAACCCTCTGTGATGTAGTGGCTTCCCTGCCACAAAGGGAGCCTCCTTGCCAATAACATACACCATTATTTAACCTAATACAAAAAGGAGGAACTCAGTACAGAGCAAAGAAGATAAAGTAAGAAGCCAGAATACTTCTGAAAGCCATCCTACTCACAGCTGAGCTGCTGTTTTCCAGAAGAAGTGTTCCAGTATAACACCTGTTCCTTCTCAAGACATCAGCACTGATGAAATAAGCATTTCCTAATGAAGCTGAGTATCACAGAAATGAAATGTAATTTTTATTAATAATCTGAGCTCGACAAACTAATATAGCTCTCTGCTTTACAAAAGCCAGCTGTACTAGCACTAATTTTTGGTGAGATGCTTGTATCAAAATAAATCCATCACTAGAACTTCACTGTGTTGCAAATGCATGCCTTGTTGAGGTGGTATCAGGTTGCTAAAGCTGTCCAAGAAACCTGGGGTCTAATAGTATTTTCCCCATTAAACAGAGGTAATAATTAATCTCTTCCACAATGCTAACATGCTATTCAGGTCCATCTCCCTAACTTTGCTGTACTACAGAGCAAGAATTCCAGCAATCAATAAGGATATTTCTACTGAAATTCCAATAAAAGCTGTTATCACATGAATTATCTCTTTATGCTGAATGTCAGAGATTTTTTTCCAGTAACTTAAAACCCTAAGGTTTAAAGAGCTTCTATTAATAGTGTAAAGCAATACCACCTTGCCAAAGCAGAATTCGAGTCCCATTATTACTCAAAATTGATTTTAACTAGTAGCACTTCAGACAGCTGTAAAATGAAAAGCAGATACATGTTTTGCTCTGTTCACTCTCTAAAGCTAGCAGTCACACAGGAGACTTTCAAAATTAAAGAAATAGGATTATAAAACCACAAAACTGACACAGGGCCTTTGGGTATACAGAGTACTTAGAATTATAATTAATTTTTTAGTGTGACTGTATTTCAAAACTGACTGTGAAATTCTGGGAGCTGTTTATAGTTTTCCTCCTCTACTCTAAAAGAGTGATTTTAGTCACAAATGAACAAAGACTTAACACAGTCCAAAACTAAAACTACTTTGACATGTATTAAAACATGAGATTATACAACAGGAGCAAGAGTTTAACAGGGATGGACATGACCCTGATCCAAGCAGGTGAGAGCAGGCTGCTCTACCATAACACGACATAACAAGGAAGGCTGTAATCAGGGCTCTCATAGCAAGTAGTCACATTAATGAAACCCACTGCAGAGTGCCATGCTAATTCCTTTGAATTAGCAGTAGTACATAAACAGATTCCGCACAGAAATGGCAAGGAATGTTCCCCCTGAACAAGTCAATTACAAAAAAGTGTTTCAGTATTAACTACATGAAGTGCCAGGAAGAAGGCCATCATTTTAAAATTAGCATAATTATAAAACACAAAGAAATGCTGGGGCAAGGAAATATACACATAAAGGTGTAATTTACCACTCTAATATCACAGAATTTTAAATATACACTATAGGAGTTGTTTAATCTTCTTAAATTGAAATTTATAACAGAAATCTCTCCAAAACCCTGAATGTTTTACTCAAACATAGAACATGTGTATCTACTTTCAGCATCACACAAACCTGAAATCGCATTACTCAGAACAGTTACCAAGTATTAGCTGTAAAGCAGCAGCAAAACATGAGAACACTATGTCAAAAGAAAGAAAAAAAAAAAGAATTAAAACTGAATTTCTAGGCAATAGGGCAAACTAACCATATGCATGACAAATTCAATGAAAATTAAACTGCTGCAGGGTAGATTTGATACCCGTGCTAGCAGTGGTACCACAGATCATTAGTTACAGGCATTTCACACCAACTGCTATAGAAGAGAATTCAGGCAATAATGACAGAAGCTCCTTCCATTTCTTGCCCTAGAGACATTTCTTCTTCCATTACAGGGCTTACCTCTTCCAAAAGTGACTCTTAAGACATCTTACATGTCACATGACAGTTTGACCAATGAAACTTACTTACAAGAGCTTTTTTAAATAAAAGCCCACAGTTTTAATATTGAACAGATACATATTTTATGGCATTTTAAACAGCAGCTACATGCAAAGCTGTAAGCAAATTAAGTTTTAAATATCCAATGAATTTTTAAAGAGTACTTTTAAAATTTAGCATTTTCACTAGCTAAAACCTATTTTTTTTCATTTATGCTGTGATTAAAATGTTCATTAATTTATTAGTGTCTCTAGCATCTTACAGCTTTGTTTTCTTAAGAGAGTCACTTGGGACCCAAATTAACAAAAAAAAATATATATATATAGTCCAAAGTCATCCAACAAACTATGGCTGGCTGGTGGTGCATGAGCTACTATGCATTCATTTCGTGATTCCCAATTCTAAGTTATTTATTTAAATAAGCATATGTACATATGCATATATAGGTTAACAAATGGTTCCTATAATTGATCCAAATATATAGCTGGGAGAGGAATTAAGAGGCACACACTCTATTGAAAACACAACTGTCACTAAAATTTGGCTAAATTACTTTTGTAATACCCAAAATGTAAAATTAAAAAAAAAAAAAAATCCAGGTAAGTCAATTTTTTTTAATGTGGGCATTGCTGCCACCACCTGGCCAAAACGGTGAATTGTTCCTACTCTTTGCATCTTTCAGATACAGGATTGCTCAGCATGCTCTCTCTCTCTTCTACAAGTCCTCTCATTTTAGCTTCTACCCCAACTACCACAAAGCCTCACCATTTCCTAAACTACTTCTACCTTTGCAAGGAATGAGGAGTAACTCAAAGTATCATTCAGATCTTACTAACAGTGTCTACAGCTGCTGTCCTACATTCAGAACACACTTCAGCATCAGTGAATTACATGACAGTAATATTCAAAGACAACAAGGTCTAACAAGCACCAAGCCAGTCCACTACTAAGGAAATCTAAGAAAAGTCTTGCAAATATCCAAATATCCACTGGAACTGGTGTATCAAGACTATAACAGTTTTTGCTGAAACATCCTCCTTAAAACATCTTTCTGGAAAGACTGCTTTGGGAAAGTTGGACTGAATACACTATCCTGTCACCTGCAGAAGCTCAGCAACTTCTGAGCAGATTCTTCATAGCAAGAGGTCCAATGAGTTCAGCAGAGTTAAGTCATCAAAGTTCCATACATACTCACAGACAGCACTACATTCATTCGCGTTTATTAGCTCTTAGGAACAGTATCTTGCTCCATACTTGAGCCTTAAAATGTTTTTAGTTCTGCTGCACCTCACCTGGTGAGTCACCCAAACAAGCGCCAAAGGGACCACAGAAATACCAGCATACACCCATAGCTGTGTTTTTACCTCAGCCCCTCCTCGAAAAGCTTCACAAGCATGAATGATACAGCAGCCCTCTTGGAAGGATATGGCCAAAAGTTCCATGAAATTAGATACGATATTTTAAATAACCCAAAGAAACAAGTAGTCTTTAATAAATACCATTTACAGTATTTTCATCCTTTCTTTAGGTAAGGAAATGAAGGTATCTATCCTGCAGTTTATGAACCTATATGCTTGCAAATCTGTCACTTCTCGTTTACATAATCCTTTAATCTGTATCCTTCCAGCTAACCAGGGGAGAGAAATCATATGATGTATGATGATATATATTGTTTCAGCAGAGCCAAGAAGAAAGTCAAAAAGCCCCAAAGCTTCCTGGAGAAAACTTAGCTAAAGAAATTATTCATTCAAGAGTCACCATCTCTGAAGGTGTCTGTAAGAGATCCCTCACCCAACTAACATGTAAGGCAACTGAATAGGTCTCGTCTTCCCTTACATCCTACAGTCTAAAGAGGAGAGGTAAACACACTTACCTTTTTTGCTCTCTGGGCTATATTAGGCGTTTTAGTGAGAAGCTTTTCAATCAGGTATTCTCTATTCTGCAAAACCAACATTTTATAAGTTAAAATCAATACAAGAAAAGAAGAAAATTCATGTAGATTTTAAGGCAGAGCAAAATTTACTTGTAGGGTTAAACGCTTTACCTTGGCTTTCTGGAAAAATTTGCATTTTAAAAGTTCTGCTGCTGTGGGCCTGAAAGATCAATAATAAATTAGAACAGAAAACAAAGACCCCTCTCAGTGAATACAGTACAGGACGTTAGTTAAATGGTACGTCTCTAATACTTCTGAATTAGTACTGTATGAATGGGGAATAAATAGCAATAGCTACTGAATTAATTCACATGTACTCACTTACCACACACCAAAAATCTAAGTTTCCCTATGGCAAAAATAGTGGGGAAAAAAAAATCAGTATCTAAATTGCCAATTTTCCCCCCTTTTTCTTTTAATACAAATGCATTTTACCCTTAAAAAATACAAAATAAAGTCAGGTAACATGTGCTTCCCTAAATGACTCCATCAGTGCAACTGAACTTCACTCCACAGTGACTACCTTGCAGAGATATAAAAGGGCAATTACATTTTCCAAACAGTAGCATCAATATCCACTAACTGCATTCATTTACTGTGGTAATGTAAAGGTATGCACATCTGTATACTGACACCATTAAGATGATGCATAAACAAACAAAAAGCAAAAAACAACCCCAAAATTGCCATCAGTAGTTTCTTCGAACCCAACAGACAAGTAAAAGCAAATCTACAGCCGTAAGGTCAAAACCTAAGCATTTCACATTTACTTAAGAGTTCTGTTCTGTTCTCTTTCTTCGCAGCATCTATTTTTGAAGTTTACACCAGATTTTCCACAATCCCAGAGCTACTGAAATGACTCCAATGGCAGGATTTGCTTTCCCTAGCTTTGGGAATCTAAACAGTTACATATCTAACTGAAGCCAGCCTCTGAGACTCAGGTAGACTTGGGAGGGAAAGAAAAACATCTCTTGGGATGAGACAAACCCTCCACTTTTTTTTTTATTCTCTCCATTAGGAGCCCAGACCACTACCCAAGACTAACTTTGAGATGGTTAAACTTAGGGAAGCTAAAGTCTTGAAGATCTACCATTTCTAAATGAATGAAAGCATCATTGCTACAGTTTATTTGAATTAAAGCAAGAGGTTGGATATAGCATAAACAGATCAGACAGTGGGAAGCTTCTATATGGAAAATCTCAACAACAAAAATCAGAATCTGAACTAGTCTGTTTCTGTGAGGACGTAAGTGAAGAAAACAAAAAGCAGTATGTATCAGTATGTATATGTATCAGTATGTATATGTGTATGTATCATCTTACTCCTACTACAAACAATGGAACAATTCCTGACATCAACAAAAAAGATCTAGTTAAGCCATGGTAGTTGCAGATGTTGCTCATTTTCCCAAAGCAACAGACTGAAAGGTTGTTAGTAGAGGTACTGCGGAGACTACTAGACAAAGCAGTAATTCACACACAAACCTTGGATAGGCAAACTGGAAGGGGAACTTTCAGAAGAAATGAGTTTGTGCTATGTTTTCAAATTTAAACCTGAGTTAGCTTTTAACTTTAAGACAAGTTCTAATGATCTACTACTGTCATATCTTGTAACAGGGAAACGCACGGTTAATAGCTAGATTCTTGGCAAAATTTTATCCAAACTTGCAGTCTCCATTCCTTCACTATTATTTACACCAGAAAATGCTGAACTGGTTTGAAAGGAGTTTCTGGGCCTGTCATCACACACGCCGAGGCTGTGAATTAGAGCTGAGGACTGTAAGCTACCTATATTGCATGAAGAAGGGAAACACCTCCTCACACACACCCCCAGAAGAAAAATATAATGCTGTGAGAGACAACAGTGTAACACCAATCTCAATTTCCCATGAAAAGCAGGCACTTCTCCCAAAAATGTCACAGTATCTCTGAGCCGAATTAACTACTGTCTGTGGAGAAACATAAAAAATAGCATAGACCAAGCAATCTAAGGACATTCACTCCCAGGTCTGGGTAACTGGCACTTTGATCTCATCATGTATCTGCTGGGCTAACTGTTCAGTTCAGGTCAATCATGAGTACAGAGATACTGTAAGTGTTACTACACCAATGTTTCTACATTGGCATCTTAACCACAGATCATGTAACACTCAGCATTATGTACTCAACAAGAAAAAGACCATTCTAATTATTTACCACTTATGTTTTCATACCAATTTAATCTTGCCCTGAAAATTGCTGGCTACTGGAAACTCAAAAAGCAGCTTGTTTATCCAGAATGTATTTCTTTCTTATCACAAGCAGCCAGCAAATTGCAGTACTAAGCTTAAATCATCAGGGTTTGCTAGTAATAAGACCAACTGTAAACGGCTTAGGAATCTGAAAATAGTGCCCAAATGATCCTTCAATCAAAAAAAAGAATTTGAAGGATTTCAAGAATTAAGGATGCTGTCATGTAATTTATACTCTTTTCTCCTAACTACATTTGTTTTCCATTATTGCTGCTGTCACCTTTTCAACTTGACTCACTAAAACAGTACCTTGCACTTTGGCTAGTGTAACACCAGTGAAAGAAACCAAGTTACAGATCATAAGAGAGAACACAGTACTGAGTCAGGACTGCTCTTTCAGAAGAATCTTTTTTTCCTGTACTGGCATTTCTGAAATCCTTCAAAAACAGAGATAAGTGATATATTAAATACCCTCAGGAAACAATGTTAATTACAGAATGTGCCTGGAAATCCTGGAAATCTCAATCACAGAAACAAATCAAGAAAGAGCACAGAGATGCTATCCCATGCAGCTGTCTACAGACACAAGGGAAAACTCTGAACAAGCTTGTGGCCTCCTACTTTAGATTGCAAAAAGTAAGTAATTTTCTCTGGAGATATTCTAGAGTTAAACTCATTTCAAAAAAAGAGAAAAATTAACAAACGTATTTCTAATATAAAGATCAAGTGGTTGCTCTATTTGGCAAAGAACAATTATTTGATCAACCCGAAAGTCTTGCTGGACTTAAGTGCAGCATAAAGATTGATATTTTACCTCAAACAAGCAATTAAGATACAGAGAAAGGACTTTTGCTTGTTCAATACTGAGTTTAACATGGTATTTAAATATGAGCAAATTAGGTTAATCCAGAAGAAGAAAACTTAGACAACAGTTAAGAGGCAATTCCTTCTCCCCAGATGAAGATGACTGAAGGCTGATTTTTAGAAAATTCAAATCATACGCTTAAAGATGATGTACAAACACTGAACTCTTAGGTAGTCTCTACATTTAAAAAAATAATTCTACTATACATGACAATAATGACCTACCTTTTGGAAGGATCTTTTTGAAGGCATAGTGAAATTAGTTTTCTAAAGGATTTGCCATATTTTTTCATCATCTCCTTGTCCTCTACACCCGTCTCTAAAGTGGGAGGGTCATTTTGCAGTGTTAGCATTAACACCTACAGTAAAAAACAAAAAGAAAATAGGCACCATAAGTCCCATCACTAAACTGGTACAAAAAAATGCGGAAATAAAAATAGAATATTCCATTCATAAAGTATTAAAAGTTATAATAGTATTCAGAGTACATATTTTTAGGTATTTTGAGTTGCTATTGAATACAAAGTACCTCTGTCACAACAGCATTTCCATAGAACCCTCTCAGAGCAGTGAGCAGTATGACTGACAAAAATATATGCATTTAAAAATCTAAAAGAATATATATGCCTGCTTACAATTGCCCAAAGAGATAAGAACAAGTAGACTACAAAATATTAGAAAAGAAAATACTAGATGCCTAGGCTTCACATCATGATTATACAATTTATTTCTGTCAGTCAGAAATGTGGGTGCATATGAGAAAAACAAGAAAAGAGGAATAGTAAGCAAGATTGCTGCAATCAGTAACTTATTTCTACTGCACAGAATACACACACTTCAGTGAAACAGACAGAAATATATCACTCAAACCTGAAGGATAAAATGCTTTTTTCTAGGACTCACTGACACTAAAAAACATATTCATTCCTTTTCAGTTATACTAGATACCACTTTACAACACCTTTTCATAAATGTTGGCACATACAGCAGTTGCTGTAACTTAAATATCTTAAAATTACATAAAACCATATAGCTTCTAAGTTTGGAACTGAGCTCTAAAATTCTTGAAGTTACTCTACGGAAAACACACACCAGTAACCACAATTTTTCCTTTTAAAAATTTAAGTAGGCTTCCCTAGTAAATTATATTGTACATATTCTTCTTAAAGTAAAAGCACAAAATTCATTTCAAGGAAGGTCAGTTTGTTACTACTGTTACTTAATCCAAACTAGTGAAAAATATCAAGTTACTTACTAATTCAATTTGAAGAGATTAATTTCATTTTTTAAATGGTAACTTAAATTCTAAGTTTGGTTATCTGACTAATAGCACAGCAGCTTTCTGCCACCTTCAAATACAAACATCATGTAACAGATCTGCAATCTCATATAATCATTTGCAAACTTTTTCAGAAGACTTCTATATTATCCTACTTTAGAGACTGATGGGTAAAAACAGGGGAAAAACATCACCATAACAAGATGATATATAACTTTTCTACTTTCAACAGTAGTGTTGCATTTACTCTTTAAAAAGAAACATGAATTAAGAACCAAAGCCTCAGAGTTCAGCTTTCTGGGTCTGTGCCTTGCATTTTACTCCTCTCACACACCTTCCTATGTACCACCTCCCCCGATACCTGCCCCTACATTGAAGATCTACAAAACTACTCTCGTTTCAGTCATTTGTCAAGAGAGAACAATCTGCAATGACCAAAACCAGTTCAAATGCAGAGGGAAATCTGAAGCCTGAAACCCCCTTCAGCATTAAGCAATATGAAGTTATAGTTACTTTCATAGGAGGGTATTTGTGATAAGGTGCTGCTCCTGTTGCTAATTCAATGGCTGTTATCCCAAAGCTCCACATATCAGCCTTGAAGTCATAGCCTCTCACCTGGAATAGAACCAGACAGACAAAGCAAAATGGTGATGCTTTAAGTTTTAAAAATCAAAGGCTGATTTTTTTTTTTTTTTTTTTTTTTTTTTTTAACAGTAGGAATACCTGCTCCATTACTTCAGGGGCCATCCAACATGGAGTACCAACAAAAGTTTTCCTCACTTTGTTACGAGTAACGTCACCTCCTGTTGCTAAAAATGCACTGACACCAAAATCTGTGACAGATGGAAAAAAGTTAAAATCAATTAAACTACCATTAACAAAGCAGAACTTTCAAACTTTCACACTTAGAAATGAAGTCATGAGGTCTACTTATAGATATCCTCCATTGCACAGATTACCTTCCGTTCATGATATCCTATTTCTGAAGTGATAGGGAATAAACGGTACAGTTATCACTACTAGTGATCTAGTTATCACCAGAATATTCCTCAAGTTTAACTCTCTAGAATATGTCTTGTTAACTATGATTACAAAGGATGCCAGTATCTGTCACTTCGGATTTTCAAATGTGCACTTCGAGCTAAGGTTTGCACCTGCTATTAAAAAATAATGAGCTACATTCAGTATAGCTACTAAATCTTAATGCAGTTTGAGCAAGAGCAAAGAGTCTCTCTCTTGTATATACAATACATATTTAACTATTTTTGTAGATTTGAGAAATCAAAGATAATCACACTGCTCAACATGTATTTTACAGTAGACAATAACTTAAAAAAAAAAAAATCCCCCAAAGTGTTAGTTTTCTCTTAACCTGTCACTACCTTAGCGAGAGCCATGTGGAGCTGGGAGGAGAGAAACAGAACAAAGACGAGCAGATTACCAAAGTAAAGAAAAACACTTTAATTTTGAATGGAGCTTATGAAGAATATTTTAGACTCTGCACTATTTACAATCTAACTGGATTGAAGCCAAATATTTTACTGTGCATTTGTTTAAAGAAATCATATTTTCCTATTGTTCTCTAATTTTAAGATTGATATTATCAATAAATACAGAAAAATGTCATTGATTTTAGTTATTTTTAGAAGACGATATAAAAAGATCACTCAAAATGATCTTTCTGAGAAAAATCTCTTGACATCAAAGAACCTCAATGTAAAGCATCACATCAACATGCTCTTCTCAGGAATCAGCTAAATTTGGAAAACAACAAAAAAAAAATCCATGTTGTTTCATGAAGTACTTGTAGTTTATAGTTTCTTCTATTCATTTAGCATGCTATTCATGTAACAGATAGACAAGTCTGATGAATTTGTGATCATAAAGTACTAACTTTGGTTGCTTCTGGACCAAAAAAAAATTTATGTTGCTAGATTGCTGGTGGTAATACACTTCTGTACCTCAGATACATTTTGCAGGCAGATAGTGTTGAAGGAATGTATAAACACCCTTAAAATAATACTGTATCCATTTCCTTTTCTGTCAGTAATTCTTAAACTGTCTTCACTACACTATTTTTCTTAAATTATCAGCAGAGATTACGTAACTGAAGTATTCACTCACACTTTAATCCAGGCACCCTTACAGAGAGGACTTTTTTTTTTTAATGGCCCAAAGCAGTATAATCACATGAAGAATCTACTCCAGAAATATTGGACAGGCATGCTGAGTCCACACTATCACTTCCTACTACCAATTTTTTCCCCACTGGCCACATCATCCTGTGCATTTCAAATAGTCTTTGTAGTCCAGATTTGGGACTGGAGTTCAACAGTCAGAACTTTATCATTACTTTCCACAAAGCAGATGTTAACTGCACTACAGATTCAAACTCTTTCTGGAGTGTGCTTTCATAAAGCACACAGAAATAAAGTAGAGTGTTAAGAAGTAAGCTTCAAACAACACACGTTCATTAAACTTTTCTGCAGTTTGCCTAATGAATAAAAATAAAAGTTTTTTTCCTCCAAAATCTGTAAGATATTGCTTAGAGGAGGTTTGCTTGTACTTTTTGAAAGGTGTGAACAGCCCCAGGAATACCAGTTAAAAATGATACTGGTAGTTATTAACTATTGCATATGAGAAAAATCTGTATAAGTAAAAAAAATCAGAAACAAATAAACAAATGAATACATAAATCAAGAAGCCATATTAAAAAAAAAAAGTCCTTTAGCTGGTACTAAATAATTGTTTAACAGATTTTTCAGGAACTGATACGTACAGCTAAAATTCTGGCTTAACATTTGCTCCTCCAGCACTGTTCTACTTTCTTAATGTAACATTTGTTTTGAAAAGGACCACAGACGACAAATATAAATAAAAAGAAGTCTAATCAAACAGAAAAGCAGAAAACCTTCTTGCATAAGCTTTAAAAAGAAATATTGTAATACTTCATTGAGAAAAAATGTAATGTGTATTTAACTCATTCAAGCAAACTTTCACTATAAAGCCAGTAAAACACAGCTGTATATCTACAGAGAGAATGGTCTGGTTTCAATACAAAACAAAAGATTTGTTTCTCTGCATAGACAGCTTCCACAAACACAGCTTGTTTAAAAAAAAGACAAGACCTATACTGGCTTGCTTCCTATCACACAGGGGGCTGGAAGCTTTACTAAGAAGTTCTGTAAAAGCAAAAAGGGAAATGCAGGACAAGGAAAGAGCTGAATTCAACAGTGTTAGGCACTAAAGATCACAGCTAAGACCAAAGAGCAAATACATTTAATGAACAACCATGATTTAAGTGTATTAGTAAGCATTTTGAGACTAACATAAGTGAAGCAAAGGGGCTGCCCAAATAAGCAGTGGTCTGCAAAAACACTTCTCCTCTGACATCATTTTCTCCTCAGCCACTGCTGGGGCACTTGGCCAAGTCTCAGCGAAGGTCAGAATCTAAGGTTAGCATTAGCATGGAGAGAGAAAGCTGGGCGCCTCCAAGGGAGTAGGGCAGCAAAGAGGCTGCAAAAACATTCTCATCTGACAGCTTTCCCACCTTGGTGAGGGCTGGGGCTCTTGCAGTTGAGGTCAACATCCAGGGTGAGGGTTAGGATTATCATTTGGAGAGAGGCAAAGCCCCAAGCTCCAAGGGGCTGCCAAAGGCAGGCTCAGGCTTCAAAAGCATTTCTCCCCTAAAAACATTCTCACCTTCACTACGGCTACGATCTTAGTCTAAGGAGCAGCCGACGCCAACACTTACTTAGGGTTAGTTAGTTTATAGTTAGTTAAGGTTGGGGCTGGGAGAGAAACAGAGCCTCAAGCTCCCATGAGAATGGAGCTGGCCAAGGAAAGCTTGCGATGCAAAAACAATTGTCCAAAACAAATCTTTGCCTCTGGCATGGAGGATCTAAGGTCATGGCTGTGGCTATTTTTAACCAGTTCTTTTTCAAAAATTTCTGTATATGCACAGAATGTGCAGATTCAATAGCCAGCTATGCATAAAACTGAAGAGTCAGACTTCTGCTGAGACTCCTCAAAACACACACTTTTCTGACAAGTTTCAATACAACTGTTATCTCTCAGCCTGACTAAACACTTCACTCACTCAGCCCATACCTTCTAGTCTTTCACTCATCCCTGAATGCAGCTGTTCCTTACTGTATGCGCCCTACCTCATCTTGCATTTCTACTCCTTCACGGATTTGGTATTTTTAACCCTCTTCAGGCAACTCAAGCTTAGAAGGCTGAAACCTGATGAAGTACCAATTATCTTGTTTGTCCAAGGCACTAGATGTTACAAGCTCAGTGGTTTTACGTAGAATATTAAGACCGAGTCACGAGACTATTTAACTTTTTTTTCTTTAAATGAATAGGAAGGCTAAAGCTTCCTGCTCTGCAAAGAATATTGTGCTTTAAAACAAAACAGCACAATAAACAGCCTTACTCATTAAGATGCCTACAGCAAAAAGGGAGTAAAGGTCAAGAAACTAAGCGCTGCAATTGAAACAGAAAGGGATAAACTAAGCTGTTTGAATGATAATCTGATCAATGTGAGAAGACATTTGATCATGGGTGAAGATCACTATCTAAAAACAAACAGATCTGAAAAGCTGCATTAGATTTTTGATTTTTTCATTATTATTACTATGAGATATCCAATTCTTTATAGTATGAAACGATCTCAATATTTGAGCTACAATGCTTTGGAATACAGACCTATGATCTTAGCAATCGCCTAAAAACGTTACAGAAAATTAAGACAACTGTAGAATATGTCAAGTGAATAATATTAACTATCTTATTAGAATTCAAGCCTACAAAATTGATTTCTTAGTTTGAGTCTTTTGCACTCCAACAGAAAACTTAGAGCTGTTCTAATTCACTTGCCAGCTCATGTTTTTCCATCCAATTTCAAAAACTGCAGACACTGCAATATTAAAGCCCCTCAAAACACACATTTACCTGATACTTTGAAAGCATCTTTTATGTAATAAAGAGCTTCTAGTTATAGCCATTTTTATTACTAAGGGCAAACACACACAAAGACTTCATCCCTAGGGTCACGAGCTGTAAACTGTGTAGAGCCTGAGCACTCAGGACAGAAGGAAAAAGTGTCACAGATATCACCTGTTTGTTTTATTTTCTAGATACTTGATACTGACTTGGGAGATAGGATATGAAGTTTGGAAAACCTTTCGTCTTTTACTCAGTACTAAAGGTGTTATTATATTATGAGGACCAAATAATTTGATTCTTACAGACTATGACTCAAGAAGAATGTAGATACTCTCAGAGGATATTTAAGATTCTATAAAGGATATTGCCTGCACTTATTTTTTCAACTGATACTGTTATAAGACTAATGGTAGAAATGCAAAAATAAACAAACAAAATAAAGAACCCAGAACATCTACTCGCCCAGAAACTGCATATCTCAGTGATCAGTTTTATAAAAGTTACAGTCAAGGTAATCATGACATGCAGTATATACTTTAACATGGATATTTGATTACCTGCAGAAATATTTCATTAGAGAACACTGGGGTACAGAAGAATGAAATAAAGTTGAGCAAAAATGTACCCTTTGCAAGCTCTTTACAATACATAGGTAATTGTAAAGGAAACATTAAGAAGACATAAAAATGTGTTTTGACATATTTGATAGGACATGGAAAAATATCAAATAATTTCCAAAGCATTTATCATTAGCTAAGCATCCTGAAACAGGATAACTTGCAGAGGAACTACTACATACCAGAAAGAGCCACTAAAAGCCAACAGAAGAGTTTTCTAGATGTATCCCTTGTTCCTAAACCAGCTTCAGTTTCCCTTTTCTTTTATTTAGCCATTACACTTTCACCACTGCCTTTACCTGCTATTTGTACAGAGCCATCTTCACCCAGAAGAATGTTGCCAGCCTTCAAATCCCTAGAACACACAGAGTTACCTTCAGGTATAAAATACATATAGGAATATATTCTACATTTAAAAAAAGAAAGAAAGAAGAAAAAAAAGGCAACAACAGAAAACATTCACAGATTAACTTCACATTAGTGTTTGAAACTTCAAAAGGCAGAAAAAGAAACCGAAGCATAGAATGTAACAGTTTCAAAATAAAACAGCATGTTGAACTCAAACTTTTTAAAAATACATTTTCTTTCTTTCTTTTTTTTTTTTTTTTTTTTTTTTTTTAATACAAAGACCCAAATTCAGCTTTGACATAAAGCAAGCAGAATTCAGAAACAGCTGGTCAGAACAGAAATACTTAGGTTCAAACTCTGTTTTACCTACAATTTGTTAATGTAATCTCACAAAATCTCTGTTTCAAAATTTTATAGGAACAATTAGCATATTTAACATCCAACTGTATCATTAATGAAAAAAAGTTGGAAAAAAAAATTTCTTCATTGATCTCTTCCATAAAGCATTTCTATGATCCATCTTCAAGAAAGGTAAATTACTATTTAATATCTATTTAATGAAGTTACTAAAACTCTGGAACAGCAAATATGTTTTTCTATAGGGTACCACTATGAAAACTTAAGTAAGATGGAATCTGTCAAAAGTTCATCATGTGCTTAAAATTCAGCTATCTGTCCACTTAACACACTACTTATATGCATAAAGTTAAACATAAACCTTTCCAGTTTGAAGCCCTCCCCCCTACTTTAAAAAGGGAAATGTAAATCCCATTTATAATGTAATTTACATTTGTAGAAACACACCATAAATATTACAGATATGAGCAAAACAATCTTTCCAGGATTTATTGAAAATAATTAACATGACTGCTATTGAAAAGTAACATCATCTGCTTCTTTATATAAAAAGGAGAATTAATTAATGAGAAAAATAATCCTGCTGCTATTTTGGAAACAGAATCTCCAGCTGGCACATACCACCTGATATTGCTTCCTATGAACTACTACAGTTTTCGCTTACAAGGTAAACTGGAGAAGAAATGCACACTGTGTTGTTTTGAACAGGATTTTCATGGTTTCACAGTTCCTAAGTTAGATGTTTTAAAAAGCAGAAGTCTCAGATGTAACAAGTTGTTATCTGCGTTCTGATCTTTTCAGACTGCTTTAAGAAGAGACAAGAGGAATCCCAGTTCCGATCTCAAAGGGTTCTGTTATCCTTAAAAACCAATAAATGTTCCTTTTGCAACAGTATCAGCTGAATAGAAGACTACAAATTAAGGTTTGCTGCAGATCTTTGGCATTCCAGACCAGAAGTCAAGATAATTGTTATTTCTCCATTTATCTCAATTTGCTTTCTGCAAAAGGAGGAAACATTTCTCGATTTACATTGCAGGCACGTCACTTATAAGATGGGGCACAAAGAGCCATTACTGTGCTTCATCTGCTCTACTTCCATTCTTGGAGTTTTGACTCAGTGACTTTGTTTTTTGTTTCAAATATTCTCTTGTAAAAGGGTAGTGCTTGGAACAGAGAGCCTGTTGTAGGCACCCTCCCTTAAAAGGCCAACTCACCTCAGTAAAACTAATTAGGTAAGTCAGAGTACAGCACTTCCATCATCCAAACAGTGGAAACAACCTGTGGATCACTACAGCAGATGTACAGATCAACCTGAGGGATCTGCATAGTTTATACCGGGGAAGTCAGTGCCAAGAGAATAATCGCTAGATGCATATATGCCAACATGCCAATATTCCACAGCATCAAACCTGCTTCCAGTACGGTCATAAAGAAAGATCCATAGAATTGTATTAGACGCTACCAATTATCAGGAAGAAATTAATGTTCACACTTATACAGCAGTACCCAAGTTACAGTTACGGGCTTACTATGCAATATGATACACAAGCCAGGAGCCTTGTCACATGCATTAAATTCAGATTAGATATTTGGAGTACCAGCAGCCACAGCAATACAGACCACAGTTTTCACAGACTTAGCACAGCACAGACCTATTCTATGAAGGAAAAACAGGATAAAGACCAATTTATCACTAGTACTTTACACTTGCCTGCAGTAGAGCATCTGCCTGAGCATCATCATTTGACAATTATTGATCATATTTACAATATGTGAAGGAGGCCATACAATTTGCTTAGTAACTGCAGCTTACCAGTATCAAGCACAAACTATAGATGCAAATTTGAAAATGCTTTTCACTGAATGTATGCTCCCACCTGTGAATTTGCCCATTCCTGTGTAGGTAGTCTAACCCCTCCAAAACTTCTTTAAGAATTGTTGCTATTATGGGTTCTTCAAGGACACCATTTTTGTGTTCTCCTCTATTGACAATATACTTTATGATATCAAGCATTGAACCTATATTGAAGATCCAAAAGAAAAAAAAACAAAAAACAAAACCATATATATACAGCATTATCATACTGGACTCTTGCAAAAGTATTTCTTTATTCTTTCCATGCTACTCCAATTTAAATCTTTGCTTGTATGTGCAAACACCTCAGCTAGTCAGCTCTCGGAACAAAGCATGCAACTACCTGGATAAATGGAGAAGCGAAGTAATGCTTTGTCAAGAATACTTTGATATTCAACAGTCCATTAGAAAGATCTGGTAACAGATTTCTAAGCTATTATCTATTAAAAATTCAAAGTATCCCACATTCAAACACACAAGCACAGCAATCACATTCTGGTTTATGATCCATCTTACATTATGGTTCGGACATTTTCCACCCAAGCTAAACGTGCAATTGCAAGACTGAAATGAGACATTCTCCATAAGAAAAAAAAGACAACTGCATCCCTAGCAATATGCAGTGTGGCACTGAACTTTAGATATTCTTAGTTTCAAGAAATGGTAATAATTTCATTTATACCAGCATTTTCCAGCAGTTCACAGTAAGCTTCTGTCACAGATCACTGGTTTCTCTCAGGGCTTGTAGCTACTTTTGATGGTTATCAATTTTACAGAGTATGACTTAACAGTCCTCAAATTTAACCAAATACAAAGTAACACTGTTATTTTATGAGCACTTCCCATTTTTGCTTTGAGTGTGACGGTACAGAAGTCTGTTGCCATCAAGACTAATCTTGAAGCACACCATTAGCAACCAACAGCCCCATCTTATGTTGGGGGCCTCAGTTTTCTAAACCACAAGCACATTCAGTTCAATCCATTTTTCTCCCACAGAACTAAGATTTTTATACCATTAATCATTATTATAAAAATTCTTATGGATGTTTGGTTAGTTTTTTAAGCAATAAAAAGGATGCGATATGTATAACACTTGTTTTAGATATAGTCCTTCTTGGGTAAAGAATAAGAAAAGTCCATTACAAAGTCAGAAATATGTGCATTTTTTACAGTAACAGAATAGACTTGTAACTCAAAAAAAAAGAGACACACTGGCTAAATTCTCACCAGAATAGTTTTCCCTACACAGCCTTACCACAAAATTTTAATATATTGACTCAGAATATAAAGTTATAGTTTACCTCAATAATTCTTTGTATGCAATATCAGTATACATAAACTTTTTAAGCTCACACATTTCTGCTATGTCATTCAGCATGCCTTTGTCTCAAGGTTTATCCCATACAGTCTTTCCCCCTCCTCATTGCTTGATGTAGGTCAGTTAGCTCAAATAAGGCACAAATGGTATTAAAATTCTTATAAATTCCTTACAACTAAACAAATAAAAAGAGTAACTTACCTCCACTTAACAGCTTCATAACCAGCCAAAGTTCATCCTTCACCACGAAAGATGTGTAATAGGTCACCACATTGGGGTGATTGCATTGACTCATAGCTTGAATTTCTTTCTGTAAGAAATACAAAGCCCAGCATAATATGGCCAGCTGTCAGTTCTGCTTGAATAAAGTGAAAGTTTAATTGATTTCTGAAGTGAAATACTGTAACAGCACTGATATAAGCACAAAATATGCATCAAGGCACCAAAACATTTCAATTTACCTATAAATCTACATGCAAGACAAAACATATTACAAGGAATGCAAGGGAGGTTTGGCCAGAAGATACAAAGATAACTACATCAATTTTCTTCTTAGAGCAGCAGAGAAATTAGTGTTAAAGTTCCAAGTTCAGAGTGAGCAATGAAGAATGAAGAGTCTCCAGGAGCTGAAGGTGTGGGTAGAGGCTGGATAACAGAACTTGAGGGAAGATTAAAACCTATTGTCTCTCCTGTTCAAAGGGGTTTAAAACCAGTAGAATAGAGGCAGAAGGGAGAGAAGAAGGAAGGAGGCTGCAGGACAAAGTGGACAGCATCACTGGCTCTGCTTACTACTTGGATGGACAGGTGCACACCACAAGGCCAAATAAGCAGACAGAAGTGCAAGAGAAAAAAAGCAACATTACAGATTGAGAGGAAAAGTCAGAGGAAACAACTGAGTAGAGGAACATACAGTCACCAACAGATGCACGACATGGCACTGCCAAGTAACACCATCTATGACACACCACAGCTGTACACATCAAGAATGAAGGCCTTGTTTTTCTTTTTTTTTTTTTTTAGTTCAAGTATAGTCCTCTTTATTCACTGTTTTACATAGATTTTTCAGTAACACCTTTGAGGCAAATATGCTTTGCTCCGAGTTCTCTACGTAGAGGCCTTTAGGCCTCCTTTGTACTTGAGGGTTTGGCCTCACAGCGACTCCGGCTACCACTGCCCTACCTCCCTCCGCCTCTCTGTTGCCAGCCACATGGCTCTTACCCACCTCTGGAGCCAGAGGACATGATGCTGGACAGTGAACCAGTCAGCAAGCCAATACAGCTAAAAACTAATTATTCTACCTCTCCTCGCTCCCCGAAAAGACAGGGCCTGTGGCTGATCCCTATTAGATTGATTAAAGCTGCCACGATGCCATTTTCAACTTTCAGCCTCATTTCAGTGAATGTTTTGAAAGATTTTCTTTGTTGGTTATTTGCAATGCATTTGAGATCACGTCACAGTAGCTTTCCAATAAAATGTTAATTTTTGCATTAAAGACTTTGATTTATTTTCATCATACTTTTTGGTGATTATTAAGTCAGGCTGTAGTATGACACACATCTCAGCTAGCCCTGTTGTCAAAAGTCCTCCTCCCTAGACTGCCTCTCAGCCCTGAACCACACAAGGAGGAATGTCTGTGTAGCCATGCAATGAGCCTAACTGATCAATTTGCAAATTAACATTTTTTAGTGGGAGAAAGTAGAGGGAAAAACAGTGGAGAAGAAATGTACAACACATTTCTCCTTCCCAGCAGATGTGCCAGCTTAAACTCAAATCAAACTACTCAGGATTTTAATTCAGCTTTCCATATCAAATTTTTACTGTAATGTTCCCAATCTATATTGCTATTTCATTTCTTATATATTTTTACTGTTTTCCTATGCTGGTAACATAACAATGGCTCAAAAAGTCTACTTGTCACTAGTGGGCAAAGATACACCTCATCTGCTTTACACACACACATGAATACTGCAGGAATGGAACGAGCTGCCTTCACAATCTTCAGCGGAAAAGCACTTTGAGTATTTCAGCTGCCTGAATCAATAGCAGCAAAAATTGAGCGATCACAGTAACCGTGGCCAAAGACACCTTATGTCTCAGCTTTGGTGACTTTTTCAAATCAAGTTCCTTGCAAAACAAAATAATGAAATTAAACAGTCCATGAGAGATATGGGATTATAATTTAACTAGAAAAGTATCAGTTTAGATCTTCAACTTCAGATAGCACATCTCACTCACAATTTAACAGTACACCTCCATCCTCAGTTATTTGGTTGAAGTCCAGGATATGCACAGGTGAGAGAAAGTGTTCACTTAAAATATACTCTCAGTTTATACTAGGATATCCAGGAGCATTCTTCACATTTACTTCATTTTAGACATTTTAAAGCACCAAAGCCATAATGGCACTTATCATTTAAAAATCTCTCCCTCATCTCTCCACTTCCGTTCTTTGTGCTAGAACTGCTTGTGAACCGCATCAGGACACATGCCCAGGTTAAAAGTTAACTTTTCTGGCCAGGTTATTTCTGATCCAGTCCCATGGACAGGCCATACAAAGAGCACAAAGAGCAACCAGCACAAGTGCAGGTGATGTAGTAATGAGTGGTTGGGACACACCTATTTTTGGTGGTAGCACTAACTTGTAGCATTCACAAGAGCAGGGTCCAGCTGCAAGCAAACAGGCAGGTGTTTGGGTGTGTGTGTGTATATGCGTGTGTGCGCGCGCGCGTGCGTTTCCTGAGGACCTGTCTCACGGGCACCTGGAATCTGGCACTTTTGTGGGACTGGCCTTTAAATACAAGGGGCTATTTCAAGGAGCCTACCCAGAGCAGAATCTCAAATCATTAGAAAAAAGTTTCAAACTAAGTTTATTGGTAAAAGAGACAGTCATCTAGAAACAGGTCTGTCAGGGCCTTTAGATAAAAGCCTCCTCCTTTATTTTACTTTTATTGAACAACTTCAGCATTTCGTATTTACGTGATGGTACTCCATTGCATCAGCCAAGCTTGCACATGGATACAAGAGTTCCTCCTTAGTAACAAGTATTTGTCCACTGTCTAAAAGATAGTAAACACAATAATGTACAGTAGGATTATTGCTGAAGTGAACATTAAAAAGTAGTTCAAACCAGCATTTACTCAGGCTGTCCTGAGTTTATCATCTTTCCTAAAAAGTTCAGAGAATAAGCTATGCTACACATTTTATTTCTTTTTAGATTGAGAATAAGGGGATGGGGTAAAATATCCAGTCTGGATAACATTAAAGACAGGAACTTTTTCCTTGGCTTGTGGAGTTAAGTTACATTTAGCCTGCAATAGTGAGAAGAGAGGACAATGCCAGAAACAAGAGTATTGAATTTCAGGAGTTCGGCAGTTTATGTAACCTCGGTATTATTTAACCTCCCTCCCCCATTACCTTTCTACTTCAATTGGCAATAGCCCAAATCCTAAGTCTGCTTATGTGGGCATCAGGCTTGCTGCATTTCCATTTCTCTAAAGGCCACATAGTGGAGGATTTGTCAAGAGTGTCTTTGCATGTACATCATCAATGAATACTTATCCTCAGGATTTTACAAAACAGCATGTTTGGGGAACAGAGTTTTGAAAGATTCTTATGCCAAAGGAAACTGTTTCATCATAAAAATAAGTGCTTAAAAACTGAATAGATTCAAAAATGATATTAAAAACTCAAACCTAGGAACATTCTAAATATTAACTGAAATAAAAGTGTTTGGACAGGTATGACAACCTTTCTTAAAGTAATTTATGACCTTTTCCAGAGTATCATCTCTATTTTTTAAACAAATTTTTAAAAATCTCTAGATAAAAACACTATCAGAATATACTTTCCCTCGGGGAAAAAAATTTTAGTTATGTGTGTGCACACAAGTATACGCACATCTATAAAATAAAATATCATACATGGCCTTTTTGTTACCCTCCTAAAGCAGTCCTACGAACTCAGAGAGCCAGAATTTATGTTCAGATCGATACAGATTAACAAATAAAAGAAAACATCTGAACACAGAACAGCAGATATTGACTTAGGTTAAAAAATGACGGCATGGACAGTTGCCTTTGTACAAAAAGAAAACAATGTGGGACTAGAAGTTCAATATCTATTGCCTCATTTAGCAGACAGTGGAGACATCTCAGCAGTAAAGGTCACTCAAGTTCTTGCTAATGTAACTTGTACAAGCTTGTATCGAGTTGTAGCCACATCTCTATATCAGCTGGATATCTTTTGTGGAGTTTTGGTAGTTTGGCCTGTTTTTATTTGCTGAAACTTTTTTTTCCTAATTTCCACCATCAGTTCAAATTCTGCTAAAACAAAAGAAGGTTTGATCATTTTATATTACATTACGATGTAATAGTGTTGGTAGCCTTATGAAAATGTTCTCTATGGGCTGTAGATGTTAATACATCATGCACAGCCTCACCTTGGGCAGTTCTCTTTTAAACATGGTTCAGAGCTACACTTATTTTTTGAGTTTAGTTGGACAGAAACCTCACTACCTCAGAAGTAGATTTCACTGCCACAGCCCTCTAAAAACACAACAATGTTCCATACAAGCTGTTACGTAAACTGAAGGCAAATGCCATCAATCACCAGGGGAAGAGCATTTTGGGTCCTCCACTGTAAACAAGCCATTTGATCTGAAGAAACTAGATGGACCATACCCTCTGTATCAAATTCAAGATATCTTTTGAACTGGCAATTCCCTGCTGAGGAGATCATTTCCTTCAGAGGCAGGAATTTCTGCATTAGAAAAAGCCCACAGTCTCTAGGCAGTAGTATAACCTGTGGAACAGAAGAGAGTGTTCTCACTTTTAGAATGATTTTGCATCCTTTAATTCTTGTTTTGCTGCCTATGTATAAATAAGCATTAGGCTCATAGAAACCTGACTAGGAATGACAAAAAGCAACAAGTTCAACTTTTAAGTTCTTTGCAACTTTGTCTGGATTGCTATAACCACTGCAGAGGAAAGACTCCTGTAGTTCCTTTTACAAAGAGCATCCTACAGGTCCCTTCCTCCTTTGATCAGTGATGCAAACAAACAGCATTCCTCATGTGGTTTCTTACTGCCTATTGGATGTTGTGTGTTATTAGCATTAACAAGAGTTTCCTTGTGTGCATGACCACATAACCATTCTTACCCCAGCCCCACCCCTCAAAATATCATTACAAAAATATTCAAACAACTAGTTTCTGCCTTTTTCTCTGCTTTAGACATTTTAAGGAGACCTATTATTACCTTTATATTTTAATCAGTTTCTAAACAAAGGAGAATATACTTTTTCCTCAGTATTAGGAAATGACAGACAATCATAAAGTAAACTCTCAAAAACCAAGTCTCCAGAAAGCAAGGGTTAAAGTTCTTCCCAGAGCTCTCAACAGTTGGTTAACTCAAAGGATTCAAATTTGTACCTCTTCTTTTTGAGGGCATGAGGAAGTATATATTTGTCTGACATTTTAGGGCAAGGGCACATTTCTTTCAGATGATTTTAAGTCCTTTTCCCCTCTATTATCCTGCATGAAATCCTGCCCTTACTCTTACATCAAGCAAAATCAAGATCAAAACACAAAACTGTCTCCCTACAATGTGTTCTCCTCTGATTTACTTACGAGTAACTCATCCATACTGGTCTGGCATTTTTCTAAGTTGATCCTCTTTATTGCTACACGTTCTTGCCTGGGTTTGCATAGCGCTGCCTGGACAACTGCTGTAGCACCACTACCTGAAAGAAGGCAGAAAAGGAACACAGACTTAATGTGACAGGAGTTCCAACCAGCATCGAACACAAGAACCCAGCAGCCAAGAACTAGAGAACCTTACATTAACCCTTTTTCAGTATTTCCCGCACACGTGCGCCTTTCCACCAGCAAGACAGCTTGCACACTTCTCAAACGGTGAAGAAAAGCTCTCTAGTTCAGAGACTCTGTTCCATATTCAAACAATTCCAAAGAAGAGAACTTAAAATAGCAGGCTCATTTATCAAGTGGCACCCACCACTGAGATGCATTTCAAAGCTTAGGAGTCATTACCCTTTTGTCTTTGGACACATTCATTTCAATCAATAATTTAATTACTTAACAACTTGCAGGGCTAACATGATTAGAAGTGTCAAATGTGGAGGGAGAGGAGGACAAGGGGATTGCTTTGTCCAATGTTATTTCTTTCAGTTCTTTCAGGTCAGTCTCTGCTTGCTAGGCTTTTGTCCCCACTGCTCAACAAACAGAAACATTGCTAAAATTGTACATGCCGAATCTTCTACAGTTTCATCAGCATTATTGCACGTCTACTATGATTAGGATAACAGCCTAGACAAAAGAGCATGCTGATCCTTGTAAAGAGCACGAGGCACAAGTATCACACTAGCAATAAGAGGGTGCAAGTTGCTCTAGGGCCTGGCAGGGAAAAAGTCACGCTTGACATCCAAATCACATACGATCATACCTCAAAGATGACAATGCTAGATGGACTCCAACAGAATTTGGGAGGAACTAGTGTTCCTTAGAATAAGTTTGTTTTTGTTTTCTTTGCTAATAGCAGGAGTAGAAAGTCCCATTGCTTCTTTTATCAAGCACCCACTGGGTTTGCCCCAGAGTCAGTATCTCAGCATTGCTTATTAAATTAGTAAGATGCTCTCAACCAATATTCAGAGTTTTGCCAAGTTTTCACATCTTACAGCTATATAAGATGCAGCAGAGTGTACTTCCTCAAAGTAATTGCATCTTGCTCATTCATGCAGAAATCTAACAGAAACTGTTCCCTCTGAATCCCCTGAGTAGCTTCTACCTGTAATTTTAACTATTTTCACATTAATTATGGTTTTCTAGTAACTCACTGAACTGAGCAACAGATCACATTGGCCTGCTCATACATTATGTTCTATTTATGCACACTAATTGGCATATCCTAGATGAATACAAATCATCAACAAAAAGCCCTTTTGTTGTCAGGCCCTAGAAACATGGATTCAGTTACCAGTCAACTTAAGAACAATTGAGAGCTTTTCCTTCCACACACCCGAAAAAAAAGCACCAACTCATGACTGGAAGTTATTGTCCATGTTTTAATTGATATTTGCTTAGATATTTTCATGCATTGTTTGATTGCATGCTTTTCCTCTGCTCAAATCACAAAGCTTTTTAGCTCAGTACATGAATTCTATTACAATATAAAATTGAGCTTATCTTAAAAAAGAAAAAAAGTCTTAACAGGATAGATCAGTTATGGTTTTCAGGATGCAGTCACAGGCAAATATTGACATGTCCTGTTCCATCAGCTTAGAGAATGCAGTCTTTAAAAAAAATCCCATATCGGTATTAACCAATAAAAGAATTAAGAGGTATTTAAAAAGTTACAGAAAACATCCAAAGGAAGAAACTGGCAAGTTAGCACAATTCAACTCTTAATAAGATTCCTTCTATGCCATTTTCATGAAGCTCTCACTCAACACACCAGGACACAAATCCTCTCATTATTTTGACTATACAACTGTAGGCCGGGGTACGGGGAGGGGAGAGGAGAAGGAACTAAATCTTTAGCTATTAAGGATACAGGAACCAGAATTAATGATTCTCCTTGATGCATCTTTTCTCCATATGCCAGTATTTTTCTCTATTCATAGGAAACAACCAAATCTGCACTTTAAAATGCAGTCACACACCAAGACTACATCGAAACATAAAACAAAAGCATCGCAAAGGAAAAAAAAAAAAATTCTTCAGCAAGACCCGTATACAATCCTAACTGCTTCCTCAAGTTAAAATGCAAGAGTCAAACGACAGTAATTTTTTTTAATTTTGGAAAAACTTGATTACAAAAAAAGATATCACACATCACTAACCCTACCCCATTACATTACCTGCTCAAGTTTTATGAAATCCCAAAGCAATTAGTATATATTTACCACAATGTAAACATTCTTCTATTACAAAATTAATTGTAAGCACATCTGTTATGCACAACTTGAAGATCGGTTCCTCTTTTGCTTACTGAAAGAGAATGAGATGTGAAATTTTGGGATGCAAACTAGAGCGAGAGCTATTCATAAAAAGAGCCTTTCAGTGCACTTTTCCAGTTTCTCCTCTACAGAGACGAGCTCCAGCAGGATATTTTTCATCACAAGAAGATGATGCACTGACAATGCAAAAGTTTTGCTGTTTAAAATAAAGCAAACTAGCTCAGTTTCTCTTCTTTCTCTTGTCTTTTGAAGACTCTAGGCAGTATGGTATTTTGATACTAAATGCAATCTGTGCAGCCTGCATTCTCAGTGGGACACAAACAAAACAGGTTTGGGGAAAAAAAAAAAAAAAAAAAAAAAAAAAAGAGAGCTCCAGGTACTAAAATAGCCAAGCACTTGGTAGCTATATGCTTCCTTCCACTTAAAACACTTCCCCCTCTCCTTCTCTGGCTCACAAGGGAAACAACTGGGCATAAAGGAGAAGAAAGTCCAGAACCTTCCCATATGCTCTGAAGACTCCTTCTGTGTAAATAAAGAAATGATGCTCTACTCCAGTCTACTAAACAAGTACAGAACTGAAGCATTGATAAGGAATAGGTATTAGACAGGACTCAACAAATAAGCATTTCAGTCAAGAGTTAACACACTACAAGAGTGTGTTACATCACACAAACAAAGAATTGTCACAGACAACCATTAAACATAACGATTTGATTAGTGCTGAAAGAACATGTTTATGTAGAATGGATTACAGTAAACCATTCCTTGTTGGGAGACACGGCTTACTCAGGTATACTGAACCTTACAAGGCATCCAAAACCTATCCCTCATAGCTGGGAACATACCCACTACATGACACACAAAGCACATACTGGTTTTAGCATCCAGTCATACACGATACTTGTCCATTTAGAAAATAAAGCTGGTATAACGAAAGCTCAGGTTGGATAAACTGTGAAGCCTTTCTATCAAGGGATTTCATGCAGAACACTAAGGAAGGATTACTGGTGGTCAGATTCAAAAAAGTTTCATAAGAATCATTATTCCCCCCCACACAGTCGGAAGTCTCTCCTGCTTGCTACAATAGGAAGCTCATATCAAAAGTTAATAGTGAAATAATGCAATTTCAGTCCACAGGATGCCTACTATGCCTATTTCACAACAGATAACAAGAGACAGTTTAATCTTCTCCTCATGTTTCTTACTGCCATCCTTCTCTCTGCACTGACAGTCAACTTGTTCCTTCTGAACCACATGCATTATACCATCCTGCTTTCAATATAGCAAAACCATTAGAAATGCTTGTAATCAGGTTCATGTAACAGAAACCTCCTTAAGAGCAATTACAAATGGCTGTATCTCACTTGTTCTAAAAGGACCTAACCTAAAAACAGAAATAAAGAAATATTCTACATTGCACTTTGCAGATGCTTCACAGAAAGCATATGAAAACACTACAAATGCAACCACTCATCAGGGACTTAAGCTTATCTAAAGAAGTTCCTTTAAGTTGTTCTAAGTCTGACAAACACATTTTCTCTCTGCTTTAGTATAGGTGTAGAACCTGTCTCCAGTTGGCAATGAAAAGAAGGATCTTTGAACAGGTGTGTGATCAATTATAGATACGAATATTTTGGTTTTATTTACTTTCCACTAGCCAAGTTCCAAAACCAAAGACAGCGAGGATAGATGGCAGCACCACTTTGTGTGCACATCACATGTGCACACACACTTCCTCCTTCATACAAGCATGCAGCACTGCTGCCATTTATTCCCTATGTATAAAGGTCTAACACTTCCCACACATTCGGCATTGCACTGTAATTCTCTATTCCAAACACATCTAGAACTATTTCTATTTTTGTCTCAAAACAAAAAAAACAGTATCTTCATTACCCCACAGTGATTTACCAAGTCTTACGTACAGTAGCTCAGTATTATTCTACAGTATTCTAATATAAACATCTTTTAAAGATTTTTGCATTCATTAGGTCCCTTCAGACATTCTACCCAACAACAGTTCCCTACCTACCACATTTCTTCTATTTAATTTCTTGGTACATACGATAAGAACATCAAGAGGAAGATGTAATTTGTTGGTAATGACAACAGTTTCTTGCTGACTGGATGTCCGACAGGTTAGACAGCAGTCATAATTACAGAATACCAACTACCTTATCTCAGAACCTGTACAAACTCTTACATACCTACCCACATCATCTACATTTCCACACCCCTCTTCAGCTCCCCCGGATATAGAAATCTCCTATGAAATTTAAACCATTAGAGCATATCGATTTTAAGAGTCCACCTCAAATCCAAGATTAAACTGTAACCACCTCTAGAAGAACTCAGTAGTAAGTAAATAAAAATCTGAAAAGGGATAAAACATCTATTATTTTTATTTTATTTTTTCAGACAATCCAGTTCTGAAGAACAGACTCCCTAATTAATTCTTAAGTGCAGTTTACAAGCAATATAAGTGAAGGATTCCTTTTGCATACAGCAGAGCACACACTTAAGCCACAATTAGCATACATAAATCTGTACTTGCACAAATGCAACCTAGCTTAGGTTTCGGTTCTTAAGAGCATGATTTTTACATATGACATACAAAGCATCTGTGTTTATATATAAGCTTGAAAAACTACATGGTACATATAGTATACAATACACAATACTGTATAGTGTACCTTCAGCATTACTACATCTGTGTTACAAACTAATGGATACTTCAACACATTCCAAGGCAGCATTCTAGAGAACTAGTCTTTCCAGTCTTGAAACAGTTAGTGGTAAAGCAATACTTTTGGTTAAGAAACTGAGAAAAAAAAAAAAAAAGAACCTTTAACTTCTTTCCATTTCTAGCTCTTCCCACATGCATTTTCAGCATCACTCATTTTCTTTCATATTTCCACTGTTTAAAAGTTAAAATTCTGCTCCTTAAAGCTCATTTAGACCATCATACTTAAACTCCGAACATTTTCCGAACTTAACTTCACAGGCAATGAACTCTATTTCTCTTTCAATCTTCAAAAGATGTGTGTTCTTCAGAACTTCAAGTAAGCACAATTCAGTTAAAATTTCTACCTACTTTATTTTCTTACCAAGCCTGGGATCAAGTCTCTCCCCTTGTAACTCACATGCAACACTATCTGGCAGGATGTTGACATAAATCAATTAAAATACACTACCTGTCCATGAAATCTAGCATATACATACAACTGCTACTTTGGCATTTTGATCATTCAGCAATTACTCAGATTCTTCATTGAGCTAAACAAAAAATTTGTTCTACAGTTGGACACTTAAAAATGTCATCATTACTGCTATTAGAGTCAGTAGATAATTCAAATTTTGTTTACCTTCTTGTGAGAGAGCAGTTTACATACAAGGTCTCAGAGTTCAGCAATCTTATCCCATATTGCTTTCTGAAAGCACATTTTGCATCAGGGAGGAGGGCAAGGGGGAACACCCTCTCCAAGGAACATAAAGGTCTACAAACACCTATGTGCTCCCACTGCAGTTTTAGATACATAACCTAAATGTCTGCATCAAACTACTAAGCATAAAAAAAAAAACACTACAGTGCTGTGCAGGAAGCTGCAGGTGCCAGGGAGGATGAGCATCATTGCCACACAATCGTAGCATCGCAAAGGAAGACGATAGCAGCCAAGCCCCATATAAGATGTCAAGAAAAAAAAAGCAAGCATTCAACATGCATTGCTCACTTCAATTATGGAGTTGTTAGCACAACAACACAGAACATCATTGTACCACGCACAAAGAAACTGATGCAAGAAAGAAAAAGGCTTTAAAGAAAGTTCTTCTTTCAATGATTTCACACCAGCATTGCTTCGTTCTGCCACTGCTGGATGACATGGTCCTTACACCCAGAAGCTTCCACCACGATAGCTTTACCAAAAATAACTTCAAAACAGTGAAATTTATTGCAGCAGTCAGGACCTCACCCCACTAGTGAGGCTGTGCTGCAAAAGCCAGAGATAAATAGAAATCCACTTATTCAAGGCAGCTAATTATTTATTCACACAGGGTAAGCAGCATCAATTTCTGCCAAGTGTGATTTCATTTATATATTAAAACAAAAAAACAAAAAAACAAAAAACAAAACAAACAAACAAACAAAAAAAACTTGCTTTTAATTTTGGGCACCAGTGAATATCCTAATGTCATAGTTATCTTTTCAATTCTGCTAGCAGATGGCCCCTCTGCTTCTGCTCAACAGTATCCCAGTGATTTTAGTAAACCCTAAAAATTAACAAAAGTAACTAACCTGATTTTTAATCTCCATCCTTTAAAAGCCAAGAATAATAATTAACAGAAAGAAGAAGCTTTCATCTACTAAAACTGCTGTCTTATAGTTCTGAAATATTTTGGATCAGTAAGAACAACAAAAAAGAGAACTATTTGTTCAATAGAGTCAAAAAAAAAAAAAGAAAAAGAAAAAAGAAAGAAATTTGGCCTACAAGTGTAGCCACTACATAAGCTACTCAATTCTCCTTTACATTCAGAGCTTGGTGTTTAATCCCTAAAGCCAGTCAGAACAGACATGGTTTTGTTTACATTTAACAAAGAGGTTCCATTTGACAAACAAATTATGGAAAAAACACAACTGGTCTCTGACCTACAGGTAAGCAATTCTTTACTTTTTTTAAAAAACAGAAGTAAAACAGTTCTAATATTGTTTCAAAGCGACACATGAGCCAACCTAGAACTGCCATCCCAGGTTTGAACTTGGCCTCTGCTATCAAAGCATCCTTAAAGTGCTAGTCCTAAGAAGTGGTTCTACTTTGAAGATGCAAAGCCTTGCTGTCCAAAGACTCAATGACAATCAAAAAATAATTGTAATCCCTTCAAATTTCTACGTGTTCACCATCAGAACTGCTCCTTACAGCACTTAGGTAACTCCTGTGCAGACAGGACCTTTCTGGACTCATAGTTTTAGACCTTAGCTGTAGGAAATACTTGGAAGGAGAGAGAGAAAGCATGAAGACAGGAGTTCAGACATGGAGGTGGTTAGCACAACAGCTTTCAAGAGCAGGAAACCAAACTATACATTTTTCTAAATTAAACATTAACGATAAACAGAATCAGCTAATTACCTGATTGCTTGCATACATCTTTTGCATGCTGATTACATGCAACTTTCTTAAAGATGACTTGTTAAACTGAAGGTTAAAAACAAGATTTGCTGTTTAGTTACAACAGCAACAAAACCAAAGCAAATTACACACCATTGTCATTATTTTTGCCTATTTTCATACATGCATTCATATGTATATTTTCAAAATTTCAGGTTCTTGTAAAATATAATTAATCTTCACAGAATCACAGACCAGCTGAGTTTGGAAAGGACCTCTAGAGATCATGCCCTGCTCAAAGAAGATCACCTAGAACAGGCTGCTTTGGACACCATCCAGGGGGCTTTTGACTATCTCCAAGGAGAAAGACTCCACTACCTCTCCGGGTAACCTATTCCAGTGCAGTACCACCCTCACAGTAAAAACAAATAAATAGTAAAAACAAATAAATAGTTATGTCCGTACAGAACTTCCTGTGTCTCAGCTCATGCCCACTGCCTCTCATCCTGTCCCTGGGCATCACTGATAAGAGTCTGGTCCCACCTTCTTTATACTCTCCCTTCAAACATTTTATACACATTGATACAATTCCCCCTGAGCTTTCTCTTCCTGGGACTAAGCAGGCCCACCTCTCTCAGCCTTTTCTCCTATGAGAGGTACTCCAGTCCCTTAACCATCTTAGAGCAAGTCCATTGAAGGGCCACTATGTCTGTATTGTACTGGGGAGCCCAGCACAGGACACAGGACTCAGACATGGCCTCACCAGTGCTGAAGAGAGGGGAAGGACCACTTCCTTGACCTGCTGGCAATGCTTTTTCTGTTGCAGCCTAGGATACTTTCCCTCAAAGGCACACTGCTAGCTCGCTGGCTCACAATCTTCCTCTTGTCAAATCTGAATTCCAATTGTATGAGTTAAAAAAAAAAGTTACACAACAAAAATTGATCATTAGATCGTTTACAAAGCCTAACCTCTTAGAAGCAATGCAAAATAAAACCTGATCTCTCATCATTTGGTACTTCTAATGCAGAAAATTCATTCTGGTTCAAAAAGGTCAAGATAAAGCTCCCCTCCCTGACACTAACACTGTCACATACAGACAAATCTGGTAACTAAAACACTCAGCACAGCCTCGTTAACAGGCCAGCACTGTGAATGTTCAAAAAACTATTTCTAAATTGCACCATGACCATCTTAACTCTGATAGCTGGATTAAAAGTCACCTTTTATTAAACTACTAAATGAACTTCTAACATTTCTACAATTTCTTCAAATGGTTACTTGACAGAAAATCTTGATCGATTATTTTCCCCCCAAATAATAAGTTATGTTAACATTAATCATGAGAACTGAAGTCATGAATACTATGTTTTATGTGTGTATATACAACAGATTAGATAGGAGACATTACTTTTAAGATTTATTGATATGGAATAGAATTTGTTTTGAATCATAAATAATTATATTTTTATACTAGAAATTTGTGGAAAAAAAAAATAAAAGATCTTAGATAATTAAGTATTCCTTAACAAATACTGCAGTTTCTAATGCAAGAAAGCTTTTTAAAAAAAAAAAAACTCTGCAAGAGCAAATATTGAAGTTGACCAGAGCTTTAGTTGCTGCTGCATAATATTTCATTGAGTGCAAGTGATATTCCAGAGTGCAAGTGAATTTGCTGTACAAAAATCTATAAGAACAGCTTCAAAAGAAAACCCCTTCAAAAAATTTGAAGAAAAAGCAATTGATCAAGCATGGGAATAAGAAATTATTGAAAGTACCAAAGTGCATCTGATTAACAGATCATAGAACTGTAATTTTACTTCCACAACTTTAGAGAAGCTTCTCTAAACAGCTTACGCTAAAATTAAAACTTGAACCTCAGTTCCTAATCATCATAATCAGAGACCTCTCTACAGAGCCAAAGTAAGGTCTCTGGTAACTATGAATATAGGAGAGTCCATTTTCTGTCAGACAAAGTGCCCTTAGCAATACAAACGCAGCAAGGAATAAATAAATAAATAAATCACATTCCATAGAAACGCAAACAAAGACCCCAGAGCCATTAATGTGAGCATCTCTCACGAGCTGTTTACAATAAGAACTATAAAATCAGCAGAACGGTCCCAAATCATAACCCGTTTCAGTCACTAATTCCAACACATTTGACTTAGCAACACTGAACACTGAGGTAACAAATCACAAGGTATTTTTGAATTCAAAGTTAGAAAGGCAGTACAAGACTAGAGCTGAATTCAAGCAAAGAAACACCTTCATAATCAGCTGCAGTCAATGTAAAGATAATTCATCATGGAGAAGTAACCCCTTATTTTCAAATTAATTATGGTTGTTTTCTAGCCAAACTAATTTTCCAATTCAGTTAGAGCAGGAGAGGTGAAAATACAGTTTTATAACAGACACTAACTTCCAGCCTAATCATAGAACAATTCTATAATTCTGCTCCTCTGTAACAGACTCTTGCTTTCATGATTACACCAAAGTAGTCTTACACACATCAAGCTACAAGCCGTAGGAGAGCATCAACTCCAATGCAGTTTACAAAAACCAAGGCAAAACCATTTGGTTGCGTGAACTAAGAAATCTTCTAAAAAATAATAATAGTAAATTAACACTGTTGTGTCTTGATGTAGACCTCACTACAGATTGAGAGATACAAATATAATTTTAAGATTACAGTATCCAGTCTTCAAGTTTTTATGCTGATTGCTGTTTAAATGTCAGTGCAGATTTCTATTGCTTCTAAGGAGGAAAAAAAGCCTCACATGTAAGTTACATTAATTTAGAGAAATTATTTCAGTTATTTTATTCAAAAGACTCTATAATAAACACAAACTGAAAAAACTCACTATATTGCTGTTATTAGCTTTAGATAAATCATATCCAGCTAGAAAAAAAAATCAGCGAATATATTAAAACCCACTGCACAATTTAAGTTAATGCACTAAAATCATACAAAGAGATATCCCAGTCCTCACAAGAATCAGATCTGGTTCTCTCCTCATAGCAATTACATTTCTCATCCTTACAACTCCTACTGTAGTAAGTTGCTCTGGATCTTGCTGTTCTAATACCTAGGAACGTCTTTTTAACTTCCAAATGTGCACATTTATGGACCGCCTTTATCAATCTGAATTAATGCAAGAATTTCCTCCTCTCTTAACTCTCTACCCTACACATTTGCAGGTAGCAATCAGAATGGTTTCTTCCTGCTCCAGGAAAGATATTTATGTGGGCATTAATAGGAACAGCCTCTCCCTTGCATCAGGCCTATCAATCATGCAAGCCAGTCAGAGAACCTGATCTGACAGAAAACTAACCCAGTGGAAGAACAACTAGTTTTCTACCGGATCAGTGAGACCCTTTCAACAGTAGTTTGTTAGAGCAGATTAAACGTACTGTGAAATTGCGCATCAGGAGCTTATAAGGAACAGGCTAACCATCTTGAAAACAAAAACATGAAATAACATCTCATAAGCAGCTCTATTTAAAAGCTACTGTTTTCTCCTTAACAGACACTTGTATTTGTTGAGAGATTCAAAGAAAGCAATGGGCAGAGAAGAGAACTGTATCTTTTGACATCTGCACCGCATGGCATCAGTTTTCAAAACAGCTTTCAACTAGACATATACTAGCAACAAGAAAAGTTTGTGTTCATACAGAGAAAAAGAGCAGAACTTCTCCCACATGCTAAATCCGCAGGATAGAAACAGCTAAATTAAACAAAATCCTCTATCACTAATAACGATTTTCATTTTCTGTCGTATGTTCACTGCTGAAACTTTTAAATGCCCCCAAAACAGTCCCTTAGCCATTTTGCATCTGTGTATTAGTTACTACACAATATAAAGCCTATTCTGTTGACATAGAAGATGTTGTGATGAATCACTCTGCTGTACCTTTCCTTTTAAAAATCCCAGAGATTCTTCAACATATTGTTAGTTTTCTCATTCATCTGGAAAAGGGTGTTGTAACAGAACCATCCCTTAAGAGACTAAGCAGTTCTTCAGGGAGAGGTATGCAGTGCTTTCCAAAGGTGAAGAGCTCTATTTCAGTAAGTAGAAACTACTCACGTTCACAGTGTGATTAACACCGGCATGGCTGATGCAAAGGAATATGAAATGCTGAACCAAGTTCAGACTGCATCATTCCCCCTTCCCTCAGTTATAAAAAAAGACGATGCTTTCAGAGTTCTTCACTAAATTAAAAGTAACAACATTCATCCAGCATCCCCAAAGTTGCGTTCACATTTTGTTAGCTGCGTGGAATTTATATGCCAAAATAAGTGTTATTTTTAATAGGATATAGAATAAATTTAATTTTATTCTCAATGTGTTAGAAAAGTCACGTAAGCACTTATTGAAAGTCCAACTGAAGTCAAAGATGTTCAGTGTGTCCAAGAACCTGAACCAAAATAATCTGACCTTAATTTCCTCCACAAAATTTCATTTAATTAAAAGAAATTATATTGACATTTAATAGCATTAGTAGCAATAAAGCTTCTCTATGAATAAGTATTTGCTACCCTGATTAGCATCCACACTTTACATCGGATGCCTGCTTACACACAAATGTTTAGAGAGGTTTCACATATCAAAAGATACAAGGCTTTAAGCAGAAAGGAAAAAGACATTTCAAATCTCTCATGTAGTGATTCTGCAGGTACCTCTACAGGAAACAACCATTATTTAAGTAATTCACACAACTCACATCACAATCTAGACAAGGTTTAATCCAACACCTTCTGAGGCCTTTTCTACCTTAGAAATGGGATTTGCTTGTTTAGTTATAAAGAGCAAATCCTCAGCAAAGATACAGCTTATACTAATAGCATCACTTCCGCTTGGCTAACAGATCTGTTCCCCAAAGCGAGTAAGACAAAGTCCTCTCACCAGCAAAGCCATGTCTCTGGCGGGGCCTCTGCTGACAGTACTCTCCTGCCGCAGGGCACCAGCTTGCCCCAGGCAATGCTTGCCATCAGCCACCAGCGCAGTGGCACCATCAAGCCCCAAACACCTGAGGCCTCCCAAGTTCCTTTTCTGCAGCTCAGAAGGTGCAAATGGGAACAAGAAAGGACTATTTGGGTCTAGAGAGTTTTTAAGGAAGAAATACTTCTCAACTCAACTTAGTTGCTGGCTATAGAACATAAAAAGCTTAATGACAAAATTGAGCATCACAATTTACAACTCAGATCAGTAACATGTAGTTGTGGTTGTCATCAGGCCAGCAATAATTAGCAATTGGTGTGCAATACTGAAGACAACCAATAGCATCAGCAGACAAGACTCTTAGGATTTTTTCATGCAAGTGGCCTATTTCCTAAGGAATAGCAATCACAGTCATAGATCTGGCCTTTACCTTCTGCAATAGTTGTTAGAGATTTAAAACGTTATATACCAATAAAACCAAGTTTTCTCCAAAGTAATTCATTAACAAAAAATAAAACTGAGGTCAAGCGATGAAAATTTCCATTACACATACTATTAATAATATTCACCTTTTCACAGAGTAAAATCCAAAATAACGCAGTACAAACACAGGATAAAGACTAAACACATCTGAATTAACAGGCCATACAAACAAAGCATTGAAATGCACTATGAGAAGGACCATCTGCACATCCATGTGGAGAGATGAAGACAGCAGAGCTGAATCTCACATTGCAAACTAGGACAAAAGCAGGTTTGCTGGGGTGAAATTAAGCTATAATCCCAGCATGAGCATTATGGGCAGACACACACAGAGCAGAGGAAGACAAGGAGATGGGAAATAAGATTAAACGATGGGAGAGGAGAAAGCGCAGTTTAAGAAAAAAAATAAAAGAGGAAGTCACTAGTATAGCAGCAGATCTGTGGGTGAGATTCACCTCCCCCACTAAACCACTGGAAAAAATGCAGACTAATCTAATCGGATGCACATACATGTATGGCTATACACACACGTGTGTGCATATATATATGCACATAAGATGACACATTTTTTATAATGTATATGTATCTATATACATATATCCACACACGTATGCGTGTATGCACAACGCCGGGAGAGCGTACTGGCGGAGCTGCCTGGCACCACGGCTAACGGCGAGGCCCGGGCGCAGGGAGCCGGGAGCGGACTGCCGGCGCCGGCCAGCGCGGACGAGGCACCGCGGCGGCCGGGCCGGGCCGGGCCGGGCGGGGCGGGGCCGGGCCGGTTCTAGAAGCAGCCGCCGCCCCCCAGGGCCGCCCGCCGCCGCCGGGCGAATAAAGTTTGCAGCAGCCGGCGGCGGCGCCACTGCAGTGCCGGGCGCATCCGCCGCAGTGAGCGAGCCCCGCGCGGCCGGCGGGGAGGCAGGCAGGCAGGCGCCGGTAGGCCGCGGAGCCGCCCGCCCGCCGCGGCATCCCTCGCCCCCGCCCCGCCGCTCTCCCCTCTGCCCCGCTCCACTGACCGATCACCTCCTGCAGCTCGTAGGCGTCCCGGCAGATGGGCCAGCCGACGGCCGGGGCGGCGGGCACCGGAGCAGCCGCCGGCTGGGGCTGCTGGACGTGAACGGGCGACTCGCCCTGCTCCGCCATGATGCCGCCAAGCGACGGGCGCCGACGACCTTCTTCAAACTTCCCTTGCAGCAGCACCTTTCGCCGCGCGGCCTGCCCCCCGCCGGCGGAGGGCGGAGGCGGGGCGCGCAGGGGAGGAGGCAGCGGCGGGGGGCGGCGCTGCGCGCGCCGGCGCCCCCGCCCGCGGCACTCGCCGCCCGCAGAGCCGCGGGCCGAGCGGCCGCTGCGCGCTCCGCACCTGCGCGCGCCGGCGGCTCCGGCCATTTTCTCCGTGCGGCCTCCCGCGGCGTCTCGCGACGCTCTTCGCGCGCCGAAAGGGGGGACGGCGAGGTTCCTCACGGGGAGCTCGGCCCAGCGGCCCACGCCACGGTCCTGCAAGCAAACCCAGAGCGGCTCCGGCGGGCTTACGGGGGCCCCGGGGCGAGCACGGGGCCCAGAAGGGTTTGAAGGAGCCCAATGGCCTGGCGGCTGTGCTAGAAAGCACCTGGCAGCCCTTCAATGTGCGCACGCATCGTTCCCAAAGCACAGCCTTCAGTATGCAAGCAATACTGCCCAGAGCGTTACTGCTGTGAGATCACCTGTACTTAAATTTCAGGCCAGACACCATTTGTTTCCCTCAGTTACGAAAGCTGCAGGCCTGCAAAGCAGCACGGCGCTGCGTCGGTGCGGACGCAGCGCCCGTCGCAGCCGCCCGGAGCGACTGGGCGCAGCCGCGAGACCTTCCCCGGTCTGGGCCACCCGGAACCAAGCGCTTTGAACAAACCATAGTAGCATCAGACTTTTCCAGTGTGTTCTGTTAAATAGAATGAGATCAGAAAAAGCCATCCCCGTTTAACTGAAACTGCTGTTGAGGGTATTACTATATAGATTTTTATCTTTCCATCCTCTTAACAGTAATGTTGATGTTGCACAGTGTCAGCAGAATTTTACTTATTTTTAAATAATTCAGGAATTAAAGATTTTTTGTACTGTCTCACTCCTACCCTTGAATGCTTTGTAATTTGAGATTTATGGAGATCTGAAACAATATTAAAAAAATATATTATTGATTTTAAAATTTCACTTCCTACTACAGCAGAGAATGAAAGATTAAGATAACGAATTAATAATAAAAATAGGTGAGCAGGAAAGCTTTCAGAGTCAGCACCAATTAAATTCAAAAAAAATCTAAAATTGTTAGGAAGTATGATGAAGTATGGGTTAATGGCACAGTAAATAAATACACAACATACATAAAACCATTTGTTGCAGAATTTACGTAGTACTAATTTAGTTCAGGATAGCCTTTGTTTACTAACTAAAAATTTTATGTAGCTTATTCAATGAAGACTTAGTAGAAGAGCATTTTTCCAAAAAAGATATCACTAAATGTATTTTAATGTGTTGCTAAGAAAGTTGAATGAAGAATAGGCTTTAAAATGTGCTCTAAAATGTCAATAGAAGGTGTATCAGCAACTTTCCAATACATCATTTCCGTGCTGAATTTTCTTACATGCAAGAGCTGCACTCAGGATAGTCTCTAGTAGTAAAAAAGTATTTTTGCATATTGTGTTGAATTTAAACCTAGATTGAGGGAATTATTAAAGCTAAGTGATATTTTAACATACACATTAGAAATAATCTGCCACAAAACTAAAGGTCAGCAAAAGTTGGAAGTATTAAACTGTCATTCAATATTAAACTTAATGCCAAGACTAGACAAATTATGCTGTTAGCAGTGAAGACCTTTCTGCCAGCAATAACCGGGGGGTGAGGAGGCAAAAAAAAAAACATTTAAAAAAAAGAAACGAGCAAGACAACAGCAACATAGGGCAATCAATCAGCACAGAAAAATGGGTTACTCACTATTGGTGGAAAACGGCCAACTGCTCCATCTGTACAGATTTGTTGCGGATGCTCATGGGGGAGGGATTGTTGTCAGTTCCTGTGCCACAAATTCCTGTGGTGCACCTACCATATCACTACCTAAACTGCCCTATTTTACATCCAATAACATTACAGTAATTTTGTCCCAGGACCAATTATACAGCTGCAAGAATTTCTAGAGTTCCCTTAGCTTTTGCAGCTTTTTGAAACAAGCAGCTTTTATAGGAAGAATTTTTAAGGATAGCAATTTTGTAAGTAGTGGGACTTGTAGGAAATACTCTGTGCATTCAGGGTATATTCAGAGGAATATCAAAGTTTCAGAGTGGGGCAAGGTAATAATAATGATTTAAAAAAAAAAAAAAAAAAAAAAAAAAGCAACAGCAAGCCCTGGAAGCAGTTGGCCTGTGCCAGCAGGCCAGCTGTCTTTGGAAAGCAATACTGAAGGCTCTGCTGACTGTTTAAAGCAGTTTTTTCTAAGACTTTTCAAACATGCAAAGTAGGACATCTGCAGATTTGGGAGATTCCCAAGGCCAAGCAAGGACTCAATCACCTCATCTGAATCAGTGGTAGCTCAGGTGAAAGTTCAGAATGGTCCTATTCTCTCTGAAATTAATTTGGTCTTTCCTATAGCTTAAAAATCACAGAACCCAAGAGATTGCCTGGGTCACTGATTCTAGTCACCAAATTATTGATTTCCAGGTGAACAAGTGTTTGATACAGCCAGGTTATAGACATTATAGGCAATATCTGAAACCTTGTAGGCCACTATAGGAGAAGAGTTAAGCCAGTGCACTGCCCCTTTCAGAGGTCCAGCAGGAACAGCTGCAGACAAAACAAAGTCTTAAAACAAAATAACTAGGACTTCATTTGTAGGTTTGAAGGATTTAGGCAAGAGTAACATAAGTCTTTATAAAAACATTTTAGACTAATTAGTTGTACTATATTAACCTAAAATAGAAACATACCTATATAAAGTCAAAGATATGCATGAGGACTGAGATTCATAAGCAATGATTCATACCACTAGTAACATATACAAGAGACAGCATCCACCCAATACTTTATTTTTTTGAGGGGGAAAAAAAAAAGGCAGGCAGAAGACAACCTAGACAATCATAACCTAGCATAGGCTAAAACAGAATCAAAGACCTATTCTTTCTACAGCTACCTCCACCTAAGAGAAACAAATGAAGATAGAACTATCCCTACTCCCACAAAAATTGCCTAAAACTGCAGTTACGACTACCACATGGTGTAGTAAACCTCTCCACAATTTTGTACTTTAAGTCTGAAAGCCTCTAATTTGATGGTAGTGAGGGATTGCTGCTGCTTAAATGACACTGTGAAATAAGACAACTGACAAAAGCAGTTTGTGCTAATAGGAGTGGACTAAGTACCTTCAACCTCCCTTTTCTTCTAGTGAACATACAGTTAAATAGGTAACATTCCCATTACTTTCACTAGGATACATGCTTTCATAAAAGCTTGCAGGGTTTTTGTCATTAGTTTAGGTTAGTTTCTGCTAGCACAGAAGATACTGGAATCTTCTTGGCAATAACATTACATTACAAACAAATCTTAATACAGTGGAGAAGCGTTGATACCGCAGAAGTAATTTTGTTAGCTGTGCTCTCACTTAGTCCAACTGAAGTTAATATCTATCAATGCATGCTGACAGAGCTCCTCCCCCTCATTCTTAAAAAAAAAAAGATGAAGGCCTTGGTGTCCACACCTCTTTGCCTCCTTCTCCCCCCTTATTTGTAAGCTTTGCAAGCTGTCCCGCTCAGCAAGTTTCCTTAAACTCAGGCATAAGATTTTCTGTTCTGGATACTGAGGATTGTTAAACCAGTAATCATTAAGCAGTTTACTGTTACATTGTCAATTCGCTCTTACTAAACCATGCAGTAACAACTTCTATTGCATTTCTCGTAAGTCAGTCAGTGCCACAATATATGCCACTGAGATTAGTGGCAGCGACTCTTTCTGTTAGTAGCAGAATGAAGAACTATCTCTTTTCATGTGAACACCAAATATTTTTCTCGAGTAGTTTCTTTTTTTGATCATCCTATTTTTGGCCCACAGATGCAGGCAACACTCACATCTTTGTGTCAGCCACTCTGAGTGTGAGGGGCCATAACAGGCATGTAGACAAAGTCACTTAAAAGAATAATGAAGCCTATGTGAGCTTCTCTACAGAACTAGAGAGCAGACAGCCTCAGCTGACAGCTCATTCTTCACTGTCATTGCTAGCACTGTGCAATAGGAACCACCATTAAGGTAACTAGATTTTCCTATTATCCCCATGCAATTGTGCAGATGAGACCATGAGAATGTGTAGTGTAGTTAACTTGCTGTTGCTACCAAACCATCCAAGATTTGAATCACCAGATTCCAGCACATACGCACTAATGGCTCATTACCTAAACTATGATGGCCCACCAATCATTATACATTTCAAACATTCAAAAATCAGAATTGTATGTACATTTAGAATATATACACAATAGTCATTCATGTATTGGCAACAGTAACAATATGATTCCTTTTGGAACCTGCAGGAATCATGATCTCTGCTACAATGATTTGAGTGAATTTAAAACACAGTCACTGTGAAGATGACAATGGACTAAAGATTGATGTTCCTTTTGAACTACAGTTTAATATCATTAAAACGTTGTGAGGGTGTCAGCTTACTGAGCATTTTAACAGAAATGATCTTTCTGTGGCTGTGAACTGATGAAACCTCAAACGTATGAAGAGTTGATCTACAAACTTCCATGGCTTTCATCATTGTAGGATATGAACATCTCACACACATTAATAAATTAATCTTCACATACCAAAAAGGCTGGAGAATATAATTATCTCATTTTTTACAACTAGAAACAGAGAGCGCTTAAGGGATTCGTTAGAAGTCATACAAGAAGTCTGTTGCAAAACTGGAAATAAAACATTTTCTAAAGATGAGATTTCATGCAGCCTCACAGCAAGATCAAGGACCTAACCTGGTTCACAGCTAATTCCTGAGCTGGTTCACTGAAAATATTAGCTAGCTTACTAGACAGCCAAAGCAATAGAGAGGATAAAACAGGAGAGGCGTAAGAAAAGTGTGTCCAAAATTAGGAAACAGGACAGGCCACTTTTGGCATAAGTACACTTCTAGATTTGTTAGGTGGTCATGAAACAACATGAAATCCCAAACACCTTAATTATGAAAAGTCATTCATCATTTGTGCAAATGATTCCAGCCTTTCCTCACTTTGGAAGGAATATTTCTTACTTTACTGGAAAGCTATGAACTTGAATTCATCAATGTTTATAAAAATGATTGAGATCTTAGGATAGAAATGCTTTAAAAATAGCATATTTTTTGCTTTTGAGGATGTAAGTTGAAATCATTTTGTAATCTGCCAAATGCACACCATAAATATGGCTATATATAAAAAAACAACTATTAAACAGAATTGGGGAGGGTTAAAACAAGTTCAATACTTATGGATAGTTCAATGCTTTTTGGGAAATCAAAATGGCAGTTAAAGTAAACCTTGTTCATCTTTTATACTTTCTAATGTGATGGTTTACAAATGCAAAATAAAACTTAAGGGTTGCTGGCTAAATTTCACCTCAAGTAATTCAACACAATTCAGACTCACTCGGGCGTTATAAAAAGCTCTGACTCCTATCTCTCAGGGCAGCTTGCTCAGCTATCAAAGGACTGACAGAGCTTTTCAACTCGGGTCATCCTTGAGGGAGAACCGTTTATTGGGAATTCGTGCCTGTGCAATCTGTGTCAGGGAGCAGCTGGGGTTGGGCTGCTCTGCCAGCGCAGCCGAGCCAGGAGCCAAGGGTGCCACGCTGGCAGGGGCAAGTGGCTGCACCAGCCAGGGCGCAGCCCCACAGTACCTTAGCACAGTGAGCAAGGTAGGCCTGGGCATGGCAGCCAGGGTCAGCCAGGAGTCTGGACCTGCCTTGTCACTAAAGATTCACCTGGCAGTCACCAAGAAAGCCAAGATGCTCAGTCAGCAAAGCAAGGTCAGGATCAGCAGCGTACAAGACCAAGCACAGACAGACCAGCTACAGGGCAGCTCAGGCAGGGACCAAGGGCCTGAGCTTAAAAGCAGCAAAGGACCCAGATGAGATTTCTCACAGCGCTCTCTCATAACTGTTTTCACAGAAGTCTGATCCAAGGTTAGGGCTGCACACTGGCCTTGCGCACAGGCAGCTAAAACCCTAGGATTAGGGGAAAGAGGCTGCCAAGCCTATTGCTGTCCTCAAAGCCTTGACAACAACAACTTAGCACCAAAAAAAAAATCTTGTTTCATTTGTTGGAAGTGTTTACAATACACCTCATTAATTTCCACAGTAGCAAGGCAAAGCCTCCACTCAATTATTTCTCCTGGTTTTCACAAGTAGTGTCCCACAACATTTGAAGAGATTTGGAGGAGAATTGAGAGTTAATACAAACGCTTTCAGCATAAAATCCAGCTATCTCGGTCTGTGGCATCCTGTAACTGTCACTGTATTACATGAATAGGTAAGTTAAAGAAGTAGAAAAAAGGTGACAACCCATCAGAGAAAAAAGGGAAAAAATAAAATAAAATAAAAAAAGCACCTGCTACAGCTGGGAGCAATTCCTAATGTCACAGTATCCAGTGCAACCTTTGCAAATCAGTCCTGCTCCTTTCTAATGGAATAGTACAGCAGTACGTGACAATGTTATGAGAAAACATTACAGATTATGACTTTCAGATACTATAGCAAAAAGAACAAAGAACTTGAACATGAAATGAATGAATATCTCATTATGTCCAGAAAGACTACTTCCTTTTTCTTTTCTTTTTTAAAAAAGTACCTAAAATAAATGTAAAAGACTGCATACCACACTAAGAGGAAAAAATAAGATTTTCCCTGCATATTCATGAAAATACAGCAGTCATAACCACTAAACAAAAATCCAAAATTGTATGATGACATGCATCTTTGCATAATTAATAACATGTTCCACATATGGCTGAATATTGCACTGGCCATCTTCAAGCAATAAAGGTTTTTCTTTCCAGTTCATCCATTTCAAAAAGGGTAAATAAATTGGTAGTGTTTGTTTCATGAACTGTTTCCTGTATGTTAAACCTTGAGAGTGATAAAGTTAAATAATATTTTAGGAAATTAGTGACTACATTTGAAAGAGAAAGGCTTCCATTCCTAATCAAATACAGGTACCTGAAAGCAATTATAGAAAATAAAGCTAACCAACTTTGCATCTGCATAACTTGATTTGTTTCTGCTTAAGTCATAGCTTGAAAACTACTCTTAAATAGCTCTACCCTACTTTTTCTTACTGTCTATCAAGTCTTTTTTAAAACCAAAATGCAAGTCTTCCATTAGTATTTCCTGCAAAAGTACTATCAGCTTAGCTTCAGATTCAAAGAGATTGCTATTGCTCTAATCCCTTCTAGTCTGGTAAGTGCTGAAACATGGCAATGTTCCCCCAAAGGGGAAAGGTCAGAAATTGCTATCCTTTCCCATTTATCAAAGGTCATTGAACTTCCTGATAACCAAGACAAGCTATGAAAACAGAAATCCTGTAGGAAGTGACTAGTCTGCACTCTAGGAAAATTAAAATGGCAGTTTAAACCATTAAAACATAGGACTCAAATTTAAGAAAAAAAAAACCCTCTCTTCCTCAGAATAATAAGAAAACTCAGATTCCTATCTCTGTGAAAACCTAAAATGTACAGTAGTAATTCTCAAATGTTCACAATATTAAAACCTTTCTAATCCTTCTGAATACTCAAGTATGTAGATTTGTTCTTCTTTGAAAGACTTTAACAACTCTTTTGGACTTTGCAACATTTTTGTAGTTGAAGAAAAAGCGACTTTAAATGTAGTAATATAAATGAAATTATTTTCTAATGCATCTCTATTGTTTTTACGATTTCTTTAAAATTCCAATTTATCTGTAAATGATAGAAACCTAAACTCATCAACACTATGCTTTAATGCTCAAAAAGCAGAACTTAAGAATAGGTTTCTTCTAAACTACTTAAGTTTTACTGGTATTAATTACTGGTATTGTTATTAAACAAAGGAAACATCCCCAAGAGGCATCATTTTTCACACATGCTGTGTCCATAAAAGCCCTATATTTTGTATATATTACTAGGCATAACATGTCAAGAAAGCAGTCCTAACTTGGTTGCAATCATTACTAATATAGTGGAATCAACTCCACACCAAATCAGATACCCTATCATAGCCTGTTATGTGTCTTCTATAAATACAGCTATCAAAGTCAGAGCTCTGACTTCGTATTCTGACTAACATGTTTGCACCTACAAAACTAGTTATAGCAGCAAAAGCCACACATTCACTAGCAGATTTCTCTCTCTCTCTCTCTCTTTTATTTAAGGGTGGTTATTGTACTAACATAGAAGCATAGTTTTGCCAGCATACAGGAAAACATATTAGGAAGTGGTGCCAGTAAAACGCAGTTTTCCCTTCTGTTAGTAGACAGGTCCTAGTGTAGGCACAGCTTTGTCTTGCTAGTAATTATACCAAGATGTGGTATAGTTCTAGTATGAAATTACTCACTGATGGAGCTCATGACAGTTACACTAAGCATCAGCTAGTGACAAAGCATCAGCTAAAGTGACAAAGTTTGGGGATTTGATCTTTAAGTGGCACCAGAGGGAGCTATATGGGAGAAGGATGTACTCCTTTTACACACTCCCAGCAACTGGAGTAGTCACAGTTCACTCTGTGATGTGTATGGGACAGAGTGAATATTGCTGGATAATAACAAAAATAGAATAGAATTTAATGTGAAGAATGGGACAGCTGGAAGCTCTGGGACAGCTAAAAAAATCTGATAGTATAAAAAAACAACAGGAAGATGTTTAAAAATTTGAAATCTGAAATCTGCACTATCATTATAAAACCCTCTTGGAGTATAACCTTATTCCTTGTAGCAATTAAAAACTGCTAAACACACATGCATAAGAAACTGTTTACTTAGAGTGAGTTTACTACAATGTTGAATTACAATGACTTGAGCAATGCACTCCATATGTATTTGAAATGTATGAGCGTAAAGTCTTTTAACCTCACAGAAAAAAAAGGAAAGTAGAACTATACGGGAACACGTAACCTATTTAAGCTGTGCAACTTTGAGAAGTTAGTCTGATTTCCTATAGTGGATTGGGTTATGACCGGAACTGTGAACAAAAGCTTATGAACCGAGTCTTTCAGTAATCCCAAATCTTAGCCAGTTGCTAGCATTGTTCAAGCAGCTGCAGTTATCCAGTCCCAGCAGAAAGCTGTAGAGGGTGGACAATACCTTGATGTTCCACATGCAACTGAGAACCAACACAGTCCAAGGTGAGAAAATTGGCAGACCTCAAAATCAGCAGGCTTGCATGTAGTTTTAACATTACCACAAATGACAGCAATAGCTAACACAGAAAACATGAAGAAACATCATGAAAGCCTTTGCTTCCAAGAGCGAGCAACAGTGAAAGGCAGGCACTTAAATAATGATTAGATTAAAAAAAAATCAGATGACTGTCATTAATAAAATATGCATTGTGACTGCCAGAAATATATCTTAAGATCAGAGCCTACAAGTTTAAGGCCATTAGCACAGGGTGGGACAAGGGGCACCAACCCCCACTCATCAATTCTAGAACAAGATCCCAGTCCTATGTCTTTTAGGGCAGCAAAGTGCTGATCTTTAAGATGTCAGAGAAAAAAATGCATTAAAAATATAGGTTATGTGAGGATTTAAAAAGTAAACAGACAAGTTCATACTGGCCTCACTGTAGCTTCTGTGATGTCAAATTAACTAAAGGCTTGTGAAATGACACAGACAAGCTCAGCAAGAACAGAAGCATGTCCTGCTGACCAAAAAGAAAAAAGGCACTGATAAGGTCTTTCACACTTGTTTATATTTGCCAATTTAAAAAACAAAACACAATCATTTAATGTTCTTGATTTCCTGGAACAGGTATGCTAGAGAAATATCTCAGCTAAGGAGCAGATTGACAAAGTCAAGTTTGTTTAACTAGATAAATATTGTAGGCTGTAATTTACTTGGCATAAGTTTAAGCAGGTCACAACCAAGTTGGCCCTCATTTTCCCTAATTCAATGGGAGAGCTGAAAGTCATTTTAAAATATTACCATCCATACTGAAAGGAACTGTATTGAGTGTCAGATTGCTTTATTGGTATCATATCCTGTTGTTTAATAGAGCAAGGTATAATTCAGCAGTTCTAATAATGAATCATTGTTGGTAATGTACAGATGTTTATGATACAAAACTCAAAACTAGAATACTGATAATGCTGAAGGCAAAAGAAAAGATGGGATGTGCAAAACTAAAGGAAAAAAAAACCTTTAAATAACTGAGGTAGTGAGTACATAGGAATTAATGCCTCTTTGAAAAAAGACAAACAGAAATAAGTCACCACAGATATCAGAGATGACAGATAAGTTTACCTCTCCACCTAGATAGAGAGGGTGAAAGGAACACATGGCACCTTACCCAGCTACCAGAAAGGAGGGCACCCAAAAGCCGACAGAGCAAGATGTGAGAGAGGCCGCTTGTTGCAAAACTGAGGCAAGATCTCCAAACTGCATTTGAAGAACAAATGAATTTTCCTGATCAGCACTGCCACTGATATTTCAGAGAATAACTGAGTATCATTTTTAAGCTTAGTATCTAGATTGGCTCCAAGTATCACCCGAAAATTTTAAAAATACTTCCATATTTAAGTGCTGTCCAGAAAGGAAGTAGAAGTATGTTAAGGAAGCCTATTTTATGCACTAGAATAGGCTAAGGACTTTCCTGTGGTCATTTACACCATCTCAGCTGAAGGGCAGCAACTCCTTTATCTGTAACAAGCTTTTTAGCAAAAAGATACTTGACTGTTTTCCAAGAGTCTACTAATAACACAGTTAAGGAGGACCTAACAGGTTCTGTACTTGCTTTTACACCTGATTTTTTTTCCTTTAATAAACAGAGTAATCTTTAATATCATGAAAGAAAAGCATTATTTCCTACTCTGTTTTGTCAGACAAGGAATAAAGTACCATTTTTTCATCATTAATTCTCCCAAGACTCCTAACAAGTGACAACAGAGGGTTTTTGTCTCTCCCATAAATGTAATTCTAAAAATATATATGAGTATCTTCTGCTGCTTGAAACAGAATAATATGTAAACTCAAATATATAACAGTTACAAGATCTACAAGACCTTTCTTCTGCTGCAGTAAAATGCTACTATTTTTAAATGAACCACACAACAGGAAAGGTTTCTATTCACACCATTTGTGTGCATATTTGTTGATACTCCGCTTAGAGTTCAGCATGAATGCTGTATTGAGCACATACACACACACATATAGCAATTAGTAAAGACCTTTCAGATGTCTTCCAAGTGTTCTAAATCAAGTAACAAAGACTTTCTGTAGAAAGAGTTAACATACAATACAGATCAGATCTTGAGACAAACAGCGTAGATAGAAACACTCTCTTACCTACAAGAAAATATTTTCCATGAAACAACCACTCCAACTCTGGTATCTCAGCCCTGATCCTGAGCTACTTTCTGAAGATCAGTCTAGGAAGAACAATAAACAATTACAGTACATATTAAAATTCAAATTCAGTGCAAATAGTTGTCATACCTTGCCTACTTTTGTTCCCCAGGTGCTAACTCTGTGTCCTACAGTCCTATAGCTCTAACTACTCCATTATTTCTCTCCTTGCTGTCAGGCTTCTCTGCTTCACAGGTTTTAATCATCCTTCTCCCTCAGCCTAAGGGGTTTAATCTCAGAATAGCTGCTATCTGCCTGTATTTTGTTTGAGATTTACCAGTTCTGCTGCAGAAGTGAAAAAAGTCCATGCTTTCAAAAGTTTATGCTTTCCAGCATACTAGTGCTCTACAAAAATAATCTCTCATCCTTATACTACTGTAGCTTTTCAATAATACTACTACTTACTCTTCAGTATACCATGATTACTTTTCCCTATGGACTGTTTATGGGATTTATCACAGATCAGGAAAGTGGGGAGACACACACACACACACACACACACACACACACACACTCATGAAGTTAGGTGTATGCAAGGGAGAACACATCTTGTAATCAGTTTCAGTGTTGGATATATTCCCAGACTTAAAGCTTTTTGGAAGGCTACTGTACACAAGCTATCCTAATCAGGGAGCAGCCAAGGTTGGGCTGCTCTGCCAGCGCAGGTGAACAGAGGGTGCCAAGAAGGCAGAGGCAGTGCCCCCTCCCCTCCAGTAGGGGCTTTTGGTGGGACCTATAGTCAAAGGAGAAGCAGGGTCCTTGATATGGGGTCTGTCACATCTGAAAGAACTGTAACAACGTGGGGTTAGGACTTTTAATGTACTGTAATACTTGAAGAGAAGCGATGCATGTTAAATTTTTATACCAGCTTATCTTAGTTCATCACAGTGGTCAAATTGCATGATATTTCTTCCAGTATGTTATTTCATTTATTTCTACTCTTTATCCTATTCTTATCCTCTTACCTGTCTTTAAATCCATCTTTACTTGTTTTTTCCAGGCAGTTATCTTAAAATAAATACACAAATAATATCTGAATGCTAAAAACAACCATTTAAAATATTTTCCTTTAACCAGGAAGGACATCTAAATTTTATGCATCTTTCAAACAAGTCTTACAAGAGTCTACTCAAATAGAGAAGAAAAGAGAATACAGGATGAGAGAATCACTGCAGATTTGCTTGATCAATCAAGTTTCCATTGTATTCATACACACCAGTTCCCTTGCTTCTATGTACAGGCATAATGGATCTGCAACATAATTTGATTGGTAAACAATGTAGTAAACAAAGTTATTTGAAAGAGAACTGCAAAACCAAATTGATTGCTAATATGAAGGGACTTAGGGAAGTTACAAGTTACTGAAATTACTATATTGCCTTCTGATCCTTGCTTTCACTTTGGACAGCTAAATAGCTGTTTTGCACAGATCCTCTTAGGTGGGGAAAAAAGAAAAAGAAAAAACAAAAAACAAAACACTATCATGCTGATACCAAGATGACAAAGCCTTCCATAATCACTCTTCAAGTACAATATTTGTCTTGAAGAGCTATTTGTTTAAACTATTTCCAATGCTTTAATTTTCCCTTTGAGGAAATACTCAAATCTAGAACCTGCCTTTAGATGTCAAGAGCTCCCCAGAGTGCAGCAGGCTGGGGAACAGACACAGTTCTTCTCAGAAGAGCCCCTTCCCATTGCCTTGGTGGTGAGGGGGCAAGCTGAGGCTTCATAAGTGACCTATGAATCTGTGAAGCATACTGACAAAAAGTGTCCTGTGATGCAGTGTGCTGAGCTATGCCAATGGTCATGGGAGCTACTGTTGGCAGAGGGGAGGGGAGTTGCCCCCTCAAATTCCCTTACCTAGATGCTGTTTATTGAGACTCGTGAGACAGGGGCATCAGCACCATGCCAGGCATGCTCAGGAGAGGAAGAGTCTTCCAGCCTCCTGCTATTGAACAGAGCGTGGATGCGATTTCAGAATGTACCAATAGTCCCTTGGTAAAGCAACTAATTAAATTAGGATGACAGAGCTAAAATTTATATCTATTTTCATTACTAAGCAACTTAATAAAATCCCCTATCAGAAAGTAAAAGTTATGAACTACAAAATGATATGCTATTGAAATCAGAGCCGAGAATGGAGCAGCATCATTCAATGAGACATCACCTCTGAAAATTATTTCCTCAGTTTGTTTTGCATATTTTAACACTGTTTATGGCTTTTACTTTCAAAAATGCTTTGATATAGTATATATCACAAGTCTTAGCATTATCCAGGTAACTGCTGTTTCATCTTTATGGCAACTTAAATGACTCTCATAAAATAAAATCAGAAAAGAGATTATTTTTCTATTATAATCATCATTATAACAATTCAGGACACAAAGAAGGAGAAGAGGAAGTGGAAATCACTGTTTTCCAATACCATAGTTGGAAAGGCACATATTTATTTTAATCAGCATTATCGCAACTTCCACAAAGGCTATCTAAAACCTATCCTCTGACATTGGTCTACATCTCTGTTTCAGAATATATGTTTTTTGGGTGGGAAGTCCCAGGAATTTATCAGGTGTACAGCACATTTGTCTCTACCAGCTGACGCTTGCCAGAAGTGATGCCACACAAAGTGAAGTTCAATCAAAAATAGTTCCTTCAGAAGAAACTATTTCACATCCTTACCTTTTTCCTCCTCTCCAATTTCCTGCAACAGCTGCAGGCAGCGTAGTTGTTGGTCTCGCTACCAAAATTCAGTTGGGAGCCTAATCACTGATTTGCAATACTGATGCTGTTTGGTTGTAAGATGTCAAATACTCCTCAACAAGCAGTAGATGTCTGCAGCCATCAGCATTGTGGCTTGGAGCACCATTCTGTTCAGGCTGGCTCTCACCGGGTAAAAAAGACAGATAAAGAGATGACAATGGAGAAGTTGTTACTTATGAGTCTGACCCCTTGTTCTAGGGTTTCTATGAGTCTCACCTGGCTTCCTTTGTGGGAAACCAACTACGATCAAGGCCTTTCAGCAAGAATATGGAAAAGCTGCTCACAGTACTGACTTAACTAATAGGAAGACAATTTGTGATCTAGAAAAGCAATGATTTCTGTGGTAATGTGGAACAGCTGGATAGATGGACTCAACTGCAACATAAGTACAGCTCACTACAAACTAAGCTCCTTCATGTAGACAGCCTCACAGGCTTAGCAATGGGTATTGCTAAGAGCAGGGAACATTCTCCTTCAATAGGTAAGATATATCTGAAAGCTGAACTGCTATAGAACTATGTGAATTTTCTATCTGGCTAATGATACTTCTTTTCTTAGAAGTCTTCTTGTTTAATTCTTATTAAAAATGCACTAAAATAGGGACAGATGAAGTTTGACTTTGAATTCTATGTGTTGTGCTGTTTTAGGTGAATCACCAGTTTTATACCATAAGAAGGTGAAAGTTACTTCAGTGATGATTTTTTTTATCATCCATCAGTAGTGTGTTGATATCAAGTTTACTGCTATATGTACTCTTTTTCCTAGGTATCTTAGTAGGAAGCAGCATTCTGACCTCTTCCAATCTATTAAAATGAGGAAATCAGTTAAGTATTTCCTTGCTTTGTATGTTTCAGGAGAGATATACTTAAGTTCATTATTTTAAGATTCCTTCAATCTCCTGACTGGCTTGAGTTCTTATTTGTATGGGAAGCTTGTTCTTGCTTTGTTTTGTTTTTTTTTTCTCATGTGCAATAAAATTATCTTGTACTTGATTACCATTTTGAAAAGTCCAGAACTTCAGATATACAATACTAGATGCTATTTTTTTTAAATGGCAATTTGAGAGAGAACTGCTACTAAAAAAATTGGATTTGGATGTAAATTGAGATGGTAAATCAACTAATTACTCTATATAAAAGGTATGTGGATAATAATAAGTCAGAATTCTATTAATGTTTTTCATCCAGACACAATATGCTGCAAGTATTAATTAGGCCTTGCTGTACCCCTTTAGGATAGCTCAATATTGTGAAATCAGTTTTTGTGTACAGTGAAAAGATGGATATCAAAGTATTTTCGGCCACAACTGTTTTAGTATTTGTGTTTAATCATCAGTCAGTATTTCCTCTCTGAAGTTCATTTATGTTAATACATATACATCAAGGGAGAACAAACTCTGAGATTAAAACTGAAGAGTTAACACTGAATTCCCAAGTTGGATGCTCCTCATATCTTTGGATGTATGAATTTTGCCTATTTACTGGAAAGCTCTTAAGTATATCTTACTGATCATAATATAATGCATATTCAGGGATTTTTAAAATGCACATTAATGATAACCTAATGCAGCAGTTCATGTGCTTTATTACACATCTCTTCCTTCCCCCCAGCTCCCCTCCTCCAGGAGTTAGGGAGGCTGTTTACGTGCTATGTCCTTTTGGAGGTGACACAAGTTTTTGCTTGCAGCCGTAAGAGATGCTACACTGTCATATTGTTCATATATAAATATGTACCCAGGACACTTATGTTAATAGTGTGAACTATAAGCTATTGTCTCTTGATAACAAGATGTTTCTGTTTTCAATGGAAGTAAGACTGAGCCAACTATCTGAGTGTTAAAAACTTGTTTGTTCTTGCTGAATATGCATCAGGATCAAGCTCTTATTCAGATACAATTTGGGTTGAAGGAACAAGCTCCCACCAACATGAATGTTCAAGGTTATGTCCTACACTGACAAACTACTGTTTAACCATTAACCACTTCATTTTTCTATAGAAAAGAAGCTCATTGATTGCAGTGTAGATATCTAACCTGGAAATGTATTTGATTTGAAAACTACTTAATGAAACACTGGAAAACTCTGTATCCTCTCTGCTGTAACACAGCAATACTTGATCTATGTTTGATATTTTTAATTAGGGGTTGATTTCATCAAGATAGATCCTAATAAAGATATGAAATGGTGCATCTTGCTGGAAGGAGCTAGTAGGAACACAGAAAAGTGAACAGCAGAACACCTGCAGATCAGTCCTTGTATCTATTAACTCTCACAATGAGTACTTTTGGCATGATACTGAGAAGCTCAAATGCACATATGAGGTACCTTGTATCTTGTTATCCTGAAGAAACAGGTGCTTCCAAAGTACTTCAGGTGGAACCTACAATGTAATACGTTTGAGATCACTCCATTTTATGGTGAGTAAGGTGCTGAGTTTTTCTCATGGTCAAACCTCAGAAATGACTGCTTGCCATATCTAACCTGTGGTCAGTAGCATTACTTGCATTCCTCCATCCTCCTGGAATGTCTGTTCATCCTAGCCTCTTCCTAGGAAATAACTTTCGAGTAAAGTTCAGTGCCTACTGTACTGTCCCTCCCACTAAAGAATGAAAGAACTAAATGCACAGCAAAGAGTGGTAAAACAGGACATGGAATGGAAAGGCAAAAATGAATGCTGCATTAATACATCCTTTGAAAACACCATGATGTTTCTTTACAGGATATTCCTGAAAAAGGAGTATATGAAACACCAACTTGACTTTCATGGCTGAAGACATTCCCCTTGCAGATCTTAAACTAAGATCAGACCATACCTTTCTATGAGCACAGCCTTTTGGAGAAAGGGCTGGTGCTGCTCTGTGCTTGCTTATTTCCCAGCTTCTTGCTAGTTTGAAGAAAATTCCTTTTTGATGGGCAGTCATGAAAGAAACTGAAATACTGCCTGAGAATCTTTTTAATTCCAAAGCTTGAGTAACAGTGAAATGTTATTTAATGCTCTTTCTGAAATTTTTAAAAGAGCTTCACTCACAATATCCACTGACTGGACATTTTTAACTTGAATAAACTATTGCCAAACTCTGTCCAGCTCACTTGAAATGAGTAAGGTGGAACCAAGCAGGTGGTCATAATCTTTCTTGATTGCAAATCACATTCCTTTTCTTCATATGGGAAGACTTGATGACTTGCATCTGAAACCCTGATATACCTAGGGACCCAAACCACACTGATGACTGCAGACAAGCTACTGTTTGTTGAGTATTTGACATTTTACAACCAAACAGCATCAGTTTTGCAAATCAGTGATTAGGCTCCCAACTGAATTTTGGTAGCGAGACCAACAACTACGCTGCCTGCAGCTGTTGCAGGAAATTGGAGAGGAGGAAAAAGGTAAGGATGTGAAATAGTTTCTTCTGAAGGAACTATTTTTGATTGAACTTCACTTTGTGTGGCATCACTTCTGGCAAGTGTCAGCTGGTAGAGACCAATGTGCTGTACACCTGGAAGGTTCAGCAGACCTAGTACCTCCTTTCTAGAGAGCTCTGCAAAGCTCCCCTCTTCTCCTCCAAAAATATCTGTAACCACAGGAAAGTGTGAGTTTCCTTAGCTATTTACAGTCATATGACTATCACGGTCCAAGTTGTTGCTGGTGATTAAGTAAGTTCACTGAGATACTCAGAGTCACAATTGCTATAGTTTCATGCTAGATCTGAGCACTTTGATATGTACAAACATGACTTAAATGAGGCTCCAGGAAGCTAAAACTCCTCTCTTAAGGTTGCTTAGGGGAAGTCAAGAACTGATTTGGGTAAGAAGCTCTGTTTAGAGATACTTCTCTTCACAGCAGATGATTGCTGAATAGCTGATTGCTGCTGGGCAGCATCAGCAGTTTGCTCATCTAAGGCAATCAGTAGATCCAGTTCACAAGAAAGGTTAGGTATAGACTTATCCAAATATTGGCTTTTGGAGGAATGTGCTTTCTTTTTCTAGTCAACTTCACCTAATGCAATGTTGCTTCCAAACAACAAATCCTAACTCTAAGAATATCAACCCCCTAGGATTAATATCTGTATCTAATATCTGCTATTCTTAAAGATCTTAAGATCAATGATTCTTGTACGACTAAAGGTTACAAGTTACTACACAGGGCTAGTGCTGCAGGAGGTCAAAGCTATCACACAGACTGCTAGTCAGAGACATCTAAGGGCCATCCTGACAGGTCCTAGGAGTCATTTAAGTATATGACAGAGCTGAGCTGCCAGGTCTTGTCCTCTCTGAAAATGCCAGAGGCTGACCTAGAAACAGTGCCTGAACTCTGTCCAGACCAAGATGGTTTGGAGGCACATGGGATCCAAAGTTTAGGCCTAATTGCCAAGAATCCTGGTGACAATTAATTGTAGGATTCTGCTAGCTTTGTAATAGTATATACAATTGGTAATATCTATTTGCTGTGGAAATGTTAATGACTGCATTTTCAAGGTGTTTTTTTTTTCCCCCCAGTCCTGCAGGTTAAAATTATCCCTGTTTTATAGCTGGAGAGCAAGCAGAATTACAGTGATGCAAAATGGTTTGCCTAAGTTCATGTGGTTCTCTTTACTTGATGTAAGGATCTGAATTCTTACTTCTTGGCTAGTTCTAGTCCTCATTCTTATTCTTGCACCTTAATTAAATGATCATTTTTTATGCTTGTACAGAATTTTCTCCTAACACATGAATGAGTAGGTGGTATCATTTATGTATCTCACTAACCTTTGAGTTCATGACAGCAGTAGAATGCACTTGAAATAAAAGCCAAAGTCATTCTTTGAAAATGAACATAAAACTCTCTTCCCTGATACAAGTATTTTGAAAGTACTTACATGCACAATTGTTACGCTGTCCTGCTAAACCTGTTTTACAAATGAATTTCATAGAATGAAGAATTCAGAAGCACTTATCATGATCATACTATGTAGAGCAAAGCACTTAATTCTTTACTTGAAAGAAATCTTTTATCATATTATTTGCACAAACATTACTGAAGATTTAACAAGTCTGATATACCCAGACAGTATCAAACAAGGACAATATGTATAGATTATCTGGTAATACTGAAATCATCAAAATCTTCCCATTAAGATACTAATAAAGCAGCATCACTAGGTTTAATTTAGGCAACTACTTAGGAGTTATTTGCCACATGCTTTGAAAGAAATGTTGAAACATCTTCACTTAGCAACTGCAGCAAGTCAAGCATTTTGTTAAATATATACTTTAAATAAGGTTTTAAACGGTTCTAAAAACCTCACAGCTGATGGACATTTTCCATACTTCCAAAAAATATTATATTAAAATAGCTTTAAAAGATTTCCAACAATCATGCAAACTCATAATTTTCTTGCATTCTTTTATACCTTGAAACTATAGCGTATATGTAGAAAAAATGAGTTTTAAAGAAACTGTTACTTGCCTTTAGTGTCCAAGTTTACTTCAACAGTAGAAAAAGTTGAAATTATCTAGGAGCCTATTATTTGGGAAATAATTCAAGAGCATAAGGCACAGTTTATGAAGAGAGAGGGGACTTTTAAAAATGATGCATCACCTAACCCTATCCTGGTCTCTTTGAAGTTCCCCAGATTAGATCGAACAGACATAGTACCACATGCTCTCTCATTACTGCAATATGCAATCTAATGTAGATTGAAAGGGAAAAAATAAACTAATCCTATGTCTCATAAGAGTCTAAACTAATTTAAAACTTAAAATGAAGAATCACTGCAGGTTTCTGAATGGGCATCTGTGACCAAAAGAGCAAATGAGTCATTAAAGAGGAAGAAAAGAATGGCAGATATGATGTGATGGGAAAATCTGTCATAGTTTGCATTCAAACTAACACATGATCACAGCATCAGGGTCTTGGTAACCCCATGTCGAAAAGGATACTACAGAACTAATTAGAATGGGTTTAGGAGTAAATAATGAATCAGAAAAAGATAAACAATCAACAGAATGGAAAAAACTCTCATGCAGACAAATTAAAAGACTTGTTTGCTTTAATACATATATAAAAAAGAACATGAAAGATATTATGAATTATCTTGAAGCTTTCTGACTGTTCTACTTTTACATACAAGAACAAGGCAACAGTCAATTAAATTAAAGAAGAGCGACATGAAACTAATGAGTCTTTACACTGTACACCTCATTTAACCTTTGCATTCACTGTCAAGAGGAAAATGATGAAGGCTGACAAATGAGAGTCAGAATGTGACAACAAGCATATCCATAGTATAACTATGGACAAAGCTTTCTGAAAGGTGTTAAACCTTCTGGGTCTTCCCAATTTGTCTTCTCATCCAAATCCATTAGATTAGGAAGACATCTAAAGCATGTGTTGGAAGAGATGAAAAGACAAAGTGTATTCCTCATCTGCCAGCTGGAGGGGTCTTACATATTCCTCTGAAATACCTTGTACTGACTATTGACAGACTAATTGAATTCTGGGTCTGATTCACTGCCAAATTCTTGGTTTCTTTTGGGACACATGAAAGCATTAAGTTCTTGGCCTTACCTACTGCAAACATATTAATTGTGTCAAATGAATTGGTAATCAATTGCAGTGATACAAAATACTAAAGTAGCATGTGTCAGATGATGCATTTCAGACAAATTGCAAGGTTGGAAATCTCCTACAAGTCCTGCTTGACATGACCTGTATTACTTGTCAGGAGAGAAACTGCAAAACCTTATTCCAACCCACCCAAGGCAGCTGTACCTGCTCCCGAAATTCCTGGGCTGGATTCTCAGCAGGTCTGACTCAACAGACATTCCTTCAGCTTCCTGCAATAACAAACTCTTGTCCAAAGCCTCTGCTGTTTCTTCCTGTAGTCTCTGTAATACGATGTACAAAAGGATTAAAAGAGGTCCCCCCACTAAATAAGTATTTATTGTGCAGTAAATTTCTTGAGGTCTCAAGCTGTCAGGAAAGACCTATGTAAAACTTTGTCAAACTAAACTGTCCCCAAGATGTAGACACCTGAACTCTTGAAGCATGTTTGCTCTTTTTCCATAGGGAGATAAGTCTGCTTAATTCTTATTCAAGCTATTTTCTGTCACAGAGGTTTGGAGGGACAAGGGCAGGATACAGTTGACATTGTTTCAGTGAAGGGCAGGCCAGCTGAGGTTAAAAGGAAGCAGTTTGAAACCACTAAGACATATCAGAATACACACTACTCTGCCTACAATAGGGTTTTTAAACATATTGTTTATTTAAAACAAATATTCTTCATCCATGTATAACTACTTCGAAAGTGGTATTTAGACAGTGAAAAATTACCCAGTACCTGCTCTTGTTCCAATGCAACTGAACAGTCTGCAGTGTTCAGTTATGTGTTAGTTTGTCAAGCTAAACCATGGGCTTTTTACTAGAGTTAATTTTAACCAGCTAATGACTGAAAACTTTAAACAGCTTGGTCTGCATGATGGTTGCAAAAGGTGTTAGTAAACAGTGAATGTTAAAATAAAGCTTTCTCTAGCAAAGATTAAGCACAGCCACAGGATATATAATAGCTGTCATGTTAGCTGAAAGATTTTTTTCTCATAGTGGAATATCCCTTTCTTCCAGTTCGCAGCCTGGCAAGATGGGTATGATCTGGCTGTCAGTATGTGCCATTGCCTGAACTTCTGCATGCCAGAAAGCTGACTAGTTCCAGCACCCAGTTTCCATACAGCATGTATGGAAGGAAGCCAGGTTCCCAGAGAGCATAGTCTGTATCACAGGCATGGCCAGATCATTCAGACTTTTAGGAAGTTGCTCAATTTCAAACCTTAATTTCCAGTCTGCTACTTTCCTTCAAGAATCTGGTTACTACACTCCCTAGGGATGATTTCTCTTCTTCTTTCTCCTCTCTTCTCTTTTCATTGAGGTCTTAGTTTGTATAACAAAGTCCTAGAAATCTGGTCCTCAGTGTAACTTTAATGTATGGGGGGCTTTGCACATACATACACTAGCAAACTATTATTTTAAAGCCAGCAGAGATACCTCAGAAGATCATGTCTTTGCTGTACTAAATATATCCAAAGTAGTTGGAGTAAATCAACTCTTGGGAACTGGTCTCAGAAAAAAATATATATTTACGTGCTATAATATCTCTAAGAGTTCATCCAAGTTAATGACTGAGAGACACTCTGCTCATGTCTTTCAAAACCATGGGGAAGGGCAGCAGCATGTGGACTGCAGCTATTGCTCATCCCTTGAGTATGTTTCTCTCCTTACATGTTCACACAGGTAGCATTGCAGTCTAAATTTTCTTTGGAAGAGAGTGACAGTAATTGTTTACTTCTAATTGCTTTATTCCTATTTCATCATACATTGCAAAAGTCAGTGGAGCCCACTACACCTCTCACTGTTAGAGTATTTGTTTTACAGAATACTCCTGCTAGAGTATTTGCCAAGCATAAGCACTGCTCCAGTTCCATAGGCATGGGACACAGAAAGGCCAAGGCAGGTGAAGTTCCCCATGCGTTCAAATTTTGTGCTCAATCCCCGAGGTTTTACAGACTTCCTTAACAGCCTCTGCTCAAGCTTCTGTGCAGCATCACTGGACAGAGATGTCCGCGCTGAGCAGTAGGGCAGCAGGTGGCCGCACCCCCTTTCCAAGGCCTCCGAGCTGGAGAACCTGAGGCCCCTCTTTGCAGCTCTGCTGCAGTCGAGGTTCCCTGAGACAGGAGAAACGAATCACCCACAGAACCTGTTTGCTTATTAGTGTGCTGAAAAAATAGCATTGGCTGTCCACAGCCTGTTTCAGCTCTCCCAGCCCTGTGACTGAGCCTGGCACGAGTGAGATGACAGCGCCAGAGTGTGGAGTAGAGTTTGTGCTTCAATTAACTTTTTTAGAATGACAGGTATGGAGGAAAGCCCTCACCACTTGCCTTTGAATTCTTCAAAGCTAAAACCTTCTTTGCCAGAAAAGAAAAAATTGTTTACGGCTTTCCATTTTTTTCTGCCCAGCACAGTAGTGGTATTTTCTCTGAAGTCCCGGATGCTCCATTCCTCCCCAAATTGTCAGGCAGAAGTTTAATGAAAAGAACATTTCTATCCTTCCTGATTGCCAAGTAAATCACAGTGTGCTATCTCTAAAGTTATGGCATCAGAAGACAGAGAATGCAAAAGCAGCTTTAAAAAGATTTTTCGCTAAGTAAATTTTAGGAGCTTAAAGCATAATGGAGTGTAAATGCAATTATTTTTTCCCCTAACTCTGCTAATCTTTCCTAGCTTCTGGCCTTTCTTCTTGCTGATCCCTGGAAAGTGTAATTTTAGGTGTTTACTGCTGAAATTTAGGGGAGTGAGTTAAAATGAACACTTACATATAATAGGTCTTTCTTAATAAAGGTATTCATACATTATTAATTTTCTAAGCAATTAATACCTGTTAAGGACTGTTATAATTTATTAGAACATTTCATATCTGATGATTTATGTAAAAATTCCAATTAACCCTCACAATGTGCATTCAAGATAGATCAGGATTAAATCCCTACAGCAGCCATGGGAATAGTGGAGATGCAATGACCTGAAAATTGTATCTCTAGCTCCTTTGCCTTTAATTAACATATATTCACCAGTGGAGTTCCTTTCCTCTTTTTATTAATCCCTTATCTCCAGTCCTGGATCAAGATTTTATTAATCCCTTATTTCCAGTCCTGGATCATGATTTCTCAAGCAATCAGGACAGATAGCTTACACTTTCTCGATTCTTACAGATCTGACTTTAGACTTGCAAGGGTCTCCCTGACCCAACTTGATCATTTTGAGTAGGGAGGGGGCACCCTGCATATGTGCAATAAATCTCCAGTTGTGCATAAAACCCTTAAGCAGGTTAAAAACCATCTCTTTAGTTCATAATTCTTGTGCAATTCTTTTCATTGCACACTGCTGAGTATGCATTATGTCTTCTCTGTATTCAGCGTTAAGTCAGCCTTCTCCACTTCATTTTACTCTTTCCTGCCTGCCAGCTCAGAAGTACAGCATGCAGTTTAGCAGTATGGACACCTCCCTTCTGTACATTAAAGCCAGGAAGGCAGCTAAGGAGGGACATTGTCGAGGGACAGGCATGGCCACGCTTTTAATATCAACTGTCCCACAAACTGGGAACTAAAAGTCAGGGAGTTAAATGTTCTGGATTCCTCGAGCTTAATTTGAGTTACTGTTTTCAAGAGCGACAGACCACATCCATATTTCTTTGTACCACATAATATGCTAATATAGGTAGCTGAACAGAAAGATTCAGCTTTTGTGTGACCTCCTTTCATAGTCACTAAAACTTTGCCTAAGTTGGAGAAATGGTTTAATTACTAAACAAAAGCAACTCAGAAGCCCCAATTACCTGGACTTAAGTTTCAAATAGAAAGGAACCGAGGATGGAGCACTTAATTCGAATTACAGGCAGCATGGAAAAGAGTCCGCACTGTCTCTTCTAGTATTAATTTAAGAACTGTTGAGGGCCAAATTCCCCACTGATGTCAACAAGACTAGACAGCAAGAGGAGAGGTGGCATTTCCTCTCAGATTTTTTTTTTCCTTTTAATCTCATTAACCACAAACCTGATTCTTATTTCTACTGATCAATGACCCGGATGGTATGAATAGTGCAGTGACTACATTTGTCCACCTGGAGAATCCAAGGAATAACTTGTATTAATGATTCCAGAGAGACACAGTGCAGCACTCTTTAAGCATCTCATTCTGAGTTGCTTAACCAAGCCTGTTTAATTCCTCTGTAGCAACAAGCTCTGCAAAAGATAAACACTGAAAGCTCAACACAGATCTGCTTATGTCCCCTTCTGGAAGGGCTATCCATGTACGTGTTGAGGCTTGCACTAATTTCAAAGCCAGACCTTACTATTTTCTGGGAAGCAAGTACCTATTGCAAATGCTGTTTGATTTTTACCAATAAACGATCATGAGGAAAGCATGAAATTATTACGAAAGAGAAACATTACACTATTTCTGATATTTAAAAACTGTAAAAAATAAGGTTAAAGGATTCACTGAGGCAACAGAAAGACTTCAAAAGCAATAGAAGGTTTATACCACAGCTCGAGTAGCAGGAAGACTAAGCTTGTGTTTTGACTTAGAAATCTGCCCTACCATCCGAGATATTGAGAATTTTACACTCCTTCACGTATCTCTTTGAACACAGCTCATTTGTTAAACAGAGGGATCTTAAAATCAGTCAAATAGTCCCTTAATAAACCCTGAAGTCAAGAAGAGTTAGAAATCTATAACTAAGTGAAATGATGGAGAAGGTAGGAATCAGTGTGCTCAGAAATAAGGCAGTGAGTCATGGTAACAAAAGAATCTCTAGGAGTCACCAGCTAACAACACTCTGGCAGGTTTATGTAGGCAAACACATCTTAGTGACTTAATGGACAAAACTGATAGGATTAGAGTGATACTGAGAAACAGTTGGAGTCATCTGTTTAAGAATGAAATGACATTAAAAGTAGCACGTCATAGGATTTAAGGATTAGGAATATTAAGTTTAGAAAAACAGCAAACTCAAAAGTCAAAGCTGCCATGTAGTGTTTTTTGGCATGTTATCCATTACCGGAGCAGGAAAAGAAGGGCATGTAATCAATACAGGTATGTAGTTTGAGTCATATATAGAGATGTGTTTGTTCTAATTGCAAAACCACTAAAGTATTTCTGAATTAGACATTTTTTAAAAGGCTCTTAATTGCTAGCCTGCAAAGACAACGATTGTTCTCCAGCCATGAGACTGTCTCCAACCCAACACTCTGGCACTGCCAGCCCTAGAAGGGGTGACTAGTACTTGCTGTGCCAGCAAATCTTATTCATGAGTGATGGGTAAAGTAAGCTTTTTCTCTTCAAGCTATTAGAATGGGAAATAGCAGCTGAAGTGGCCGTTTTTAAGGTAAATAATATAGTACTGTGGACAAGACACTGATGTCTGCTCCTGCCAGGCAGGCAATAAATCATCTTTAAATCAATCATCACTAGGTGCATTCCCTTCATGGCTGCTTCACATGATCCCTGAGTCAGTCAGAGATACTGCTGGAGCATAGATGTACTTCCACTATAGCTGCCTCATGCTTTTCGGAAGTCAACAGGAACAAAGTTCAGCTGCTAATGGCCTTTTACATGGTCCTTTTAGTCACTCTATTACTCTGTTACTTGAGTCTTTTATAGAATAAACAGCAAGCACTGAGGTAGATAAATAATGAAAAATGAGTTCTATTTAAAACATAAATACATTTTCTCCTCAGCAATATGTAGTCTTTATGGTTGGTATCTTTTTCCATCTCTGAAGCTGAAAATCTCAAGATATCAGCATTCACCCAGTCTTTGTTCATGCTTGTATTTGCCTCATTCCATACTGTGTTTTCCTAGATGACTAAACATATTGAGAATGTTGGTAGATACACTGACTATCTTCAATATTTGCGGACAAATGGTTTTTAAAGCATGTTTTAGTACCCTCCTAATTCCTATCTGAAACAGCCTCCACCTAAAAACTCTTTCCTGTTTTCTCTCAATTCCTAGGCTGATTTTATAACCAAACCAGCACGAATTAAAGAGAACATATTAATTCTATGACTGCAGTAATAAATAAACCTCAAATAATATTACAGCAAAAATATTCACCTTTACAACTTTAATTTGGTGAATATTGAGTTTGAATAACAACTGAGTAGAAAAACGGCCATATACATAGGAAAGGACAGAAGAGAGGCAGTCAAGTGAAAATAACTTAGAAAGCAATGAGAAGTCTGGAGAAGGAAAGCATTAAAAAAAATAATTGATGCAGAAACTCAAGGAAATAAACAGCAATTAGTGATTCAAACACCTAATTAATATTCTCATGTTACAAAAGAACACCTGCAAAGCATTGACTACTGGGTCCTTTTATAATTATTGATCAGTGGGAGAGAAAGAAAAAGGAGAAAATCACTACTGCCAACTGCATTTAAAGAGTTGACAAATTGACATTAAGTGCTTCCTCACGTGGTGACTATCCACACTGACTATTAACACAGCCCATCCTTGTAGACACTTGTACTTTGTTTAGTGCTTTGTGTTACAGGTTTTAATTCCTGGGTTTATTCTTAATCACATAACAGATTCTGTAAAACAAAAATCAACACAGTAGACTATATTTACCAAAAAGAAAGCAGTAAAGTATTTTCCTAATTTTAATTTTAGAAGTCATTAAAACTTAAGTGTATAAATGCTGACTGCTTCTAAAGATGATGAAATGTTAGTATTTATGAAGTGAGGTTTTTCTTCTTTTCCTAATACTACAGAAGCTGAGTCAATATACTGTAGAGTGCAAAACCTTATAAGTTGCGTGTAGGAACTTTAATCCCACAACTTTGTCTCGACCCTCTGTTTTCAGACTGATTTATAAAATATTGTTGTAGTGAACTAAATACATATAACATGCTAGCTTTTATAACAATACAAGGAAAATCTTATAAATACTGCAGCAAATAGACAGTATTGTAACAGTTACTGTGACTTGGGCTATTATCTAAAATTCCTTATTGACACTGAGTGGACCAAGTGCTGTACCTGTGTAGCAGAAAAAATGACCCTAAATGACATATCAGAGGAGCATTAATTTTGCCTTATAGTGGAATGTCAAACCAGAAACTATGCAACCTTCTGATAAAGAAGATACAACCTCCTCTAGAGCGGTCCTCTAGAGGACTTAAGAAATATGACATAATGTTAAAGAAGTGGCATTTATTTAAATACAGGCAAATTATGAGGGTTTTTTATTTGGGAATGCAATACAGCTAGGTGTGTCTGGCTCCACTTATGGCAGCTTTTCACTCCGTGTTTAAAATTGTCCATCCACAGTAGGCTGCCTCACCTTCCGCTATGGTTTCCAGAAAAAGTTTATTATGATTCCACTTTGATGCAGGAAAATGTCTATCTATAATCCAGACAGCAGAGTAAAACGCACCCCATTTCAATTTTTCCATTAATGGGTGCAGTTTTTCTGCTCTTCAGAACCACAGTTGTGATTTTTTTTGCTAAACAATTTCAAATGTGAGCTAAGATCCCACAAGCTGCAGAAATTGAACTTCTAAGAAAAACACTAGAGAACGTGAATGTGTAGCAATGAAAACTGAGAGAACTGACATCATCTAAATGATTCAAGTTCAGTCAGAATCATGTCAGAACACTTCTCTCCATCCCCCATCTGCCCCTGAAGGCAGAACAAAATTACATTGTACTTGATCAAATCCACTGGAAGGTGCAACAGGATAAAGAAAGATTTATTTTTACCTTGCTTTAACCCATGTCCCTCTAACAACTTCCTTTCCTCTCCTGCCCACAACCCTTTTGGCCCCAGCTAGCTGGATTTGCCATCCTCAGTTGATATCCTAAATGCGTAGTTTGATACAATTGCATTGTGCTTAGAACAATTTCATTTATTTGTGTTCATTATGCGTTCTTATTTCTAGAACCAACATGTTTTTTCCTGAGGTTTAATTACTCAGGGTTTTAGTAAATGAAAACCCCTGTCACTGATAAAAAAAAATAGCTTAACAAAAAACACTGATAAGCATGTTATTTAAAAGATTACCTTTAACATTAAGTGATACGGTGTCATTTTTTTTCTTTCCATAAACTGCTCTTTCCAAGAAAAAGTCATTCCTTTGATTGAAAATAAACTAAAAAAAAAACCACTTGTAAATGCCATGCCACTTGTGAAAATGCCATGCAATGTTAATTGATACTATTCAACAACCTTCATTTTCTTCGTTTGGAGTTATTCTCCTATTTAATTTAGCTGTCTTGATACAGACCTCACCCACCAGGGAAGCTCCCAACCTTTTGCAGCTGTATTTATTCTTGTCTTTTATGAACTTCTGCGTTAGCTAACAAAAATATAGTTTTCAACATCTAATTTATGTTTGTAAAGTTTCCAACTTATAGCTTAGGCCACTTCATTGTGCAGAAGTAAAGGTTTCCTCAGAACTGTAACTAAAAGCTAGCCATGTAAGGAGGTGGCAAAGGGGGCTGCTTGCACAAAAAAAAAAAAAACACTTTGCAGAAGTGCTGATTGGCATATGGGTTTGGTATCTGAATTTAGTTACTCTGGAATGGAGAAGGCCACCAACCTCAACAAAATTTATTGTTACCTGAGAAATAAATGAAATATTACACTTGCTCTGTGCATGGGAAATCATGCCAAAAAACTGTTTTCACAAAGTTGATTCACTGGCATATTTGATTTGTTCAGGACAGTTTTTATAGAAATTCTTCTGATAGTACCTCTAATCAGCCAAAATAGCCTTCTCTTTTGTTTTGGTTCTGATTTGTATGACGTTCAAATGTATTTTGCTTAAAGCAAAATAGCAACAATCTGATGACAGTCAGACAGAAAATAATGAGCTCAGCCAACTGCCTTTTCTATCAGTTTTCCTTTGAAGTCAGAGCCTAAACTCCCATTTACTTCAAACAGGGATGGACTGTACACAAATAATATAAAACTATGAAACCAGTATCTGGTGTTTTTCTTATCTTAACACTACATACTTTGAAGAACCCTGGCTTCCAGGTTAAAAGACACAAAGGCTTTACAGGTTTTGAACATTTCTAAACAAATTATCTCAACACTAAATATGTATGCATAGAATACAGTTAGTTGCACTAAAAATATATTTCTAATCACTACTTCTTAATCCTGTTTGATAGAATGCTTATATTGTTAGAACATGATATATGTATGATAATTTTAGAGCTGTATGTACTCGTGAGTATTTCTTGTGGAATTTACTAAGCTGACTTACCATTTTTGCATTCTTCTATTGCATTCTGTGGGGATGCCTGTCTTTGACACCTGCTTTACAAATCTGCCTTACTTCACAAAGCAGGAGGAACATTGATCATACTAGCATTCTCCCCTGCACAAGACAGAAGTAAACATGCCAAGTGAAATTGCCAGCGTCTCTCTTCTTCTCTCTTGGCATGAAATGCAATGGAAAAAACACAAAATAATCACCAAGCCATAAAGCCAGCTCAACTTTTTCCACACTAAGTGTTACTTCAGAAAATATGGTCTTTCTTACAAAGCAGAAAACTTTTAATAATAAAAATGAAAGTCCATGAGAAAAACAATTGCTGTTGGGCTCTGGAACTGTGTAAAAATTAATGTTTCAAGTGTACGAAAAAGCCAGCACTGCAAATGTGTTTCTGATAAATGAATTCATGGTGTATCATAAAACAAGTTTAGTGGGTGATTTTGAGCCCTATGAAATGGAAAACCCTTCAAAAACTTAGTTCTAGGTTTGTCTTGTAGTTATAGTAAATGTCCCCAAAACATTATTATGGTATTTTTTCCTTTAGCCTTCAAAGGTATATGATTAACATTGAGATATGATGCTGTGTCAGTGCATCTGTATGTCAGGTTATTTGTCGTGAATTTGTATAGTCTAGTAACAAAATGGCTATCTACCTTTTCTGGCTGGGGACCTAATACACACATTTGGTTTGCCAGTATTCAGTTTGTTCATTAAATAGTATAGTAGTAGCTACTGAGTGGGTTTTCCAGGAATGTCTGACAGTAATTAAGCTGATTACACTAATTCCATGGGAATTCTCTCTATTATCACAAATGAAAGAACAGAGATCAGTGCTGACACTCTGAAAATCACACTTGTCACATTTGTTGAGTACAGGGGAGATGGCTGAGGTTATTAAATCTTTTATTAACATAGCTCAGGACAAATTTACTTGGATTCCTGTACATGTCTACTTCCAGCTGAGCACGCTTACTGGCCTACCACACAAACTAGCGCAGCCATTCTTACTTTACACTACATCATTAGTGCAGCCTTCCCGTATCTGTATAAGACGTGTGGGTGAACAAGCCCTCTCGTTCTGTGCTGGATTCTTGGACTGACATTTACAAATCTTTCATTTTTTTTAATAAAAAAGATGGTTGTTAAATAAGCCACTAGTTACTCCCAAAGGTACTGTGAATGATAATTAACTGAAGGAATGATAAATCACTAGATAGATTTTGCTGGTGTGTCCATCTCACTGTGTATTGACACAGAACAGCTATTAGCCTGATCTAACTAGCCAGCTCAGCAGGGTGTACAGCAGCTTTGGAGTTCAAGAGAGAGACAAAGGCTCTAGAGAATACAAATGCGATGCAACCACTAATTTGAATAGGAGTGTAGGCATGTGTGTAGCCCACTAGGAAGGGTAAAATGATGACACTGGACATTAATTTAAACATTAACATCAAGGTATTTAACTGTTATATATAATAACACTATAATAAGATATCACTTATATGCACTATCTGGTGGACAATGTATGGTGGTGCTTTTTGTTATAATAGGAGGAATAAAAGAGGTCCCATTTTCATAGTGAGGGGAAGAAAACATTTTTTTTTCTGCTGATTAGTTACCCAACATGAACTTGAAAAAAGAAGAATACACATTGGGACAGAAACAAAGCTTTGAAGAGGCAAAGTATTATTCTCTGCAATTTCTTATCTACAATTCTAGAGAAAATAGAGAAATGTAATATTATAGTTCCAATTCAGAAAATGCTTAAAGCTGTACCTAACTAATTTACTAGATCAGTGCCCATACTAGCTATGTTCTTGTAATAGAATGGGGGTACAAGATTGTGTGTCTGTAAGATTTTTACAGAGTTATGACTGCAGTTACAGGACACAGTAAGTTGCCATGTTCGCTACATAATGTAAGGAACACTATAGTTAACCCAGCAGGGAATGTAGCCCATTGAGCTGTCAATTTAATTTTCTGGTACTTTTTCCACTTAACTGGTTTAAGTGCAATAATACATTACCTATAATCTTGAGAGCCTTGGAACTGTCAGTATAGTTACAGAAACCATTTAATGAGTATCTAGAGTTTTAAAAGACATACTTGTATCATACAGTTAGTTATGATATGTCTTATTTTATCCAGTCCTTTGATTTATAATTTACTTCCAATTCACTTAAAAAGTGAAATAAACTTACTTTCACAATGTCATTACAAAATGAAAATGAATGCTTCAGTTTGAAAATGTCAGAATAATATGTTTTAAGATTTTGGGAGATAAAAATGATAATTTCACAAATTCTGTATGAACTCAGTGACAGTTTCAACTCAAACCTACATTTTTTGTGAAAAAAAATATTCTGCTGAGCTGTCCCTGCACAGCCATGAGGTAACTACAGCAAAATTTATAAGGAGGACATTCAAAACTATGTAATAATATGAAAATAAATATTTATTGCCAGCAGGTTACCTGCCACTTAGCTCTAGGCAAATAATTTACATTTATGTGGGATCTTCAATCCAAATGCTTCACAGCAATTGCTTCATTCATGTGTGAACACAAAATATTAACTGATTACTAATGTAACAGCAACACTAAAGCAGCTTTGAAGAAAAAGCTGAGATGACAAGGTGAATGTTTTTCTGGGCAGAATATAATTACCTTGGAAACTGGCTGAAGATTATCAGTAAGTAAATGAGTTTTGTTCTGACAGTATATTTTCTAGAGTTCTCAAGGTCATGGTTGGTAATACAGTAAACAACTCTTGAGCTGCCAGGACTGGATCAAAATCTTGCAGCGATGTGATATAAAGTACTGATCCCATAGAACTCACCGCTCTTAGCTGGACAGTGCTGCCTTAACCACGTAAAAGAGAATTTCTAGAAGTTGTCAAAAATCATAACTCTTTTATTATCTCCAAATGCTGAGGAAATGAAGATCCACACAGATCCATGCTGGCCAGTAATTGGAACAGTAAATTTTGACTGCCTGAAAGTTTGAAAAGTCTCTTTACTAGGTAAATTATAATATGAGAAAATTCTAGGTAATCAGAACAATGGCTCTTGTTTTATCAACATCAAGCCTGGATATACATAGAGAACTTTTGTTCCTTCTGAGCAGTCCTCACAGAGCAATTCTGCTTCAGGTCTTTACCTGGAGCCTAGCAGAAAGCACAAGGCCTCCTGAGGCTTGTAAACCTCTCTTTCAACTAGAACTACTTGTCCACAGATCCCTTCACAACAGCCAAAATAATTACCATAGCATGTCTTCCCAAGTGTCAAAACTTGCTTGCCTGCCAAGATAAAAAAATTCGTAAGACCGATGTGATATAACCTGGGGACACCTGTTGTAAAAATGTATTTTAAACACTGTTAGTTACAGCTGTAGAGGCTACTGACTTGAGTTAGCTGGTGAAGTGACTGGTCTCTTCAGACTAATAACAACCCCACACAGGAGTAAGGACTGATATGACAGCCCTAGCATAGCTTTCATAATGGATTGCTACTTTGTTAGTGAGTTCTTACTTTTTAAGTGGAATTATTAGAAAACCTGGCAAAACTAACAGCACCAGAAACCGGAAGACCCCACAGCTGTTGGGACGAGCTGGTAGTGTTAGAAGCATGCAAGCCTAACCTCACACTGCCACTTCTCTCATGCAGATATCCCCCACCCTCCCCAGGGGGGAGCAAAGCAGCCTGTCAGTTTTTGGCCCTTCTGCTAGACACATTGCTAGTTCGTGGCCTAATGATACAGGCCTAAAGAAATTGGATTGGCACAACTACTTTCACATAGGTCAGGCAAAGCCATCTCTTTTGGTGATTAACAACCTAGTTCAGATTTGTAAAACAAAGTCTGTCTCAGAGTATTGCATTATTAGTCCATATACTATCCAGTCCATTAAATGGACTGGTCCAGATTCTGATCATTACTTCAGACATTACTCCAGAATTGACAACAGACTAAATGAAATGAAATGACTTTGGCCTATTGCTTTCAATTTTTTAGCAATCCTTTAAAATCACTAGGTTTTGCTGCAGTTTTTCCTTTTCTTGGTTGAGGAACTTTTCCAGATGGCCAGCAATATGGCTCAGATGCACTAACAATATTCATTACCAAACTCACTCTCAGCAATTTGAAGATGCAATACCCACTCCTATTTACTGCAGATGCATAAGTAAACCAAAAAAAAAAAAAAAAAAAAAAAAAAAAGGCGGGCGGGCTATTGCCCACTGTTAAGTAGTCAAGTTGCTTTTGAGCCCTGCACAGTGGAAAAGATTCCTGCTTGATATCCTTTCCAAGAAGCCTCTAAAACTTCGTTACAAACTTTTAACTCAAGTCATTTTTGCAGCATGAATGTGGTTCTTGTAAACTTTAAATAGCATTTCCATGCTGAACAGCTCTCTGGGTCCCAACATGTTTCTTTTCTATGTAATCTATGTAGTACCTGGAACATTATCCTGGTCAACTGATATTCTGTGTCCCACTATTTAAAACACCTCTCCTATTATCTTAGACTAATGACTAAATATTGCTTATTTTTATTTGTAATCTTTGCTTTGTATGTGTGTGCGTTTAAGTCTGTGTGACTAAGACACCATAAACCACTGCGTATTTCAAGCAGTGTGATGTTGATAAAAAACAAACTTAGAATTTCCTGAAAACTTTCTTAAATTGTTGTATTAAACATATCTACACTGTAAAGTCTCACATGCTTTATTTTGATCTTTGACCTACACTGAGTAATATTTGAGCTCCTAATGAAGCCTGAGGTGGGTATCTGAATCTCTAGAATGCAGTTTCACAGTGGCTGTGAGGAAGTAGTAGCTATCTCCTAATTTAATATGAAGAGGCTATTGAAAGTTCATGTCTGTGGAAGAGGGGGGCTGGTGGACAGAGGAAGTCTTCCACCACGTGAAGATGCACTTAATAAACTTGTCTAAACTTTAAGGAGGAATTTTGTTACATTGAGAAAAATAATATTATTCCTAAAGTTCGGGAACCTTTACTTTTGTGTCTGAGATCTAACCTGGCTTCTTGGTGCTACAACAAACAAGACATACACCACTAAGTCCTTTGTTTTCGAATAGCCTCTGTGCTGGTTGCATAAGGTCTCAAACTGATGATGTGCAGTCCATCCATTTTGTCCTTCTCTTTTTAGAATAAAATGGAAGTTCAGTAACCTTTGGGGAATTTGCATGTATATTTTTGCTTCATTATTTTTAAATCTTGTATACTTCAATGTGTACAGAGTGCTTCAGCTGATGCTTCTGAGGAAATATTTTTACCTCTTTCTATTTTTTTTACCAAGTTTTAACACCTTCTGGAAGTAATTTGCTTTACAGTATGAGGCCACAAATGAAACCACTCTTTTTTAAAGACTATTGGACTCCCTTTCGTGATACAACAATTTTGGAGAAAAGAAGAATGATCCTGTTAACACCTCTTTCCAAAGCACCACAAGATTCAGGCATTCTCATTTCATAGTCTTCTCTTGGCCACTTTTACATAATTGCTCCTACAATTTGAATTAAATTAAAAGTTTCTAATTGATCTTCCTCCCAAATGTTTCTGAAATGTCATTTTTTCTCAGACATACTTAAGACATCTGTTGTCCTAAGGTAATTTTCATTTGACACAAAAGTCAATTATGCTAATTATTCAGCAGGAATTAATCTCTTATTCATCATATTATTATTGTTGTTGCTAGATCCACTTTTGAAACATACATTTCTTTCATATATCTGTACATAAGCAATACCAAGCATCCATGCTTATGAGCCTCAGTAATTGCTGGGAAATAGCTACTTAAGTATTGAAAACTGACATATGTTGAAAGTACTTTCTAAACTCATTGGAATACTGAAATATTTGGGGGCAAAAAAGTGCAGAATAGTGATACCAATTATCTGATTAAGTTTCTTCTCAACACAATTACCATTAATACAGCAAATGATTGTCTACACATTGTGAGCTATTTAAATATCTGAAGAGCTTTTCATCAATAGAATTCAAAGTTTATGCCTCTAATGTCATCCTGAGAACACATACACATATCTCCATTTAAGACAAGTTTATGCAAGTGCTTTCAGAAACTGGAAAGATTTGAATGATTTGTGTATTGTAATTGAAGAGAGGCATATAAGTATGTGTAGGAGACAGACAGTTTAGGTGTTCGTGAAACAGAGTTGGAAAATGAACAACAACAGGGAGTTCTAGATTGGAAAAGTATAATATATAGCTACAAAAATAAGCAAGAGGGGAGAAATATTAGCTAGTCAAGTTTTGGTCTGGACACTGGCTAAAACAAAGTCTTGTTGACTTATTTGTGCAAAGAATTGCTCTTTTACACTCAGAAAATCATTATTTTAAAGTAAAGAAGGCATACAGGTCCCAGCATCAGTTTCCCCTCCAAACTATAATCACAACAGAGCTCTGAATTTTGACAGATTGCTTGTGTCAGAGATGCATAGCAATATTCTGAGATGAGCATGTATACGACCACTGGGGATTAGAGCGGCTATCAGGGCTCAAATGGGCACAGGCAGTGAGTGCTACACTAACCAGTTCTGGAAGAAACTGGGGCAAGCACATCTGATGGTGGTGCTACAGCCCATACTTCTTTTTATTGCAAGGACTAGGTGTCTATGGAATAGTCTGCAGCTACCAGCTCTTTTCTCCCTCTCCACAAAGCAAACACAAGAAATGAATTAGAGTGTTTAAAGATATTTAGGAAGTTGACTCAGCAATAAAACAGAAATATCCAATGGCAGATTCACCTGTATTCACCTCAGATATCCTGTCAAAGCATTCCCTGAAGCTTCCTCAGATGTCCTAGATGGAAGTTCTCTTCATATACAGAAATGGTTTGTTTCATTTAAATCGGTATACCACTTTTCATACTGTCAGGCTTGTGTGTGTTCACCTTAGAATTTTCTTCATCACAGAGATGTCAGCACAGATGTGAGGAGCTCTGTAATCAATTTTTCAGTAAGGACAAGTAGAGTCAAGGAAAAACAGCAAGCCAGCAGAAAATATAAAAGCAGGATGATAAAATTCAGGAGTACGCCTTCTGCAGAAGTCAGCTTCTCTGAGTATTAAGTAGCCAACAGAGAGCATGATGATTCAGGGGAGAAAATCAAAGTCATCCAAAATAAAGTGGCAGTGCAGAAAAAATAGTGATGTTTCAGGACCAGTATATCTACTGGAAGCAATTTTATCCGGGCCTAGAACACCATGTCTGTAGTCCAGAGGCAAAGGCTATGCTAAAGCACATCAGTCATCTTTGCTGTAAAGTCTAGTGGAGACAACTGTAATTTTCTTCTGGATGTAGACATGACAAAACTGAGCCATAGATAGAGAGTAGAGGAGAATGCTTATAGGAAAATGAAAACTACATGTAGTTTGCCTCTACTGTGACTGGGCAGCGAGATAAGTAACTGAAAGTAAATAGCTATATAAAAAGGTTTTCATTAGAGAGTGCGTAGCTGTAGCCCTAACCTGTTTTGCTGGTGATCAGTGGTGTGTTCTCCGACACTCTTCCATGCCTCATTTACGCTTGTTTGCTGTAAATGCATGTGATCAAGTCACTAAATGTTTCAGTGGGTCTTTTCACCTAGAACAGTCGGACCTCCATTTAAACGCCTCAGGGCGAGACTGCAATGTGCAATACTCCTCTCACCTGTCTTAGTGCAGGAACTCAGGTTCGGGCTCCGGCAGCTGATATCGCAGCATACCCGGTTGTTTTGCAGAGTTCAGAAGTGGGAGGCTTTTCATTGCCACCATCTGCTTTTAAAAATAGTGGCACCTTCTCCAGGCTCACCATGATTTAGAGATCTCCGGAAGTAACGCACTCTAAGTCTTGCTTAACCGTGGGACGGAATATTGGAGCCAGAGGAGGCGATAATGGGAAGCACAGCATCAGGGCCTGTTTAGTTTTTATGCTAAGCCAGCACTGAGCTGGAGGCCGGCGCTCGAGCTGGATGCAGCAAGCTGCTGCGGACAAGCCTGGTTGTGGTAGAAGCGCCACCGCACCAGGCGGCCCTTGCTTGATGGAGCCGCGCTATTTCTGGCGGTTCATCACACCAGATCTTCTTGCGGGCTGGCGGCTCGCGGCGCCCCGCGGGCCGTTTCGGGCGCCCTCGTGGCGAGCAGCCCGGCTAACGGCCGCGCCGCGCGCGCGCGCTAACGGCCGCGCCGCGCGCGCCAACGGCCGCGCCGCGCGCCCCGCGCCGCCGGCGGGGAGCGCGCGGGAGCCAATGGGGGCCGGCGCGGCCGTGTGACAGGCGGGGCGGCCGCTTCCCTCGCCGGGCGGCCGGGGCGGGGAGCCAGCGCAGCGCGCCGCTCGGCAGCATCACCGCCGGCGGCTGCGGGGCTGACACACGCCTCCGTCCTTCTCTTCGCCGGCAGCCGCTCGCACGCGCCTCGCCGCGGCGAGGGAGGCGGGCGGCGCGGGGGGCGCCGCGGCAGACAAAGCAAAGATGGCAGGGATCCTCGCCTGGTTCTGGAACGAGCGGTTCTGGCTGCCGCACAATGTCACCTGGGCGGACCTGAAGAGCACGGAGGAAGCCACCTTCCCGCAGGCGGAGGATCTCTACCTCGCCTTCCCCCTCGCCTTCTGCATCTTCATGATCCGGCTGCTCTTCGAAAGGTAACGCAGAGCCGCAGCCCGCTCGGCGCGGCGGCCGCCACCTCCCGCGCCGCCGCGGAGCCCCGCGGCAGCGCGGCGGCCGCCGGGGGCAGCTCGCCGCGACGCTGCCGCGACGCTGCCGCGAGCCGGGGGAACCGCCGCCGCCGCCGCCTCGGGCCCCTCCCCCCGCCCCGCCGCTGCCGCCCTCCCTCCCTGTCGGCCCCGCCGGGCTCTTATGGTTTCCCTCCCCTCGGGCGGTCACGCCGCGGGCGAGTGGCGCGGGGGGCCCCTGCGGCCCCCGCCCGCGCCCCCGCGGCTCCCCCGGCAGCGGCTCCCCGCCGCGGCTGCCCGCAGGCGCGGTAGCGGCGCGGCGGGGGAGTTTGCCCACCCTCCCTCACAGGGCTCCCGCGGAGCGGCTCAGCGGTGGAAAATAAGCTGCTGGAAAGCGCTGGTTGCCCTCCGTGCAGCTGTAAGGTTAGGGTAAGTTACACTGGGGGGCAGGATTTGTCCTTCTTACTTGGCTGCGGCAGGCTTTCCAGGCTGATGCTTTGTGATCCGGGAAACAACGTGCACTGTGCCTAAGAGCAGGGTAGCTGTAGCTGGGTTTAAATGTAAATGTCGGATATAAACGTAAAGTTTCATAGTAAGCGGGAGCCTAAAATTAAATTGCTATTATGTGCCTAAGGGGAATTTTGCTTCACTAGTTTTCAGTGGTAGCAATGTGAATAATCCGTGCTTTATATTGGAAGTACTCCAAATGCTGTCTGGACTTAGGATCTCATGGAAGAAACAATCCTGGTACTGTTCATCATTAAGCTATACTTGCTGTTTTGCAGAACATGCATTTTGAATTGATTTTTAAATCAAAAATTGATTGATTTATTTTAAATATGTGTATTTAACAGAGGCCACCCTTAAAGGGGAAGAGTTGAAACAGTTTGCTCATTTGTGCTTATTTCTCTGCTGCCTAATACTCTTTAACTGCATAGAAGAAAAGAGTGGTTCCATATGTCAACACCTACATACTTTCAGTGCTGTTTTCTTAGGTAATGCTATTAAGATAGTCAAGAAAGACAAAGGAAGACCAATAATTATTACATACTGAAGAAAGACTATCAAGATAGTTTAAGAATTATAAAATAGTTGATTTAAGAGGTAGAACTTTATTTGCATCTCCTAAGCACGAGGGAAGCATTCACTTGTCCTCATTAGAATTTGCTGCCTGGATTTTTCTGAAAAAAAAATTGGCTGTTTTCATTACTTAATTAAGAATGCGGATTTGATTTGAAAAATAAGCTGTCATGGACTGTTAACTTCTGTGTTGCTTTACAGATTTACTAAAAAGACAGGAAAATTTGTGGGCTGCCTGTAAATTTGAGGTTCTCAAAAGTAGATTTAAATAGTGAACCTGAATTAAATACTGCAATGTAACTACAATTTGAGACCCAGATATCATTTAGATAATGTCAAATAATTAGTTTGAGTTCTTCCTTCACTCTCTGTACAATGTGTACTTTTATAGTGCTGAAAGCAGGCTCGTGATGTCGCATATCTTGCCATCTGAACTGCGATATGTATCACAGCAGGTCTGTGTTTAGATGGAAGAACAGTTAGTCAAGGAGACAATTTAAACCTAAACTTAGAATCACCTTGTTTCTGCTAGTCCTGATTTGGCTATTAGTGTTAAAGGAGCTAGCCTAATTTATTTAGTTTTGTTTGCCCATGCCAAAGGTTATTTTCCTGGGTTATTTTTGGTCATTTGAGTAAAGTCATTTTTCATTCTGCAGTACATATGTTTATAAATATATAATTATGCAGAGGAGAAAATCAGTATATTTTTATATTGCTTTTATATTCTACAGGTTGCTTTTGAATGTTAACTCTGGAAATGTGTGCTATTAGCCTGAGAGTAGGTGACATACCTCTGAAGAGGTCTGTTTATTAACAGTTGTTGGAGTCTACATTTGTTACATTTCAATTTTAAATCCACTGCAAAACTCCACTATGAGAGTAGGATCAGACCATTTTGTGTGAAGTTAGTTCACAGAACATAGTACAATTGTATTTTTTAATATAGAGCACTTTATTAAAGCAGGCTGAGCAAAAGTGACTGGACCTGCTTTCACTGATCAAAGCAGATTGTTTTTGACTTGAATAGGGGAAAGGTCAAGTCTTATTATTACTCATTAGTAATTTATTTTGTCAGAGCTCTGTTTCATTTGAGAGCAACAGAAATGCCTCATGCACATCATTAATAAGAGGTTTGCAATTATTTCAATTGGTAAAGCTATCTGAGATCTGGAAAGGACAAGAGAAAAGTATCTGTGGAGTTGATAATTTGTCGTTATTTTCTTCTGTGTATAAAAGCAGCTACATTTTTCTTTCAAAACTCATGTTGTGGATGGCTGGTGCTGTACTTGCTACATCTTGGAACAAGTTTTTGCAGATGTATTATAGTTCCCTGTTTTTCCAGTAGGAGCATTAAAAAAAAAAAAAAAAAAAGTAGATGCTGTAATATGTTAAAGTTTTATCTACTAGCTAACTATTTATCAGATTTTCTAACTCCTTCATTGTAGCTGACTACTAGGCTGTTAGAGCAATATGATTTTAACCTCCCTTGCTATAAAAGGTGCCTGACTTGGTTAGTCTTCACAGTAATAAGAAGTACGGTTCAGGAGGAGCTGTGATTTTGACTTCACACATCTTTGCTTTCGAAGTTTTTGATATTTCTAGGGGATAAAATCTGTCATTCTAGAGGTTAGAAGTTGACTTTGCTTATATATATTTGTGTGTACATGTTTACAGGTGCTATTAAAAAGATAGAACTTGGAAATTTTGTTCCATACGTATTTACCTAACATTAACAGTGTTGCCTCTTACTGTTCTTTTGTTAATAGTTTGATGAATCAACAAACCAAGTCAAGAAAAGAATCCAGACACATCTGAAATTATTCTTTTTTTCCTCTCAGAAATCCACTTTTTTGACGATTTCCCTGCCTTGATCTGTAGTCTCAGAAGAAAGGAAAAAGTAGATCAGAACATTAAGTGTATGCTGGATTACTTCAGCATTTGGATCTGATGATGATGAGTGCTCTAGGAAGAAGCTTTGCTTTAAGGCATAATCTCGTAACTGTGAGATTAGTGAATCTATGTGCTGAGGCCATCATAGTTATGGATGAGGCACTAAAATACCTTAACAGCCTTTTCTTTTTCCTGCCTTCTCATTTATCTCTTTCTTTAAACAAAAACTACATTTTAGAAAACTATAACAACTAAGCACAAAGATAGTGTCACTCAGTAATTTGGAAGATGGTATGAAGTTAGCTTTGCAGTGGTAAGTGGGAACATTTCCTCATATTATGCATCTATTTTGCCTTAAAGGCATGTAAGCAGTTAAGGATCCCTCATGCGCTATAGAACACCTTCAGCTCTAAGAGGACAACTTGTTTAATACCAGATTTTGTCTCCCCAGAGCCTTTTTAGTACTGTTGTAGGCAAGACAGATTAAAGCTGGATTAAAACTGGTCTTGCTAGTAGTAGGATGTCGTAATTTTGATTGGTTTAAAAAGATAAAGAAGCATCTGTTATCCTGGGCCAAGTACAATTTTTCATCTCTCACTTACGGACCCTGATCCTATAGATGTTCTCTTTCTGAGCTAAGCCTTGCTGCTAGGAAACAGCAGCCTTTCCCTTTTTCCCAAACAGGTCCTTCATGATCCAGTCTCATCTGGACAGGCATGTGAGTATATGAAAACAGTGTTTGCTCCAGCCATTGGTGTGCTTGTTTGACCCAGAAGAGTTTAGCACTCCAGTGCTTTATAGCCCTTTCTCAAGAGAGTAGCTGAATGAATCCTCCAAAAGAACTGCTTGCTAAACATGTTTCTGGCATGATCCAACAATCTTCCATTTCTGTTTGTGTCAAGTAACCTGATATTACTACTTTTTTTACACTTGGCTTGTGTTTTCAAGTTTGTCATTTTTCATCTTGGTACTGTAGTTGCAGTGTACTTTGTTCCCTGCACTTTGTAAGCAACAATTTGAGTTCAAATCTGATGACATGGCTCCTTAAATGAGCAAGCTAGGCTTCTAATGCCTTTGTTGTCCTCTGACATTGGGGATTTCTCAAAGGGGAAGTTGATATTCCTCGTCTGATGGAATGGCTCATATGATCAGGGATAGCTTGATTATAAGTAGGAGCAGCCCTCCAGCTGCTCTGATTTAAACTGAACCAGCATCGTGATTTATGGTAAGCCAAATCAAAATATTCTAAACATTAAACATATGGAAATTCATCGCTTTTGTATGACAGTTTGCTTTTCTAATGATAATTAAGCCTCAAAAGTAACCCCAACTGACTTCCAGTTAATATGACACTGTATAATTCCTAATGGGTCAGAGTGACATAGTACAATGAATATATTGTTTTTTTTACTAACTCCATAAATTCATTCAGATGACAATACACACAAGCCTTGCAAATGTTGCTCATTTGTGTTGTATACATACAAATTTGATTGTCATAGTCCCTAAGACATCTGGTACTGCTGCTTTTTTAGGACAACAAGGAGGCTAGAGTGGGTGAAAAATTTAGAAGAGAATACAAACTTGCTGCATTTCCAGCAGCCCAAAACCCCTCCTGGCAGGTCAGGTGAGGCAGGGATTGTTATTTCCATCAAAAGCTGTTTGTAGGTTGTGATATCTGTAAATGTCATGTTTAGCTTTCTGTGTGTGGGTCATGATCTATTATTCAGGTATAATTCATTGTGTAGAAGTGGAGGCAGATAGATATGCACTTTCTTTTTTTATAAGGCAGCCTGTAATGTCTTACTTGCTTGAGCAGTATTTGATACATACTTCATTTGAATGGGACATTGATACTGATAATTCCTTATGAAAAGATACAGTCAATATAAGGAAAATAATAACTAAGTAGCTGTATCTTTTAAAATTTTAAATCAGTTTCTTTCTAAAATAATAACATTAAATAGCTTTAAAAGCAAATTTGTATCTCATTGATTGTGCTTTCCACTTCTCTGTGTTTCTTTTGGTTTAGTCATCTTCCAGCTGTCATTTATATTTTTCTTTATGTAACCTGTTTTTGTTTCCTAGGGCTGTAGTGTTTGGGTTTCAATCACTAGTTCAAGTATATATCTCGGAGCAAAACTGTTTTTTCCCTGCAGAGTCATTATCTCCCTTGACATGGATGGATCTCAGTCTTATCTGCTCTGATCCACATGGTGTGCATTCACCCACCTTGATTATGCTTGTGTTGACTGGTATGCATCTCTTTCTTGGAGGAAAAATGTAGGTATGTGTTCAAATGTAAGCCGAGAATGTTCTTTTAAGAGAATGTAGAGTGGAGAAAATATGTACTATTTAAATGTCCTTCTTAAAGGACCATTTGTGGAAACACATTAGTTCTAGTCTCAAAATTTGGAGTTAAATGGGAAGTATGCATTGAGCTCCTATGGAAAATACCATTAAAACTCATTTTTAAAATATCAAAGTGACTGACAGCTGACAGCTAAACCACAATTCAGCTGAGGAAAAGGTTTCTCTGAAAAGTTGCTACTAGATATCAAGAGCTTATTACTCAGGCAGAACTGACATTAGTGGAGTTTTGTCTGAGTACAGGTTCCAATCCTATTAGAAACTTCCATTCAGATCTTGTTTGAATTTCTGTAACTGCAGTTTGATTGAACTGCCTGTGGCCATATCTGTTGCTCCTATCTCTGCTCCTGTCAACTGATTAATAGGCATTTGCAAAGAATCCTCAGAAAAGGAAGAGCTTTCAGTATACAGCCCCTTTCTGCAGTTTAGTTTCTAGTTAGTCCATGGAAAGTATTTACTAAATTAATATCTGGGGAAATCTGTTCTCTTGATTCCTTCTCTCTTGTCAACAGAGTGGAGAGGAAGGGGATAGCCAAGCTAACTGGTCCTTACTTAACCATATTTCTTTGTTTCCTAAGAGTTATCAAAAAAATTACACATTAACAGTGGTTTGACACTTCAGTAGCATTTGGTGTTTCTGTGCCTGTCTCAAGGTCACTTGGAGTTTTGACAAGAAAATTAAAATTACAGCAAAAAAAACTGTGTAGCTTTCATAAGTGATGTAATATCATGTAAGAGTATGCTTAAACTATAATTTACACCTTACAGATAGCCAAAGATGTCTGATATATATCAACGGTTCATTAGAGGGGTTAATTTAACATCTTCATCCTTTTGTGATCTCAGACACCTTCACTTGTGAGGCATTTACAGATTTTAAGGGTGAGGAGGAGAGCAGGGGTGGGCATCCAGGGCAAGGGAAGGGGGAAACATATGGGTCTATGATCGTGTGAAAAGTAGAATCTCTAAAGATTTGCTCAAAGATGAGCGGAGTTTCTGACAATCAGATGGGCTAACATCTTCAGGAGAAGCCTTTTCACTACATGGTGTAGAATTATAGAATCTTCTGTAAAGACCATCTGGCATCCATTGACTTCTTACAGGGATGGTTCCCTTCTAGTTTTTCTGAAGTAGTCAAATAGTGACAGAGGTGGAAGAATTGGAATATTTAGCATAGCCAGCTGTCTTCTTAGAGACAATTTTTGTAATACAGATGCACCTGTAATGCAAAACTCTCTTTTTTTCTATGTAGTTTGTAATTTTTAAACTTTAATACTAGCAAGCAACAGTGAAACCTCATGTAACTAAATGTTATTGATGTCACATAACCAAATTATTTCTTAAGATAACTGTCTGTGCAATTGCTAAGACTATCTAAGAGCAGTATAGAAGCATGGCATCTAGTAAGCTGTGTTATATAATGTTTATTGTATAATAGGTACAGTAAATATATATTTGTGTGTCAGCTACTAATCCAAGTTGCCTTTTAAGCAGGGAAGAACAGAATGCTAAGATTTGCCAAACTACTTTGTATTAGTGAAGTATCTTTCAGGTTCGCTAATCTAAACCACATTTTGATACTACAAATGGTGTGCTTTAATGTTCAATTCTAGATGATGAAAAGCCTTCTGTGCACACATAGGTCACCCTAGGATGGGATATATTAAAGCAATATATCTAAGCTACTTGCAATTTTTCTTAGTGTGGGTGCAGTAAAAGCTTCCTTTAAATGGTATTTCTCTGTCTTAGTTTCTCTTGCAGGGAGGCGAGAAGTAACCTATATTACTATAAAAAAAATCTAGCTGATGTTACACTGGTGCAAAACCAGAGATTACACACCAGTGGGAGTACATAAAAATGCATAAAAATTTTAGATTCCTGAGGCTGTTCTAGTATTTTCTGCATGCAGTAGTATTTGTCTATCATTTGTAACAAAGTCCTTGCTCTATTTTAATTGCAATGGTATGACTCAAAGGAAGAAGTAGCTTTTTGATTTATTAAATGTGGTTTGATCACATCTACTCATTTCCCATTTGCCGTCCTGTGACACAAACTTAATGTTTTTATTTCTGCAGGCCAAAAGAGAAAAAGGAGGCTTGATAGAAATTTATCTAAAATTCTTACTTTGGACTTAGTGTCTTTTCACAGCCTTTTTTCTTCTGTTGAAGAGTGAACTCAGCTAGCAGTATGCTCCCCTAACTTATCTACTAGGAGGAAACTTACTCAGCTGAGGGACTGGAGGGTTTCATCTTCTTGGGAGTTCACTGTCAGGGCTGTGGCTTTCATGGGCGTTGCTGTAGCAGGCTAGACCAGTGAGTCATCAAGACCAGAATCCTTGTTGCAACTGGTGAGACCAGTTGCTTCAGTGGAAAACAAAAAGTTCTAGGTGATGATACGGTTAATGAAGAGATTCACAATTGAATATAAAGGTCATGAATGGCAATGTGCCCATTGAGAAGCCTTTCCATAATTGTCCATTAGATTTTCTTGGACTTCTATCTACTAGCATTTGTCCAAACCACACTGCTGAACAAGATGATCGGGTCCAATTGAATATATTTTTTCCTCTTATGGGCAGTACGCTGGAAAGGAGTCTCTGAGAAAAATAATGGCAAGTGGTTACACCAAAATTGGGAAGGTGCTTTCTGTCTATTAAAGCAATAATTGAGTAGAGTAGTTGATCCTGATCTGCCAACTCTTCCCACATACCTAGTATCAGAAAATGGAGAGAACTGATAAGAGAATAGCATGAAATTATTAACAGTTCCAAAGCCAAACTCCCCCTAGGAATACTACACTCATTGTACTAAATTAACTTTGCAGTGATTGTGTTGACATGATTATGATGAATTGAACTGCAAATGGAGTCCTGGGAGCCCTGGTGGACAAGCTGAATAAGAGCCAGCAATGCAACCTTGCAGCAAAAAGAGCTGACAGAATTCTGGGCTGCATTAGGAAAAGTGTTGACAGCAGGTCGAGGTGATTATTCCCTTCCACTCAGCATTGGTGAGGCCACATCTGGATTGCTGAGTCCAGTGCTGGGCTCCACGGTACAAAGCGGATGTGGGTATTCTAGAGCAAGTCTGGCAAAGGACCAAAAAGATGATCAAGGGCTTGGATCATCTGACACAGAAGAAAAATCTGGGAGAGCTGATATTGTTCAACCCTGAGAAGAGGAGGCTCAGAGGAATCTTACCAGTATACATAAATACCTGAGGGGAGGAGTAAACAAGTTGGAACTAGAGTCATTTTAGTGGTGCCCAGTGAAAGGACAAGAGGCAATTGACAAATGAGACTCAGGAAATTCTGTTTAAACATAGGAAAAAGCTTTTTTACTGCAGTGATGGTCAAACCCTGGAACAGGTTGCCCAGAGAAGTTCTGGAATCTCTGTCCTTGAAGGTATTCACTAACCAACTGGACATGGTCCTGAGCAACCTGCTGTAGTTGACCATGGTGCGAGCAGAGGGTAAGACTTGGTGATCTGCAGAGGTCCCGTCCAACCTCAATGATTTTGTGAAATAATAAAACTTGCTAAATGAAATGCTTTCCAAATGCAAGGCTCAAAGAGGCTCCTGGGATTCTATAGCTATAGTATGAAGTAGGTAATTTTTAGTAGAAACCTAAATGGGTGAGAATTAGATTTAAGTTCTGTTTGTTAACATTCAGGAGAGAATTAGGGTACAGCATATGCATTGGATTGAATGGACATCCAGATTTTCCGTGTGCCATAGAACAAATCTTTTGAGTGCTTTTATTGTAGTCTAGCATGTGAACAAAGGGATGTAAATGAGGAAATACACTTGGACCATCTCTTCCTAAGACAGAAATTAACTTGTGGGTACGCAAAATGGAATCTTGGTTGCTGTGGTATAACACAGTCTGTTCCCTTCTACGATCAATACTTTGAGACTCTTACACCACTAAATCTGATCATAGCATATTCTTATAATTCTTAGCATTGTTCTAGGTTTGTTTTCCGTGAGATGATTCTCTTCCACGTTGCAATGTCTTGAGGATAATTACATTCTTAGAAAAAAATTCACAAAGGGATGCCTAGAAGACAGAATAAAGAGTAAGGCAGAGGGTGATTACATGTCTTACTGAAGAAGCTTTTATTCCCTTTATGTCCAAGATAATAAGATTAAATCAATCTTAGAAAAAAATCCAGAGAAAATAGTCTTTATTAGTTCCATGTTCACTAACTGTGTGTGGGTGTTTATATATACATATACTACATATATACACACACCTAGATGTGTGTATGTACACATGTGTACATAATGTACATATGTGGATAATAAACACATATATGTATGTATATGGGTATATATACATGTACAGATATGTTTGTATACATGTGTACATATAAGTATATATACACATGCATGTAAATGTGTACATCCCATGCAATAAAAATAATACATGTACCACAATAGCATCATGTCAGTCTGTAATATTTTATTTTAAAAATCATTAACAGCATCTATGAAGTATTGATTGATCTAGGAGATGAAGTATTAAAAAATGTCATTTGCTTGAGTGGTAATGAAACAGTGTGATATTTGACACAAGAAACATACTCTATATCCTACTAGAATAACTTTTTTTTTTTTTGCTGCTAACCTAGAATTGTTATTTTCTAGTGCATTTATAGGAAATATATCAAATACTTGTTTTTCTTCCAGTTTGGAATGAAATGAAAATTTAAAAATGTCAAAATTTCTTCAGAACAGATGTCTTGATTTTCAGCCAGGTTTAGAAAAGTCATCTGTATGTTGATAAACGGGTCTGGTTACAAGACAATGATGTAGAAATAAAAATGAAATCTCTATAGCATTGCCAGCCTCCAGAAGCATTGACTTCTTGACTAGATCTTAATTTCAGAGTCGTAGGCTTTATATCAGTAGGCTTTGTGTGCAGAAAACAAAATAAATATCTCTTAATAGGTTGATTTTCCTGAAAATAAGCTGATGGGTTACTAGAATCATGGTGAGAGCTCAAACCTCTAACCTGGCATTTATCTTCAGCTGTCAAGATGAAAAGTGCACTAGTAGAAATAGAAGAACATCATCTTGCTTACTCTTTCACTGATTGATAGTTGACTTCCAGGTTTAAAGAGAAAGTAGCATTTCATATCCATCACCATAGCATCAGTTGTATTTTGCCTTATCTCTTAACTGGAATAACTTGGGCATAACACCAGAGAGTTTTACAGCTTTAAATTCAAGTAACAAATATCTTGCTCAACTAAGGTGGCTTAAGGCATAGAAAATTGAGAAGCTGTGTGTTAGTATCTCCATTTACACTTATTTTTAAGTGCATTATAGTTAAACCTCTTCCTTTTTGGAATGTTCTAGTGATTTTGTGTTGTTATGCTTTCAGTTATACTTTGAAAAATGATAACCATTGCATCTTTCAAACACCAGATCTGTATGACTATACAGCTAGAACTCAAGATTCCTATTGTTTCATATCTCCTGTGGAAGCTGTGCATTAAAAGTTCAATAAGAGTTTCTTACTTTTAGACACCTGACATTTGAATTCTGTCACTAGTGTGTCCCACCTCAAAATAAATTCTCTCTTATCTATCTTAAATTTAAGGGTTATTCCAGTGTTTTTATTCTTCATCTTCCTAATAGTTTTATCTTCTTCTTCTTGCCCCTTACAACTGTTTTATGTCCTGCAGCCATTCCCATCTTATTCTTTCTTTTTATTCCTTCTCCTCCTTCTGATTTTCCGTTGAGAAAAATGTGCTTATCCATGCATGAAGTGCTGCTGAGCTCCCAGAGGCAAACAGAAGGGCAGGTCTAAGGTTTTCCTGTGAGGTTTATCTGTCACTCTCCAACTCTTACACACAGAAATAGTAGTAACTGAACAGCTGGAGGAAAGTCTTTTGCCCCTCTTCAGTGCTGCTGTAGTATGTAGCAGCCTTATCATTCAGATGAGCTGTTCTCCCATTGCACCTTCTTTGAAGAGCAGTTTTGAGATCATTACAGATACCTGATTTAGCTTTTAATGGCATTTAATTGTAAAAGCAGCCATAGAGGATTGCCTACTGAGTGCTGTGGTGTGTAGGAAGAAGGATTTGTGTTGGGGAAAGGTTTCCAGCTGATCCTGATATTCTTTTTTATTGTTTTTAAAGGGTCTTCCTCAGTTTGGTGGGAAAAAGAATAAATGCAGAAGAAGCAGGAAAATGTGAAAGAAGTTACGATTTTTCCTAATAAAACCTTTGAAGATTTTGTGACAAAACCTTTTATCAGTACCAGAAGTTTTAATTGAAAGAACTTTTTTAGGCAGAAAAAACAAGTATATTGACTGAAAAAAAACCATCTGCTAAATAATGCACCTTCCTCTCCCAGCACTCATGCTAGAGCACAGCAAGGTGAGAAACCGTATACAGAGAAGATTATCTATCAAAGCAAGGATGTCACCAGCTAAGCGGTCTATTAAGTGATTCACAGAGAAAGGAGAAGGTAGCTTTGGTTTCAGTTCTCAATGTCTAGTGCTTTGTGTGCTATCTGTAGAGGATTCTTCCTATCCTTGAATATCAGTGTTTTTAGAGCTTGAATAAAACAGAAGGGTATCATTAAGAAGCATTCAGTCCTGTCATTTAAAAACAAAGCAAAACGAAAAACAACAACAACAACAACAACAACAACAAAAATAACCAGAAAGCCTCCAAAGCCTCTGTTCTCTTTTAATCGGTTTTGCTCACTGAAACTGTTAAAGTTGTAGTGCAGTCCAACAGGTACTAGGACTTTTGAACTTGAGAGTGCCATACTTGCTTTTTCTTTCTTTCTTTCTTTCTTTTCTTTCTTTCTTTCTTTCTTTCTTTCTTCTTGTGGTGGTGATTAATCTTTTCTCTGTCTTGGGAGATTGGACAGAATGTAGAGCAAAGGCAATAGTTTTCAGCATCTTAACTTTTCTTTTGGTTGATGGTAGTTTCTTGTAGAAATTCCAAATAAAAAAGCTAGATTAGGCTTATCTTTGTATTTTGAAAAAATACTCTTTGGAATTCAGGTGTTATCATTTATATCCATCCATCTCTTTCAGAGTTTTAGTGTCTTCACTGGGGCTTCTGACAAGGTCTTCCAAAAGTTTAAGTCTCCCCATTACACATGAGCCAGTAAACCCTCACAGTCATACACACTAAGAAATAACATTGCAATGGACAGGGTCTTCCGTGCTCCCTGCCCAGTGGCTTCCTAGAGAAAGAGCTGTAAACTTTTGAGACATCCTAGAGTCTATAAATCAGATCAGCTGGCTCTCAGAATATTAGCATTATCTTTTCTGTATGACTTCTAATGTAAAAAGTGTATTAATTTTGTGAAACTAAATTATGTGCATGAAGAGAGATTTGTCACTTAGCCTGCTTCACAATTTACATGTTGGGCAGGTCTGCTGGTTGTGTGACTGATAGTGCCTCTGAGGCTGATCAGACTGATTTATACAAGTAGGGGATGTATATTACTCTTGATTATGATTTATTTACTTACAAAGGTCCTGAATCTGATCTTTCATCAATATAATTTAGGAATTAGCTTCTACAGAGTTCAGGTATTGCATCAGCATAAAAGCTCTGTCAAAGACTGGAAATTGTATGTCATTATCTTGCCTGGTTGTGTGTAGTCAGACGATTACAGCTTTAGTAATTGGGTAGCAAAAGCTAGTCAATATGTACACCTAGACAGAAATCAAGGAAATTCTTAGATTTTTTTTAATTCATTTTTTTCCTTCCTTGACCAAGTGCAGCATTCGTTCTCCCTCCCCTCTGTTTTTTAAGGATCAGTAGTATGTGTGCACCCATGGACTATTATTCTGTCTGGAAATACTGCATACAGAATATTTAGTTAATATTCTGTGTTAACTAAAAAGAATTACTCTTTATAAACCCTTTTTCTGATGGAGTAAGACAAGGCCTCTACTGCTGCATAGTGTTAGGTGATGGATTACAAAGGGATCATAATGATAGCCTTGCTTTTCCTTCTCTTGAGTATCGCTGATGACTACAGGCTTCAGGTCTGCAGCTCAATGACTACCTGTGAGTGCCTTGTGGACAGCTTTCCTTATGTTCTGGCCCAGTTCTGCTCTTGCGAAAAGCTAGCTCACAGCTGGAAGGAATCTGATCTATCTGTATAGTTATTGTAGGCCCAGTAAATATACCAAGGGTAACCTTAAAGAAATCCTGTGTTTCCCTAGCAGTTTTGGGCTATCCAACAGTAGTTTTTGCAGCTTATTCTTAACTCTACTGCAACTATATTTGCTGTCAGCCCACATGATAATTAGTTTAAGGCTACTCCAGGTGATGCTATGCAAAATATAGACACTGTCAGACTTATATTAGCATCTATTAAAAGCTGTGTCAGGTATATGTAAACAAAAAAGTGTCATTCTTACTGATACTGTTTGTTTCAGAAGGGGCAATTTTGTGATTTCAAAAGTACAGCTGAGTGTGTGTATGTATGTATGTGTATCTATATGCATGTTAAGTAGGTTATAATGATGATTTCTAAGACCAATCCAACAAATCTCCCACTCTTTTTCGCAACAGGGTCCTGTTTTTGCCTTTTCTGATAAAGCTCCAGGCTTTTTATTTTCATTAAATGACATAAAGAGCTTTCTGAATGAGTACACTTCCATAAGGAATAGTAAAATGGAATGCACTGCCTGGATCTAACCTGTATCTTTTTATGGTTCCTTTTTATCCAGACTCTCTTACACTGAATGTTTGGCAAATGAGCCCCCTAGCTTCATCACTAGAAGAACATGTATCCATCAGAAAGATTAATCAGTAAAATGAGCTGTATATTCTCTAGGAAACCTCCAGAACTCCAGCATATGGACAGTAATTTAAAGTACACTGGTATATTTTTGCTGTTCACATAGAAAGAGTGGGGCTTCTGGCCTAAAAAGGTCTAATTGCAGGTATTACAGTAAATTAGAGGACTGAAAATTGGTATGCTTGTTCTCTTCTGTTTAGGTGAACTATTATCGTATTATATAATCTTAGGACCTGGAGTTCTTTTTTATAAAATGGGCATAGGAACAGTAATTGCTTCTGACTAGTAAAATGTTGTCATGTTGTTGGAAAAGAACTATTATGAGTAGAGAAATGTTTTCAGAATTTACTGCAAGGTGAGTCATTCTGCTGAATTCGTAAAACTGTTCTTGGACAGTTTACAATCTTACAGGTGCAGTTATTTCTGCTCTGATAAAACTTCAAAACGTAGCTGGCCTGTTTGAGGTGGAGGGGAAGAGGCAAGACAAAAAAGTTCATCTTCACATGTGAGTTTTCTGGATATTTTTCCCCTCCGTCTCTTAAATAAGACTGTAAGTACAGGGTCCCAGACTAGATGACTAGTAGTGGCCATTGTCTATACAAAACATCCACTTCTAATGAAACTTCACCAATTCAAACGTACTCATGCTTTAACAGGGAAAGACCTGGAACAAGATGAAATTAACTACAAAACATGCCAAACTTGTGGGAATCCTTATAAAAAATCTGTTTCAGAGAACTCAGATATTGAAAAATATCACTTGCAGCAATGTGCTCAGGTGATATGCCTTTGGAAAGTTTGATCTTTCTATTTCTTGACATCTTCTCAAATGTTGTCTTGCCTTAAAATTTTGCGATATATTACTTAAAAGCAACACAAGAAATATTCTTCATAGCAGAGAAATGAAAGCCTTAAAGTTAAGATATTCTGAACTGTATCCCCTTGCATTGCCTTCCATTTACAGTGTGCCCAGAGAAAAAGTACTACGCATTTTTTGTTTGTTTGTTTTTCCTCCTTCCCTACCTATAAAATTATATAGAAAATATTTGCCTGCTCTGAAAGGGTGTGTTGAGATGCAAGTTTGTAAAGGGCACTAAATATGTAAACCACTGTTGAAGGTCTAAGTAATAATACGACAGCTGTGTAATTGGCTCTGTGTAATAATGTTGTGTAGAGCTGGAAAACTAGCCGAAGATATATTGATCCTTTCCCACACTGATGTGCAGGGGACTGCTTTGCATGAAAATCTGAGAGCAGGGGAGAACTTTCATTTGCAGTAGTCCTATATAGATGCTGTATGCCGAAGGGATATGACATCCTTATTCAAAAAGAGAAAAATAAATTTTGGAGGCTATTAAAATCTGTATTTTAATACTGATTTTGAATGCTTGAGTGCTATTTAGGATAGAGTAGAAATAGTTAATGTTTACCAAGTTATTGTCTAAAATTATTGCAATTTTAATGAAGGACTTGGTTAATTCTTTGTTTATGATGTGAGAAACCTAGTACAGTATACTTCAGCACTCAGCTCATGGTTTTAGGTTTAGATCTTGATTCTGCATCTGGATTAATTATGATATAAATGCAATGGTGTTAAAATGCAAGTTTTTTTCTGTCATGTTGCTGAACAGACCAAGGAATGTTAGTATTCCAAAGCTTCTTAGTCAACTGTTAAAATAATGAGTAATAAAAACAAAAATTGAATATTTCTGTGCCATCAGTAAATATTCCCATCCAAAATGACAGATCACAACAAGTCACCCCCCTCATCTATGTGAGTAATGCGGGTAATTTTGTGGAGATAAACTGCAAGGCTGGTGAAATGGTATCTGTTGCGTTTTAGTGCCGTGACGCTTCTGTTGCTTACTTGGAACTTGAAGTTTAGTGAATTCATTACATAACGATTTTTACCTGCAGAGTAGAGCAAGAATTTGGGAATTGGCAGGTGGAATGGGGCAGAAAAACACAATTGGAAGAGGCATACAGTTACTTTTTAGTGTATTGGAGAGGGGAGTGAAACAGAAGATAGAGTGAAGATCCAGAGTGAGGGAAAAGAAATGACGCATGCACGTGCACGCATCTGTGAGGAATGTAATGTAACCAGATGTTGGATTTGCTTATTCTCACTAGAAAAGGTATATGTTTGCAACTTAGAACTACTGCTCTCTTGAGATACAGTTCTAAATTCAAAGACAATTCTAGGAAATCCAGGAAAGGAAAAGATTTCATGCATGTGTGATTTTCCCCCCCAAGTTGTGCATAGAACAGCTCTGAAAATTCTTAAAAACAAATAAATTTACTTTTATTTATTTATTTTTTTAAGTAGGCAGTTGGAAGCTATAGATTTTGTATCACTGAAATCCCTTCCCACATAGAAGGGTGTAGTCATGCCCAGGCACAATCTCCACCTTCTTGCAACATCTTTAATGAACATAGATTCCAATAAGAAAGAAAAGAGATGCCAGCTGGCTAATGTAGCCCAAAGTGATTACAGGCTAGTGCTTGTTTACCTCTGCTGATAAGAGCCAGAAATCTGCTTTTGTGACAGAAGCCTCACTAGTCCTTACAAATTAAAGAAATAATGGCCTTCCAGATTTGGTTGGAATCTACAAGTCCTGTTACTTCTGTACTTCTGGCAGGATTTGCTGAAAGGTTGGATCCTTATAGTCCACCAGAGCCCTGGAAAACTGTGAGAGCAGGAACACCAAAATAAAATGCAGGAGACAAAAAAATCTGTTCATTAGGATAGATGATTTCTATCTGTAGAAGTTAGAAATAGTATTAAAAGTAGCCAATTTCTGATTGCTGAACTGGGAGTCCCAAGGGCAGAAGGGTCACAGCTGAACATGAGGTTAGATGACATCAGTATAGCCAGGAAAGATGGGAAATCTGGAAGATAGAGCAAATAGGTGAAATTTGAGTCAGCTGTACCTCTGGAGGGAGAGGGGAATTAAATAAATACTTTTACATGTAAAGAGTTCTCTAAAATGGACTTACCCCTTCCTTTCCACTGGAAGGAGCCTATTGCAACTGTCTATCAAACTCTGCTGTTGACAAAGCACTAAGAGAAGTCATAGAATCATAGAATCATAGAACCAGTAAGGTTGGAAGAGACCTCTGGAGATCATCTAGTCCAACCTCCCTGCTCAGCAGGGGCACCCAGAACATCGTAGACAGGGTTGCATCCAGGCGGGCCTTGAGTATCTCCAGAGAAGGAGACTCCACAACCTCTCTGGGCAACCTGTTCCAGTGCTCTGTCACTCTCACAGGGAAGAAATTCCCTGTCACGTTCAGGCAGAACTTTCTGTGCTTCAGTTTCTGCCCATTGCCTCTTGTCCTGTCACACGGGACAACTGAAAAGAGTTTGTCCCCATCCCCTTGACACCCTCCCTTCAGGCACTTACACACGTTGATAAGATCCCCCCTCAGTCTTCTCTTCCCCAGGCTAAACAGGCCCAGCTCTCGCAGCTGTTCCTCATAGGGCAGATGCTCCAGCCCTCTGATCGTCCTTGTAGCCCTACGCTGGACTCTCTGCAGTAGCTCCATGTCTCTCTTGTACGGGGGAGCCCAGAACTGGACGCAGTGCTCGAGATGAGGCCTCACCAGGGCTGAGTAGAGGGGCAGGATCACCTCCCTCGACCTGCTGGCAACGCTCTTCCTGATGCACCCCAGGATACCATTGGCTTTCTTGTCCACAGGGGCACATTGCTGGCTCATGGTCAACTTGTCATCCACAAGCACTCCCAGGTCCTTCTCTGCAGAGCTGCTCTCCAGAAGGTCAGCCCCCAGCTGGTACTAGTGCCTAGAGTTATTTCTCCCTACGTGCTGGACTCTGCACTTGCCCTTGTTGAACCTCATGAGGTTCCTCTCTGCCCAACTCTCCAACGTGTGGAGGTCTCTCCAGGCGTGTCAGCCACTCGTCCCGGCTTCGTATCATCAGCAAACTTGCTGAGGAGGCACTCTGTCCCCTCATCCAGGTCATTGATGAAAAAGTTGAACAGGATGGGAGCCAGTCCTGAGCCCTGGGGGACGCCACTAGCCACAGGCCTCCAACTAGACTCTGCACCACCGATGATGACCTTCTGAGCTCTGCCTTTCAGCCAGTTCTCAATCCACCTCACTCTCCACTCGTCTAACCCACACTTCCTGAGCTTCTCGAGGAGGCTGTTATGGGAGACAGTGTCAAAAGCCTTGCTGAAGTCAAGGTACACCATGTCCACGGCTCTCCCCTCATCTACCCAGCCAGTCATTCGTAACGGATGTCTTTAGATTCCAAGGTAAAGAGGGTTTTAAATCAGCTAGATGAGGTATCCTTAGGCTACCATGTCTGCAAAAACTACTGCTTAAATCATCGTGGGAAACTTGCAGTGTTCTTGTCTGATGACTTGGTTAACACTGAAAGATTATTTTATTCCATTAAAAGAAACGACAAATAGTTGTTCTTGTTCTATGCTATATTCTAAGGAGGAATGTGGGCATGGACATGCGCCTGGGTGAGAGAGAAAATTGGTAACATTCTCCAATAGCCCACAATAGCTACGCTTGCTTGGATCTTATAAAACCACAAGATGTTTTTAGCAATTGAATTATAGGCTTAACAGATATTAACTGTGGCAAGAACCCAGCCAAAGAGAAGAGCTGCTCTCTGAAAGTTTGATTATATGTTTTTTGCAATAACTAAGGTTTTTAAAAAGGTAAACCCACAAAATTTCACTTCCTTATTGAGAAACTCTTAAGGGAGATCTTTTATGTTTATACTTAGAATTTCAGTCATACAGAAAGAATTTAAATATTTGAAAATTGGTGTTTTCTTACTTGCAGTACAGTTTGACTGTTATTAGGAGTTGCTGTGATGCTGTATAAAACATTGGTTTGATGAGATTTTTAAATACGTGAAGGAAAAAAACAATTTCCAGCATGGTTTTTGAGTACAGTGAATTATAGCTGGTAGTTTAAAAATAAAGTTTATTTCATACAGCGGCAGAGAACAAACCTAGTTGACAATGCTGTTCTGCTAGCCTTCTTTAAGGAATGATGCTAGTTTCCAATTGAATTGTGGAACAAGAAATAATCCTTCTGCAAATAAAGCTGATCAAATTACTGTGTGATTTGCCAGGACAGGAACAGGATGAAAAAGAAAGTCTTTTGAATCTCAGAAGGTAGTATTAAGAATGGAAGATAAATAAAAGAAATACTGTTTCGATAAATACGGACATTACATTTTACCTGAGTTAAAAGTATTGATATAAAATGAAGCTTAGAATTTTTATAGAAACAAAAGATTTGTGTAGGCAAGCATGCACAAGCACTGTTCCAGAAGAAGGCTGAGGGATTAAGGTACAGGCCTCAAAACTGAGTATTTGCTTCACTTGGCGTGAGTCAAAGGATGTTGGATGCTGCTAGCTGACAGTGCAATGATTCCAGAATCCTTTTAGCATAGCAATTTTCTCCCAAATGCTTGTATTTCTTGCTTTGCTTAGTCTGCTCCTCATATCTTCCCTATCTATAATTCCAGTACTGCCATTCTTAATTTTACTTCTGATCCAGCAGATGTTAAGCAGTTTGTTAGACTGGATTTTGCATCTCATTTGATTCAGATTCCAAGGGGCCTGGATTCAAGTCCACAACACCCACGCTAATGTAGGATAAACCTTCCACCTCTTAATGCAGACTTGCCACAAAACAACAAAAACAGATCAACCTCCCCTCCGCCCTCCACACCACTTAAGCAACTTATCTCAGGATTTCCACATCCATTTATCTATGGCACTGAAGCAGTAATTGTTTATGGCTTGCAGAGTTAGGGTGAAAAATTATCCAAGACTGTAAAAGTTGAACAGTGATTGCTATAGATAAGATGCACCTTGAAAACAAAGGGCAGATGGGGCTGATTTAGATGAGTTATGTGTAGCATGGCCTTGGTTTCAAAGAAGTTTAGCCAAAGGCAAGAAAGTGAAAGTAAGGAAACATCAAAGAGAAAGGCTCCCTGGGTGCATTCTTGAATTTCATATGCATTCTGTTGTAGTCTGCTGCTCAGTAATGTACTCTGCTCCAAATGGCTCTTCCAGGTAGTGTGTGATAGCCCTAGGACTGCTGGTAAGAAAGAAGGCTTTACTAGCATAATTGTAACTTCACTGAGTATCTGTGCGGAAGGAGAAATTATGATTTCTATTAACTTAGGTTAAAAATCCTTGAGGATTGACCGTGCATTTTGCCAGCCAGATCTGCAAGTGTCACATGCCACAATGCCTTTTATTTTCCATCAAAGCAAATGAATGAGACAATCCTGCCTATCAGCAACACTCTCTTCCCAGCACCTCACTTTCACCACTGAATTCCCTTAGCTACCTTGTAAGCTGAGCCATTTGCTGTCCTTGAGCTGTTCAGATACCGTTTTATACAATATTTTTGCCCACACATTTGGTATGGTTAGTACATCGCAGTAAGGAAACTGTGATGAACCCAATCTGTAGCTTCCAAACAGTTAGTGTTTCCCTCATGACGAGGCCATTACATGCAACTACAGTTCGTGCAGTGCTGTCACAAGGGCTGCTGGATATCCAAATCCTTGCAGTGCAAGGAAGCAAGCAAGTAATGTCTGAGGCCACTGTCACCTGGTTGTTAGGAGGATGCACTTGCCATTAAGAATCTGGACACTATTATCCTAACTAGTGTGTGGAACACTTGCAGCATTTTCCCTCACTTCAGCTGTCAGTGGCACTTAACTTAATCCTGTGGCACTTAACCATATGAAGATTTTGGTACATGACCTGTTGAACCAGTTGGGTTGGCCATTACTACAGTAAGTCATGAAATTGATTTCTTTGCTTCCTTGCAATAACTTGTTAGGCAGCATATTGCTTGTGGGTTAAAATGGTGTGCAAGAGTGATTTGTTTTGGTATGCAGCTGGCACAGAGCTGTATATCCTGTTTTTTTTTTTTTAATGATGAAACTGAGTGCCTTCAGTCTGTGCAACAGAAGGAGAGAAATGAAGAAAAATACATAAGCTGAGAATTGACTGATCTGATCCCTACAGTTGGTGGAAAGTTTAAAAACACTTAAGGCCTTTGTGACAGTGAAATACATGAATTGCAGTATGTGAGTCCTTTTTCTAAAAGGCAGTTATTTTAAATGTGTACAGAGTGAAGAGCAGATATAAAAGGTAATATTGCAATTTCTCTTTGGAAATCTGCTGTCAAAATGTAGATGATTATGAGGTTTCTAACACTCTTCACTCACCAAGTTGTAGGAAATAAGCTAGCAAAATTTCATTAAAGGATGCTAAGCTTAGGGGGGAAAAAAAGCCAGCAGATGCTATAGTGTTTTTGCTGCAAGCACAGCAAAATGAAAGCACAGTAATTCTTCTATTTTTGCCTCTTTTTTCAGCCTCCCTTTCTGCATCCCTTGACACCCCCCGCTTCTTCATACATCATCACTTGTCTGCCAATGGACTCGAGCAGCATTGTGTGCATAAAACCTAGGATTAGGTTTTGTCAATTGGAAAGGCTATCAATTTAAAATTTTCCCCTTCCATCTGTAGTTGCCTAGATGATCTACCTGGTATGTGCCAGACATAAATAATCGGAGACCTGTATGACAAATCTGTTGCATTCTTATTAATTGATTTCTTCAATAACTTTTGAAAACTGAAGGGGGGGAGGGATGGGGAGGAATAACAGACTGAAAAAACTAGGTCAAATCTTTTGCTAGCCAATCTGCATGGCTCTGTAGAGAGATTCAGTTATAAATCTGCCTCTTTGGAAGAGCATAATTTTTTTGTGTTCCCTGCATGAATAACTGCTTTTTTTTTTAATTTTATTTTAATGTTCAAGTTTGGTAAGTTAAAATGTAAAATTCTGTCATCATTGTATAGGACAATGGAAATGTGCCAGGTATGATGAGGAAGTTAAAGTGGGCTTCTGTTCCTGCTAGATGCTCGAGAGGCTTTCTGCTGTTCCTCTCCCCCAATAATTCTCCTTTCCGTGTATTTGCTAGCTGTGTGACATATGAAACACTTGCTTTTTCACTCCATCTGCAGTATTACAAGGCGTGCGAAGCACATATGCTCTTTACCTTATGCAAGAGTCTTTGTGACTCTGCCTTGTACATGGAATTAAACAAGGCAGTGAAGAATTTCTTTTATATTTCTGATAACCTCTCTAAACTCATCTTTTTGTTCTCTTATTTCTAATTACATCAAGTGCTAGAGGCCTCTGCATAGAATCATAGAACCAGTAAGGTTGGAAGGGACCTCTGGAGATCATCTAGTCCAACCTCCCTGCTCAGCAGGGGCACCTAGAGCATCGTAGACAGGGTTGCATCCAGGCGGGCCTTGAGTATCTCCAGAGAAGGAGACTCCACAACCTCTCTGGGCAACCTGTTCCAGTGCTCTGTCACTCTCACAGGGAAGAAATTCCCCGTCACGTTCAGGCAGAACTTTCTGTGCTTCAATTTCTGCCCATTGCCTCTTGTCCTGTCACACGGGACAACTGAAAAGAGTTTGTCCCCATCCCCTTGACACCCTCCCTTCAGGCACTTACACACGTTGATAAGATCCCCCCTCAGTCTTCTCTTCCCCAGGCTAAACAGGCCCAGCTCTCGCAGCTGTTCCTCATAGGGCAGATGCTCCAGCCCTCTGATCGTCCTTGTAGCCCTACGCTGGACTCTCTGCAGTAGCTCCATGTCTCTCTTGTACAGGGGAGCCCAGAACTGGACGCAGTGCTCGAGATGAGGCCTCACCAGGGCTGAGTAGAGGGGCAGGATCACCTCCCTCGACCTGCTGGCAACGCTCTTCCTGATGCACCCCAGGATACCATTGGCTTTCTTGTCCACAGGGGCACATTGCTGGCTCATGGTCAACTTGTCATCCACAAGCACTCCCAGGTCCTTCTCTGCAGAGCTGCTCTCCAGAAGGTCAGCCCCCAGCTGGTACTAGTGCCTAGAGTTATTTCTCCCTACGTGCTGGACTCTGCACTTGCCCTTGTTGAACCTCATGAGGTTCCTCTCTGCCCAACTCTCCAACGTGTGGAGGTCTCTCCAGGCGTGTCAGCCACTCGTCCCGGCTTCGTATCATCAGCAAACTTGCTGAGGAGGCACTCTGTCCCCTCATCCAGGTCATTGATGAAAAAGTTGAACAGGATGGGAGCCAGTCCTGAGCCCTGGGGGACGCCACTAGCCACAGGCCTCCAACTAGACTCTGCACCACCGATGATGACCTTCTGAGCTCTGCCTTTCAGCCAGTTCTCAATCCACCTCACTCTCCACTCGTCTAACCCGCACTTCCTGAGCTTCTCGAGGAGGCTGTTATGGGAGACAGTGTCAAAAGCCTTGCTGAAGTCAAGGTACACCATGTCCACGGCTCTCCCCTCATCTACCCAGCCAGTCATTCCATCAGAGAAGGCTATCAGATTGGTTAAGCAGGATTTCCCCTTGATGAATCCATGCTGGCTACTCCTGATCACCTTCTCTTCCTGCATATGTCTGGAGATGACATCCAGAATGAGGTGTTCCATCACCTTTCCAGAGATGGAGGTGAGGCTGACCGGCCTATAGCTGCCTGGGTCCTCCTTCTTGCCCTTTTGGAAGACTGCAGTGACATTGACTTTCTTCCAGTCCTCAGGCACCTCTCCAGTTCTCCAGGACCTTTCAAAGATGATGGAGAGCGGCTTGGCAGCAACAACATGCACCAGCTCCCTCAGTACCCGTGGGTGCATCCCATCCGGGCCCATGGATTTGTGGATTTCTAGCCTGTCCAGAAGGTCTCTAATCCTTTCCTCCTCAACCAAAGGAAAGTCTTCCCTTCTCTGGACTTTCTCTCTCACATCCAGGCTACAGGATTCCTGAGGGCTGCCCTTAGCAGTGAAGACGGAAGCAAAGGCGGCATTCAGTAATTCTGCCTTCTCTGTATCCCTTGTCACCAGGGCCCCCACCCCATTCAGCAGTGGGCCCACATTTTCCCTAGTCTTCTTCTTGCTGCTGATGCATTTGGAGAAGCCCTTCCTGTTGTCCTTGGTATCCCTTGCCAGACTCAACTCCAACTGGGCCTTAGCCTTCCTTGCTGCATCTCTACATACTCTGACTGCATTCCTATAATCCTCCCAAGTAGCCTGTCCCCTCTTCCACATTCTGTGTACTTTCTTCTTCTGTCTGAATTTGGCCAAGAGCTCCTTACTCACCCATGCAGGTCTCCTGCCCCTTTTGCTGCACTTCTTACTCATAGGGATGCACTGCTCTTGAGCTTGGAGGAAGTGATGCTTGAATAGCAGCCAGCTCTCCTGGACCCCGCTTCCTTCTAGGGCCTTAACCCATGAGATTCCAGCAATTAGGTTTCTGAAGAGCCCTGGATCCGCTCTCCTGAAGTCCAGGGTTGGAATCCTGCTTATTGCCTTACTTCTTTCCTGCAGGATCCTGAACTCCACCATCTCATGGTCGCTGCAGCCAGCGCTGCCCCAACCTTCACAAGAAGTTATCATCAGTGCATTGCAGGAGCCTCCTGGACTGTTGGTGCCTTGCTGTGTAGTCCTTCCAGCAGATGTCAGGGTGGTTGAAGTCCCCCATGAGAACCAGGGCCTGTGATCGTAAGGTTCCTTCCGGCTGCCTACAGAAGGCCTCATCAACTTTCTCTTCCTGGTCAGGTGGCCTGTAGTAGACACCCACAAGAGTGTCCCCCGTGCTGGCCTGCCCTTTGATCTTTACCCATAAGCTCTCGACTGCCTCCTCCTCCTCCACCCCTAGGCAGAGCTCGATGCATTCCAGTTGCTCTCTCACATAAAGAGCAACTCCACTACCTCGCCTCCCTGGCCTGTTTTTCCTAAAAAGCACATAGCCATCCATGGCAGCATTCCAGTCATGTGAGCTATCCCACCATGTCTCTGTGACTGCAGTGAGATCGTGGCCCTGTGACTGCACACAGATCTCCAGCTCCTCCTGTCTGTTCCTCACGCTGCATGCATTGGTGTACAGGCATTTCGGAGAGGTGGTCATGCCTGCAGGTTTCCCAGGACAGGTGTACGGGGGTCCCCCGTAGATATGTCCTGAACACATCCCCAGCTGCATGCACCTGTTGGAGGCCCCCCAACCCAACTTGTGTTTTGTTGTCTCCCCCGTCTCTATGACACCTCCCCCCCCCCCACGCCTACCTAGTTTAAAGCCCTCTTTACTAGGCTGGCTAACCTGTTTGCAAAGGCCAATGTGCTCCACTTGGTGACGTGAATGCCATCTCTCCACACCAGTTGTTGGTCTTCAAACCATGTTCCATGGTCATAGAATCCAAAGCCCTGTTGCCAACACCAGTGGCGTAGCCAGTTGTTGATTTGGAAAATCTTCCTGCTCCTCCTCCTATGCCTCCCCCTAATCAGCAGGACCAATGAGGAGACCAGCTGGACTCCCAGAGCCTTGACCACCATGCCCAAGGCCTTGAAATCTTCTTTGATTGTTACTTATTTTGTTTCTTCTCTTACTTAGCAGTGGAAGACCTGGGATTTAATACTAGCAATGTAGCAGCAGTTTCTTGTTTGCTGTGTGGGCATTCCACGACAGGCCAATGCCTGTGCTTTGACCCTCAACATGCTCTACATTGCATCATATAGCTCAAGGGGGATATTCAGTGGCTAAGTACATATTTATGTGGTTGCCTTCTAACACTTACTCACAGAAAGGATTCCTTCAGGAAACTCTTTGCTAACTGAAGTGGCAGGGTTCTGTTGCTCACTGACTGTTCTGTGTATCTTAATAACTATGTTTGTTCCTGAAGCATTTCCATCTGCTACAGGAAAACCATATCCAACCCAAAGGGCTGCAACAGCATCCAGGAAATTATAAACCTTTGCTCACTAGTTACATCCTGGCTTTTCATTTGGCCTGTCCTGAGCTTATGCCTCCTAGTGACGTAGGCAATGGAGCTGGAGCACAGATCCACCCAGTTTTGCAATTTCTCACCATTTGCTCATGAGCTCTGGTCTTCTATGGCTCTGGCTCCTGTGTTGATTCTTGTCAACTAGACGTTCTTGAAGCAATCAGTTTAATAAAGCTTGCAGTTGCAAGGAAGGAAACACAGCCATGGGGATGAGCAAAGCATGTGTTCTGCCCTAACCAGTGAAGGTTCTGTAAACTTTGTGGGAATTTCTCAGATATTGGTCATCTCTTCAGTAGGCTTATGTCAGTCACCAATATTTGCCTGCCTTGGGCCTTAAAAGGGATAGCTTCTGCTTGCTGCCATACGGCTTATGCTGGTGTAACAGCTTTTCCCTGCCTAGCTTCCACTCCCACCTTGTTTTTGTGAGTGCTTCTCTCTGAAGCTAAGAATCTATTCCTCTAGGTAAAAGCTGATCTTGCAATGGAGAAATTTTGTCACCATTTGCTCTTCTAAAATAAAACTTGTGATTTAACTGTAGTTTTGGATATGCCTGAGACTTTTCTGTTTTTATGTTCCTGGCTGCAGGCCTAGAGACAGTATTCATGCTCTTAGAGAGCCAAGCTGTGTCGGTACCGTTTCTCAAAAGGATGATGATCGGCATACACATCACAAAAGTGACTGTCAGCAGTCAGGGAGCTGAAAGGAGTTGCTTAATCACAGAAACCACTCTGAATATCCGTATGAAGCATTTTGTCTGCTGATCTCATGTTTTCATTCCAGCTCTAAGACGTTATGCTGAGCTATAGTCTAGGGTTGTGATATTTCTATGTGTATCCTGTTATAGACGCCATGTGTAATTTCACTGTGAGTAGAAAGCAGAGTTTGATCAGTAGTTCTATATAAATTTGGTAATTATCAAGTGTTATCAGTGATTACAGATCTTTGCATGATTAAAGCACTTTACAGATATTTAACTGATGTGCATGCTGGATGTTTTTAAGTACAGGGAAGTCCAAGTGTCTTAACAGTGCATTGGCAAAGTGTTTGGTATGCTGTAAATGCTCTTTCCAGCCCGGACTAACAGGCTTTATGAATGAGTCTTCAGAATCTGTTCTGCAATGATTCTTACTTAAGCATTTCCTTATCCTGTTTCATCTCCTCCTTTCTTCCTCCTGTACCCACGCATACACCACCAGACGATTCAGGTTCAGTAACATTACACAAGGTTATTGCAGCAGTGTTAGAGATTGGGTGTTGCTTTTATTTGAGTTGGCAGAGTAACTTACGAAGGTGCAACGTAAGTAACTTTAATGCTTTATCCTCCAAACACTCTTACAATTCCTCATGCGAACCCAGAACACTCAGTTTACTGCAATACTTAGAGCGATGGTATAAGCTTTAAACACTCAGGAAAGAGGTAACCCCCAATGAGGAAGCCTGTTTGTTTCACAGTTTTGCTGGTTGAGTTTTGATGTTTGGGCTGAGATAACCTATGCATTCAAGTGTATCCGAGTTACTCCTTTGCTGAAGCCATACCCTCAGATTGTCTGGTCACATCTCATTTTAAAGGCAGAATGTTTTTTCCATTGACCTTTTAGTTGTACTCCTAAGTAAAAGGATGACTTGATGACCAGTCTTCATTGTCTACAATTGATATTTTTGAATTTCTGCCTGAAAACCCTTCTCTAGAGACATGATTATAAATCACGTGGGTTCCTATGCTTTGATTATTAGTTTCCATAGACATAGAATAGAAGATACTAAACCAAGTAAGACAAAGTTCCAGTTCCTCTGTAATGGGGTGGTGTCATGTGGAAGCTGGTTTTATCCCAGGCTGCATGCGCTGCAGTGTATTAAAGAAAAAAAAGGGGGGGGGGGGAAATCTAGCGATACACAAGGAGGCTTTAAATATTACCTGATCAGTATTTTGTGGCCTGCCAAGGCAGGTAAGTGCTCATACCTGGTTGTCAGCACTGAGAAATTGTCTCCTCTTTATTTTCATACTCTAAAGAAAAAAAAAAGTCATCTCTTTTATTATTATCTCAGCATCACTATTTGTGGTATCTAACAGCCATCATAGATAGGCAATGTTACAAAGTGCCAGGCTCCCAAAAATACCCTCTTGCCTAAACCTGTTTTATTTCTCTGCTAATAGAGGTAGGTAGGTGGTTATATAGTAATGCTAGCAAGGAATGATGTATTTAGTGCCAGGTGTCTCTTGTAAGACCATTTGAAGAGTGACAGTGTAAGTTGCTGAGAAAAACCTTGTACTGAGCCCCTGCCAAAAAGCAAAAACAAAGCACCAATAGGATTGTTATGGTTTCTTTTTCTGGTGTGTTTTGCTAAACCAAATAGGCTTTCCTGTGAACCATTTACACTTTGGACCCATAAATACCCCAGATACTGGGTTACATTTCTCTTCTTTTGTTTGACATAGGCAACAATTTTGCTTCCTGCCAAAACCCCTATTGCTTTCAGGTAGTTAGCTCCCAGGTTTGACTGGTAACCTTGTGTATAGCTCATGAATGTGTCCCAAGACTTCCTATCTGGTGTTTCTGACTACAGCAGTCAAGGGAATAATTTCAAAAGTGGCATTTGGGTGATCCACAAGCAAATCCTATTATTTATTAACAGGATTTGTTCTCTCACTGCTTTGTTTGATCACTAATTGTTTATCACACATTAGGAGTACAATGAGATGCTTGTCAGCTGTGTTATGAGCAATTTGGGTGGAAGAATTATTGATCCTTTGCCTGTGATGGTGGGTTTTGCTTTGTGGAGTAAGTCTCAAAATGGACGACTGAAAACTAAGGTTCAGAATTTCAAATACTGCTACATATCCTTTGTTTTGACAGAGTTTTTAGTGGCCCCTTCCCTGACATAATGGTACTTGCAGAAGCTCAGTAGGTGAAGCTGGAGGTCTGTGTGTGCTGGGTTTGTGGCTGGAGAGCAGCAGTTGCATTTCTAGATTGCCCTTCTGCTGCTTCTCAAGAGCGCTCTGCGAAGGTGGCAATCCGGTAGGAGTGCATCAAACACTTTCTTCAGAAATAATTTGAAATAGAAAGGAAAGTTGAAGATGAAAAAAAAATACAAGAAAGCTGATGAGAACTGAATTCTTTTTGTTGTTGTTTTATGAATATTTTAATAAGTCTGGATGGTATTTTATGATCATAGGACACAGTTAGAAATTACATTGCAAATGGATTGCAAAAGGGGTTAGTCTGAGCTGGTTTTTGAGAACAGCTACTCCAGAAATATTTCAGGTGTGAACATTCATATATGTATTTTTACAAATCTTTTGTTGAAGCACCGCTTCCAGAATAACTAACTGGAAGAAACTATTTTGAATTACAGGTACCCTGGAATGCTTTTTTGTCCTTTTTTCCTTATGAAGGTGAGAATGATCTTATTTCGCATTTAAATTGGACTTCCAAGGCAGAGTAGGGGCACAGTCCTGTGATGGCTTAACTTTGAGCTCAGACTATACTGTTGCTGTGCTCCTGAGGCTGCCTGTGTATCAGCTTAGCAGTTCTCTGGCCACTGGGTGTGATTGGAGCAGGTCACTGAGCCCACTAAAAACTATTTGCTTTTTCTGGGAGGTGGGCTGGGATAATTCTCAGCATCTTGAAAGCCGAAACCACTACTTCTGTGGCTGCATTACAGGCAGTGTAGTGGGAGGGAGTGAACGCAGGCTGGGGCAGGTGAGAGAGCACGACTGCTGCTGGCCGCTGCCTGGGGTGGTTCGAGTGTTTTAAGCAAGTCGTGAAGGCTCTGTAAGAGTCTGCCCTCTCCTGGTTTAGCTGAACTAATCGTAAAACTCCGATTGCAAATTCGGGATTGTCTTTACCTTCTTAAATCCTTTCAGCGTAAGGGGGGGGAGGGGAGTCAAAATAATTTATGGCGTAGTTTGACTGCACGCTTCTTCAGAAATAGGTTTTATGAATATCTGAACATCTTTATTTTTTGGTAGCTAATCAGAAATAAGCTGAGGAGCCAATTTTTATAGCAGTTAAGTTTGTTCTATTTTAGTATAAAGTATCTGAAAAGAAGTAAGTTTGTAATTCTTTTTGAGTAGCCAGGCAGTATGCTGAAGTTCGACAGTGTACATGCAAGAACTGAACTGTTTTTTTTTCTGATGGGGTGGAAGTGACTCTGTAGGTTTTGTTTTAATTGCTTCTGTTTTAAGTTTGAGCCGTTTTTACAGTCCCCGAGATGGCAAATCTCACTTTGATAGTAAACATTTTTACACCCTTTTTTTCTGTTGAATCTGTTTGTCTTATGGCTTGATTTTTTTGGGGGGGGGGTTCTTTTCACATGCACATGTGCACGCATATATATTCATACACACACACATACATGTATGCATATATATGTATATGAATACCTTTATGATAATTTTATGTGCCTAACACTTACATGCTAAGATAAAAACTGGTTCATCTTGAGGATACTTTGAAAGGTCTGATGATTTTGTGACCTAGCTTTTGGAATGAAAGTGTAACCTCTAAGTCAAACCAGCCATCCCTGTTTCTAATACTTACAGAAATATAACCACCCTACTGTGAGGCATGTTCCCGTTTTAAAGGGAACAGCCTTCACCAGAAGGAGGACGTAGAGTGAGCTTTCTTCTTGGAGCAGAAAGGTTCCTGAAACACATCATACCTCTTGATTTAGGAAGAAATAGAATTTGTACCAAAAGTAGTAGTTTGTCAGTAAGAGTGAGGTACTTGATTTAAATCATCTTCTTCACTGTGGTAGACCACTCATGATAGAGGATCCAGTCAAACTTCCAAGGGAACAGAGAGGAAGCATACAGTTATTTAAAAATTTCATAGTGTGTTGTGTGCTTTTCTCTGGAAACTTTAAGTTTGTATTTCTTTCAGACTGAAAGTGAGCATGCCTATAAATCATGCAGGCTAGCTTGGGTCATTTGCTGAATGCTCATTTCTACTAGGTGGCAAGAGTTTGGGCATTTCTGGTTGTGCAGCACATGAGCTTGCTGAAGGGCTGGTTGCAGAACCCATGGAAAAAAGGCAAACGGAGAGATCTTTGAGTCAAATAGACTGTGCTAGCAGGCTGTGTTTGGCTCTGTGTGCTGAAAGTTAGTTATCTAACTTAAACCATGTGGCCTGTAAAGAATTTTACACTCCTACTTCCTTGCATGGGAATTTAACCAGTTCTTTCATCATGAACAAGATGTCATGCATAAGGCACAAAGGACTGAATTTCTTTTTTTTTTTCTTTTTATCCTTTCATTGAGTATATCTACTCTGCTTTCAAAACGATCATACCAACTTGATGTTACTTGATGAGTTCCTGTTCCAGCTGAACAATTCAGACTCTCCTGAATGTTCTCTGGAAGGGTACTGCTGAACAGTAAGGTTGTTTTCTGTGACTTGCTGCGGTCTCTCAGGATAGTGTCAGAGGGACTGATAACTGTTGAAATCAGTGTTCACTAGAGGTTTTTAACTACATCCTTTGTTATTTTCTCATGCTAATAAATAGGAAATAGACTGGAATAAGAAAAATAAATTAGAATATAAGAAAGCTTGATATGATGAGCTATCACTTAATAACCAGGCTAGGAACTATTACAAAGTACTATGGAGGAGTATTATTGCCTTTCTAGTGGGCAAAGTTAAGTTATTTATCAGAATGATTACTGAGGCTTTTACTTCTTTGGACAGTTGATTTGAGCCACTTGGTAGCTTTTGGGTCATTTCCAAATGATAGTAACTACAGCTTCTTTTTCTGTGTTGGGAGCTGCTTTGGAGAATGAATGAGAGCTGCATTAAGAGTGTGGTTACATGCTGAGGGGCAGATAGAGGCCAGCCTTGGTATGCTTTGGCTACAGCTTTCATGTAGACAAGGTATTGCTCATAGAGATTCTTTTCTTGCTCACATACTGAAAGTGTGACCAATGTAAAAGATAAAGCGATATGGCAGGACTCTTAAGGCCTAAAACAGAATTGTGTCAGGATGACCTACTGTGATTTAAAAATTAAATCAGCAACCTTCACTTTCTCTTAGTGCTCTCTTCCTGCCCTTTCCTCTGTCCGTCACTTAATCCCATTTTGGCTGTGTGATACTTTCTAGCTGGCTCTCCTCCTTTGGCCTGTCCTAGACTTGCAAGAAGAGATCCATTATTATAGTGTATATCAGCTCTGTATTTCGAGAGGTGGCAGAGGGGAATAAGAGACAGCTATAGAGGCATAAACGACATGGAAAGGATGGACTTGGATTGATTGTTCATTTGGATTTCTGATTTTTATTTCTTGTATAAAATGTATAAAACTAGAGGGTGACAGGTTCAAAGAAAGGGAACTCTGCCCCAGCATGGTGAAAGTTTGCACAGGCTCAGAGGGGTACCAGTGAAGCTTGGTGTTGGGGGAGCTCTCCAGAAACTGCTGTATGCAAAGATATCTTTTTTGGTCTAGGAAGTCCCTGACCTCTAGCTTGTTAGAGGTTTTGGAGAGTACTTTCATCTGTGCTTTAAGCAGTAGAATTTTGGAGACCTGGGTTTTACCACTGACTCTGACTTGTGTGTCCTGAATTTACCATATGTAAAAAGAGTAAGAGTGATGCATATGATACGTTAGCATCCATACCTTTTACAGCCTTAGTAATGCTAGCTAAGGTCTGCTGGCAGGAGGCACTGGTTTAAGAGTTGTGTGGGACTGGAATGCATCTCCCCTTCCCTTCCTCCTATGTCTAATCTGTGCTTGGAAAGTTACAGAGTGACTAAACTCTTTATTTTTAGACATTACAAAGAAAGAAAGCATTAGACAGCTGGCTGCAAAAATACTTATTTGTGACCTTTCTCTACATTCGTACAGTTCTTCTTGCTATTCTGGAGAGAGTTCTGTTATAAATATGGAGCATGCAGTTCTTTCACAATTCAGTTCTTTGATCCCCCAAAGTTACTGAAATACTTCTATTTTTATGTATACATATTTTTTAAAAGCCTTGGAAAAGGTGGGCCAAAGTGACTGTTGTTTGTAATCTGTTGGCTTAGGTTTGTGCCCCATTTCTGTAATAACTTATTAGCTGAACAAATGACCTATGTTTTGCTGACAGTGATTGTGCTGAAGTGTTCTTGTATCAGTGGCTGAACACCCAGTGTGTTCAGTTATGAATTAATCTACATCTTGTGATAGACTTTTTTGTAATCTCTCTACTCACAAGAGAAGGCATTAAATTGTTCTTGGCTGGCTCAGTGAAGCAAATGGGTTTGGATGTGTGGGGGATGGAGTCAGGGACACTGGTAACTGGGGGTCTGGCCTGTAGGTTGCGATGGAGTCTTGCAGGCAGGCATGAAAAGGTAGCTCAGACCAAATGTACCTTACTGGTCGCGGGTTATGTGATTAGAGTAAAATCTTGGGAGGAGGATGGTATTTTTGAGTTTGCATGGTGTGGAAATACGTTTTATTTATTTATTTATTTTAAGAGACAAGTGTTCACTCAAGGAAAAAGAAAACAGGAGAATTTAAATGTGAGAAATCCAGTGCAAAAAAAAATTTACAATAATAGAACAGTATGGGTCAGTCGTGTCAGACATGCTGTTACTTAAACCACCCCAGAATTATGAGGAGAACCTTGAAAAAATAACTCTATCAGACTAACCATTTTGTAATACTGCTACTAAGTGGTGAGGTTACCTTGTCTTTTTTTTACTTAAAATGGGATGCATGTTAGCGCTGCACTAACTAGTAAGCCTGCAAGCCAAAACATACCTATTAAATTCTTTTTATATATATATATATACACACACATATATATATATATATATATTACAGCTACCTTTCACGAAGACTGTTGAATAAAATTTAATTTTTCTTGTGAAAATACTTTTGGACTGAAACCGTTGGGCACTTTATTGTCCCCAAGCAGATTTCTACAGCTAGATTTTCTTCTGTAAGAGAGATTTATGTAAAGCTATTCTTTACTTATACAGCATCCAAATATGAAAAATACTTAATGCTGTTTTGCTAGGAGAATGTGATGAACTTACAGGGCACTCTGCTTCCTAGCTGAAAAATTCCTAGTGCTTTTTAGAAAACAGAGCATTATTCTTGCAAACAGGGATGGAGCAGTTTTACGCAACTAATTTGTATATGTGTTAGTAGTCCTACTGCGTAAATATTAATGAGCAGGAGCTATTCTTTAGCCTTCCTTTGTATCCCACTTTGAGCTGAGGAGAATACTCTTGCCTTTGACATTCATGCAAAATTGCCCTTAATGTTAGTGGAAGTCTTTACTGGCATACCTTTTGGCCTGAATATAAGGAATTTACAGGGCAGTGGGTTTGTACAGCAGCAATAGATGCGTGACAGCTTGCTAAAACTGCTGCTGTGGCCAGCACTGCAAAGTTGGAATTAGTAAGGTTGGCTACTGCAGAAAGACAACTGGTGCACGAATGCCATTCTTGAATAAGCAAAGGTTGGAAAACGTTTCCAGAGATTCTTACCTGGTTATACTTTTGAGCTCTCCTTTCATGTGTAAGAGTAACAAGCTCAGTGGCAGAGAAATATAACCTGAATGATTTGAAGAGGCAGCAATGATCTTTCTAGGTTCGTAGTGGTGGGAGGGCTGAGAAGCCAGAAGGAATGAGTCCTGCTGGCTTGCTCCTGTGGCACGATGAGTTACATCAGCTGTATCCCGGTTCTGAAAGTGCAAATTCTGGCAAGATCAATTGTGGTAGACATGTTTTTGCATTGAGTTGCTGCTTGCATATTTAACAAAAGCTTTTCTGTGTGACTCTTTTAGAAGGATTTATGGGACAGCTGCCTGCCTGGCATGGAATTTTCTCACTGATAGTTTGTGTGAAAGACCCTAATCTGTTTAATTATCTGCTCTCCTCTAATCAGAGACTGTACTTTAGAACATGACCATCCTCCCTGTTGATGACAACTGTGTCTAGAACTATATGTTAGAGGAAAAAAAACAAACCAAAACTATGATTGAAAACTTGATTTGGCCTTTTTTTTCTTTCAAAAGGCAAAAAAAAGAAATGCATGGGAGTAGCATTATCAGGGCTGCTCTACTGCTTGAGTACTAGGGACGAGCATTACGGAGGGTATCTTGCTGATGGAGCAAGTCTATTAGAGCAGGAGTGTAGCAATACATTGGTTTCTGCCATCACTAACTTCCAGGATTCTGTCCATATTAGATCTTAGCGAACGTCTGCTCTTAGTGAAGCATCAGACTGTGCTTCCTTGTTTGACGTGACATTAGTTCCAGTAGCCCTCATTACCCCTCTGTGCTGCTACCAGTGGTGCTCCCTGCAATCCAAGTACAATAATAGATATATTTTCTACTGCCAGTTGGGTATGTACTTTGTTTTTTTTTGTAATGAAGGATTAATAATGCCATTTGTTATGAAGGATATCAAATAGCTTCCCAATTCTGCGTTTAAAGGGTAGCGGGACATTTGTGATGGAGTTTTTGATTTTGTTTAAAGCCTTTTCTTGGGGACAAGTTAAAATACTTTATAGAAATGCCAAGGCCAAAACTGTATTTGCTTATTGGGAAAATTTCTCCAGTCAAAACATTAATGAAAAGATTTTAACATCTTGAAATAAAATAATTAAGGCTTTTTCCACCTATTCTTTTTTCCCCCACAGGTGAGCATGAATGCTTTCTAATAATTTGAGACAAAGAAAGATGAAATCTCACTCAGTAAGCTGAATTTTCCTGCAAGCTGCTTCGCTTTTGTTTTTTAATAACATGTGTGTGGGTTCCACAGTATTGTCCTTAGTCTGTGTAACTTGATGGAAGTGATGAGATAATGATGCTGGTGTGGAATATATGGATAATGTATCTCTGACACTTAAGAACAGAAGAAATAGCATCATTCCTCTCAGATGAAAGGCATATGCATATATGGCTTTCTGAGGTGGTTTTGGAAGAGTTGAGAACAGCTCCTTGAAAGAGTTGGCTGAGCTCTGCTGTACACTGACCTCTGAGGTGATTATCGTAATGTTCAGCAGCAAAGGCTCTTGCAGGCGTGCTGACCTGTGCGCTGGGGTGCTGGTCTGTGCAGGCAGGTTCTCACATTTGGAAGGTTTCATTACAAGAGTTGTGACCCCTTTCCCAACTCAGCCAACAAGTTTCAGTGAACCTGACTTTTCTGTATAAACATAATCTAACATGATTGTTAATCATATTAACTGAGTTAGAGTTCATGCTGGTAGCTGAGACATTCTAACATGGTGTTTCTTCCATAGTTGAAAGTGTTGAGAAATATAAAGCCAAAATCAGTGCTGGGGTAAGTATACAGAAGTGACTAGCCTACCTACCTGCTGAATTTGTCCTAGGACTGTTAGGATTTTCTGCTTTTTATTAGTAATAACAAAAACAGACAGATCAACTGCACAGAAATAACAAGCATTTAGCAACTATTTTTATACCTGTTGGAGTAGTAATCTATTGAATGTCTACTCAGAAACAAATCTATTTTGCTGTCACTCATCCTTAAATTTCTGTTTCAGAACAGTACACAATGTGCTAACAGGTTAAATAGTTTCAATCATAAATCTCTGGAATAATCTGTGTTTAGAGAGCATAAAGTAGATGAGATGGGAAAATCTGTTCTGCATCAGTCTTTCAAAAGACTGATTCTTCAAAGCTGAATTGGGCACCTCTCTAGCATAGAGAGAATTTCAGTTTGTGGCAAGGATCTTGATGTACTTTTCAGTGGCATGGTTGCATTTGTCCCAGATGACTGAAGGAGAGATGTGTGTTAGTCCCTGAAAGGATCCACAGCAAATATCACACCTTACCTTTTTTGTAATTATTTATTTTTTATACTATTTTTCACCCACAGATCATCTTTTGCTTTTGTGTGCCTCCCTACAGAGAGTTCACCTGTTTGTGTTTGAGCCAAGCTATTTATTTGGCCTCCTACTTTAGCAGGCCACTTGTGAGTGTTTAGGAGTATGTGACTGTCCTCAGCCAAAGGCACCTCTGTGCCATGCATGTCCAAGAAGTGATCGAGAATCATGCTTACTGATAGTTAAAGAGGAATTATTTCAGTGTGGGCATCCACTCTTTTTATGTAGTGTAAAGGGATTTTATTGTGCATTATGTGCAGAGAATTACAAAAAAAAAATCCTTTTTTCCATCTCCGTAACTTAGTACTTTTTAAAATTATTTATTAAATGCAGACTTTGCTAGTGCTGATGACTGCCAGCCTCAAAGGATAACTGTAGTCGACACTAACATTTCTAGACAGTTCTGTATAAGGTAATACATGGAGCTGAAGAGCGGTAAGCTACAAGGATCAGCGCAGTTACTTACTGAGCCTCAGGCACCCGATAAAGGAAATAGTAGAGAGTAGAAACAACTGTGTGAATCGGTGGAGGCATTTCCCTTAGTCTTTCATTAAAGGCTTTTTTAGCTGTGTTAATTTTTCAGTTGATGCTTTGTGCTCACTAAGTATCTCACCCATTGGTATTTCTAAAGAGAAGCTTTTGCAGGGTGTGGGGTGTCTAGAGTGCGGAGCCAGCATATTTCTAATCTGTGATCTTATGGGTATGAGAAACTAGTATACCTGGTGTAGGGCAGAGGGAATGGCTTCAGATGGATCTGAGGGGTAGGTGTTTTCTTTGTAATTGGGATTGAAGGAGGGAATTCTTCTCTTTTTAGACAGCATTGTGTCCATTATAATTGGTACAGAGTAAATTGTGCAGAACTAGTATTTAACCTCCCATTCCCATGTCCCTCTCTTCCTTTTCTTCCTTTTCTTAATTTCACCTTGTTTCTCTCTCTCTTGTAATCGCAGCTGTGTTCAACTACTTGGCACTTGCTAAAGGGCAAAGGGGAAACTAAAAATGGTAGTTGTTCTTAATTGAATTTACATACTTCTGGTGAGGCATTGCTCCTTGTTTATGGTCTGCTGAGGGGTGTCATTTTGCTGGTTTCTTGAGCCCATCATGGAGAAGAACTGATTTCCAAGCATGGAGTGGAGTATGAGGCCTTGCTTTTGCTCTCGCTCACTATTGTAAATAGTTGAGTTGAGAAGTATATGTAGAATTCAAAATGCAAATCAGTGGCTGCCTTCAGGTGTTCTACAATATGTATAAATACTTATATATTTTAAACAGGACAGTATTTATTGGCATGTGAAGGCTGAGTGCTTCCCCCTTAGATACTCTGCAATAACCTGTGTTACATGAACTGGTTGTCTGTGAGTGTTTTTTTTTGTTGTTGTTGTTGTTTTTTTGTTCCTGTTCCCCAATTAAATGTGGCTTTAAAATCTGAATGAGGAAGTTGCCTTTAAAAAGATTCTTAAATTCTAATTTTAATTCCCTTGTTATTTTTGTTTTTTCTTCTCTAGATCTTTTGAGATCCAGAATAGATGGGGCTACATTTGGCAAAAATACCTGTTCTTTAATTTTTATGTAATTTTGGCTTAACTGAAATCAGTTTAACAGAGATACTGATGTGGAGTTTGTTTAGATTTACATGTATTAAAAAGCAAAGCTAGTAATATATTCAGTTCTGCTCTCTTTACTCTTACCCAATATTTCTTTCCTCTTAATTGCAATACCTTATGCAATAAATAGTCCCATAGGTTTCAGTAAGACTGTTTAGGGAATTGAATAGCACAGTTTGTAAAAATGGAAAAAATGAATATGCTTTTAAGAAACAGTGTTTGGCAAAACACTCACCGTTTATATGATGTCAAACATGAATTCAGTTTTGCTTCATTTATGAATCTATTAAAATTATTAAGAAAACTATTGATGAGAATTCTGTTCATAATTTTTTGTGGTATTTTTAAAGCTTTTTTCAAAAGCAGCAACAGCAGAAAAAATTATTTTGCTAGTTAGAAAATACAAAATTGAAGTAGAAGATGTATTTCAGTTTGTATTTCAGTTTAAATAATATGTAAAACATCAATATTGGGACCTCTTTCTCTTCTTAAAATCTAGACAAACACTGTATCTGTCCTTTCTCCTGTACTTAGCTAGGCTGTTCATTAGCAAGATAACATGTCATTTTAAGAATGTACCTCTCATCTTGTTTGTTTAGACTTAAATGAAAATCAGCTCAGCATGAGGCTGGTTGGACTTGCACCTTGTAGAATTTTACTGGCTGTGAGTTTTTCCACCTGCTTTTGACTTTTACAAATTGAATATACATTTTTTGCATTTGAGGTGTATTTTTTAAAAAATTAGTATGTTCAGAGAACTCCCTTGCTATTGAAGTGCTGTTATTTCATAGCTGTCTCATTCCTTCACTCAGCAAAAGGAAAAAAAGTTGAAAGATGGCTTTTGCACATACATATGTGCGCATGTTCACACACACCATCAAGTTTTACTTCAAAGGGTACTGACTTTGCAAGTGACTAGAAAAATCAGTCTAAATATTTTTTATCTTCTTTTATATTTATTTAGTGAATGTTTCTTGATGTTGCTGTTGATAACAAAGGCTGAGCTTGGATTCCTGTGTGAAGGCATGAAAGTGGTGGAGTTGTCTTTCATTTTTTATTTATTTTATTCTACCTGCAGCACTTCTCTATGTTGTCTCTATTTATAAGTGTTTGAAGCGCTTTGTAGAATTAGCTTGAACACTGATTGACATTCCCTCTACTGTCTGTCTCAAACTTTTCTTTTTTCTGACTTTGTTGCCTTCTCTGCAGGAAATTAGATGAATGTATTTAATGGTAATGACTGGAGGGTTTTTTTTTTTCCAATTTTTTTTAGTACGAGATACAAACATAGATTCCGAAATTCTCAGTCCCTCTGTTTCTTGGCTAGAAGGTTCTGGCAGGTCCTTAGACCAGAATTAAAAAGTGTATTTCTGAAATAAAACTCTACCTGCATTTTTATTGCTTCTGTGAACTCCATCTGTGTCTGAGACTCTCTTTTACAGTAGTCACCGTGTTAGTGTCTTCATCAGCATCTGGTTTGTTATCAGGTAACAGCAATGGCCAACACTGGTTTGATTATGTATATGTTGAGCTAGAGAATACACTTCTGTTTCATTGTATTAAATGAAAAACTCTAATTTTAGTATAAGCCGTTTTTATATATCCCTTATACTGTAAGTAATATACCAAGTTCTAGGTGTATTCAGGTATTACATATGAGTATAAAGCTTACACACTTGTTGTTTATAAGCAGAAAAATAGACTCAGCAGTGAAAGCACCATGTCCCAAAGTGGGAAATGTAGACCTGATACAGTGGCATCGATGTGGTTGATGCTACGGTGGTAGCAGTGTGGTTAGAATCTGCAGCTGATGCAGATTGTGACCAAGCTTTTATGGAGTATGATTCTATGGAGTATAAGTATTTTCTCTTATAAGATACAAGGATCAAATGATAAATTCACTGATCATACTGCAGGTATCTTCAGATATGACTCTCTTTCTCCCCCTCTGCCAACAGTCACCCAAATGTCCTCAAGATTTAGGATTAGCTCTTGGATAAGAACGTTACAGCAATGCATCAAGAATGTTTCCTTGGAAAAATTGCTTATGAAAGCATCACGTGAGTGTAAATGTAAACAGTGTATTCTAAATATAGATTTTTTTCTGGCTTATCTATTTATTTTTTACAGGATGCTTGTCCTGTAAAGTTGTAAACCTGCAAAAAGTTAGGTCACAATCTGGTATCAGCCATATTTCTTTAGCAAACATTATTGCTGTGACCACTGTAATAGTGTGTAATACTTGCTGCTTTTAATCAGCTGTACTGTGTTACAGTTAACAGAAACAGCAGTTGCAGCTCAAAAAAGGGCTTAAAATGGTGCTTGAGTATGGATAAGAATTCCCTAATTTATTAAGAGCTTGTGGTCAGATTCATGTGGATTAATATAGAACTACTTCTTTGTTTTTTGCTTCTGTTGCTATGGTGAATGCAATCTTAGAAAATTACATAGTCTTTGAAGTGAAGTTAAGAATTATTTAGTTCAAAGGTGCTAGAGGCCTGGGAACCTGAATGGTTTTCAGAGGATGATGGGATCCAGTTTTCACTTCGGTTACTACTACTACCACTATCACCTGTTAGAAGTTAGTACAAACTTTTTACTCTCATTCCCTTCCAGCTGTAACTATGGTAGAGTCCAATTAATTTCGACACTACAGAAACAGAGAACAAAAAGATAAGCCTGAGCCTAAAGAATTTACAGAATTTAAAGAATAATGAAACATAGTTTATTTAGGCAGTTTCCTGAAGTAATCCAAATCAAATTTTACTGTGCGTGTTTCACAATGAGACTCTTTACAGTAGTTGCATCTTATGAGCATAAATTAATACTAGTATGATCCTCTTGGAACATCTTCCCCTTTGTTTTCAAATGTATTGCTAAGTTCAATACAAAATTAATTTTTGAAGTATACAGGTCATAGGCCTGTGAAGAAGTGCATGTGGTTTCCTGTGGCAAAGAGGCTAGCACCTTTCGTGCTATAGATGTAATGGGAATTATTCCTTTGCAGATCATGTATGAATGTGATTCCTTCATAGATTTTGTAGCTTTTATAGCTTCTATATATAGCTACATATCAGGGAGTTAGACTCAAAATTGCAAATAGTTCAGTTTTTAATTGATGGAATGATTGCCTTTGAATGAAAGCTCTATACATCTCAGAAATGTATCAGATATCTGATCTATAAATTGGGTGAAATTAGTGATTGGTATTTGGATGTGGGACAGATTCATGCTTTAGCAGAAAAGTTTTATTTCACAAGCAAAGTGTTTGGGTATGGCTTAACACAACTTGAGCTATCCGGTGTTTACAAAATTGTATTGACTAGGCAGCTTCAATGGTTGCTAATGTTAAAGACTTTGTTTGAATTTCCACTGTGCAAATGTAGTCTTTGGGCAATAGCAACTCTGGAGACTGATCTATGAAAGAGACTCTGTTTGGAAGAGAATATTTTGTGCTTCTCACCTATGCCAGATGCCCTACTCATTTCATTAGGTGATGCTTTTCTAGGAGGCATTCCTCTCATGCTTTTGCTTCATCTGCCTTTTTTTTTTTTTTTTTTTTTAACAACATAATAGTAATCTTCCATTTCATGAGCTCTGTTGAGAATCTTCATACTTCAAAGTAGTGTTACTTATTCTATGATATAATTGCCTGTATGAACTTGCTTTTGGACTGTTAGGCAAGCTATTGTTGGCAGAGTTACAGTATTTGCACATTTACCACGTCACTGATTGGTAACAGTAATGAAGTATAAAACTGAAGGATTTCACTTATTTTCTTTTTTTCATCTTTTTTTTTTTTTTTCTTGTAGGTTCATTGCTAAACCATGTGCCTTAGGCCTTAAAGTCCAAGCCAACGGACCACAGAAAGCTCAGCCCAATGCTATTCTGGAAAAAGTTTTCACAGCCATTACAAAGGTATTTACCTAAGACATTTACCTTCTAAAGTGGGACATGGTGCTATAGAATAGGTCTGAACAAAATAAAGCTATCTGCTAAACACAGTGCGGCATTTTTACAGCTAAAATCAAAAAATGCGAATGTCAAGATTGTAGCTGGCGTGCTAACCTGAGCAGTTGCACATCCCTTCATGATGTATCCTGTAAGCTTTTAATCAAAAAAAAGCTGATATAGAAACACTTCACAGGTGCCATATGTTCACTTTTTTTTTTTTTTTTATTCCTGACTTTCAGAAATTTCCACAAAAATCATTGTGTTTTGAACAAAGAGTGAGTTGTGAGCTAATAAGATTGGCTTTACTGTGTTTTCTGTGAAGCTTTAAATCCCCTTCAAGGGCAACTACTTGAATGCAGACACTGGTGGTTTGCTGACATCCTAACTGCTTGTGATGTGATGAATGCCATTTGAAATAGGGAGAAAAAGCTAGAGAAGTGGGAGTTTTGACTAAGTAGTGTGTTAGAGCTTGCAAATTTTTCTGTGGAAAATGTCAGTTTTTCTCTGCTGCTTGTGTCTCTGTCTCTACATTTCTCGCTGTGTGCGAACATAAACTAAACCTTTACGATGCCATCCTGACGGTGCTTTTGAGGCAACTAGTATTTCCCCATAGCATTGAGCAGTGAGAGTAGAACAGTAATCTGGTGTTCCTGTGCTACTCTTAAAGACCTCAGCAGGCAGTGCCTTTGTAGCACAAAGGCCTACTGAGGCCTAAATATTGCAACAACTTCTCTTTCCCGCCTCTGCTTCAGGCTGCAGCTGAACACATCACAATAAAAGCATTAGCCTGAAGTTCCAGAGGTGTATTAGAATCACAGAGCACAAAATTGGTTTCAGTGTTAGGAGGACAGTGAAATATGCCATAGATGGTAATCTCTTGCTTATATGTCCTACCCAGGACAGCCTTTTTGCTTGCATTCTGCCCTATTCCTGTTCTGATCCTGATTAGGATTCCTGGTGATCCTGATCTCTCCCAGACTTGACTGGAGCAAGAAAGAGATTTTTTTCCTTGCAGAATCTGCTAGTGTCATATAGAGTGTGTATGAAGTCATCTAACTCCTGTAAGTCATATCATGAGTTACACACATCTTCCCCCAACCAGAGCAAGGAGAAGAATGGGAAAAGCTCTAAAGGAAATCAGATAATTTCTTGCAAGAGGTTGCTGGGCTGTCTGGTAGCCACTCAAAAAGAAACTGGCCAATTTAGCTAGAAGCCATATTTTGAGAGTCCCATATAACAATTCTGTCTAGTTAAGCTTCCAGTAATTACACTAGTTATTTATCTAACGTCACTGAGAGTGACTTTTCTTAATTTTCCATTGAAAAACAAGTGACTACTTTGGTTAACTAAACATACTTTTATGAGAAGGGAGGGGAAATACTTCCCCTTTTCCTATCTCATCCTTTTCTCTTTCTTTCCTGTCTTTCTTCCTGGAGACTGATACGTCAAACTTAGCCTGAAGAAGACTTTACTGCAAATTGATTAATCTGTAGACTCTTAGGGGACTGTAGAAGGAAAACTTCTAACAACGTCTTTATTGTGGGAGCTCTTGTCTTATTCACAGTATCTAACTGATTTACAGGAATAAAACTAATCCTCTAGAAAATAGGCTGTCCAAAGACTTTTCCTGTTTCTTTAAAAAATGTGAGCAGGAGAAATACCTAAATAGCTCTCACACAGTACATGCAGAACTGCTGTGCAATGTGAAATGTGGCCTGTACCACTCTTCTCTATATAAACTATCAAGGATAGTTTAATTTTATTTTGCTGTACCTGTGCACTAATTTGCAGAGCACTGATGCTCTAAGGGAATGAGAATCCTGCATTTCCTGCTTTTGAGAACAACTGTATAGCTAATTTTGTGGAAAAAAATTCTGTCTCCCTGTTGCCAAGGTGATTTTCCTTTTGAAGTTGTCACTTTGTTTAATAACCTCATTCTGTAACATTAACATGCAGAAACATGGGATATATTCTCTTTTTTCCGTGTCAGTCAAACAATCTTCGCTACTGCAACTTGTTAATAGGACAAAAATACTTATGCAGGAGAATGGAACTAACAAAGCGCATGGGGGGGGGTTGGGAGGTTTGTAAATCCTGTTGCTTGAGAAATATGTGGCATTTAATCTATGCTTATCGCTACTTTCCAAGTTTTATGCAGATTTTGTTCCCTGTTATCCCCCGTAAGTCTCTTATTAGTAATAGCTAATAATACAATATTTCAGATTAGGTAGTCCTTATATGTTAATAGGAGTCACTATACGTGTATTTTGTTATGGGTTTGCCGGCAGAGATTTCTGTGAAAACCATTTTATTTCTATGTATCCGTGTGTCTGACAGGCAACATCTAAGTCACAGCAGATGGTTACAGTGGTTCTAAATTTAAAGTACAATTACTTTAATTGGAGAAAGAAATAATTTTTGTCATTCTTTGTTCTGTAGCATCCAGATGAGAAGAGGCTGGAGGGTCTCTCCAAGCAGCTGGACTGGGATGTACGCAGCATTCAGCGTTGGTTTCGACAAAGACGCAACCAGGAAAAGCCCAGTACTCTTACGAAGTTCTGTGAGAGCATGTAAGGATTTGCATTCTTTTTCTGAGTGTTTTTGACCCTGTATCCTCATCAGTTTTTCCCTTTGTCCCTAACAGGTATTTTTGTGGATCAGTGAAAAATGGTAGAAATTGGTAGAAAATAATTTCTTGAATGAGTAAACAATCCTCTTTCTCCTGAAGAATTCAAATTGTATTTTCATGTCCTTTCAATGATGAAAAACTTTCAGAAATGAAGTGGTTGTGATTCTATACTGTTAGGGTACCAGCCTGATTCTCTGAGGAAAAATAGCCTGATATAACAGTGGGAAACTGTCTATACATCATAATCTTCAACTGTGCAATTTGAGAGAAACCTGAAATGGAATAATAAAGATAAAAGCCAACTGGGTTGGTCATTAAATCCCTTTCCTGTTTTCCTCCTAGGCTTGTCGCCCTTATTAGCACTTTCCTTGGTTACACTTAATTCTGAGAAGCTAAAAGTGCTTACATTTCTTTAGGAAGTTATTTTCACCTACTATGATTTAGTTCCAAAGAATCTTTCCCAGGATCCAGCTGCTTTTAAAACTGGATGTTTACATCTAGTTAAACTTCATTGTTGTTAGAATCTGAGTTACATTTCCATGCCAACTGGATTTAACACATTAATACATAATCTGCATTGAAAGAGAATGGAAAATTAGATCTATTTAAAATATTATTTATTTTTTTAAATGGGAACTGATAGACATTGAATTTACAACAAAACACAAAGAAGAACTCTATTTCTCTGAAAGACCCATTAGTTCTAAGACTCTGCCCTCTAGCACAGCTGTAAAGCTGTTCCTTCCTGCTGGAAGGTCATGCACTTAAGGCAAGATCTACATGCTCCAAATCAAGAGACTTGGCAAATATTGCTGAAGCCATAAACAAGCATTGGTCTTATCACACCCAGTTGGTCAAGTATTCATGTTATCGATGGCTTAAAACTCTTAATTACGCTTTTTGTTAGTTGGGAAAGAAGTATGAGGTAGAAATGTCAGCAGAAGGTGAAGTCTTATTTAAAATAAGAACTAAATATTTGTCATTTTTAATCTTGTTTTATCTTTTTTTATTGATTCCTAGCAATTATTAAATATTTTCATTAAGAAATTTCAAGTAAAGAAATCCTGAAGACACTGTGGACTTGCAGATATGTATATTTTTTATGATATACCATTGCATCATTCATACAGATTTTCTGAGTATATTTTATATTCCTTCTTTTTATAGGTTTCCTAAGTACTTCCTTAAACATAATGTTCCTGTGGAGCCATACAGAAAGGTTCATAATCTGAGCTTGAATAAATAATGCATTTAGACATTTTTTTCTAAAGCCAAGTCACAGATGAAACATTATTCCAGTAGCAATTGTTATTTATATTCAAATAAGTACTGAGTAAGGGCAAAATTAAGGGTGTTATTGTTAAGCATATTGTCTCTCTGGCTCAGAGAATGAGTGATTTTTTTTTGTTTGTTTATGTATCAAAAACAGATAAATTGACTAAATGCAATTGTCCTTTAATAAGCAGAGAAACTTAATTTCAGAACTCTTAATTCCTTTCCTTGGCATTTACAGCTCAAATCCACTCTATTTAATATTTAATAAAGTCAAGGAGGATAAAATAAATCCAGTCTTCCTGGATAAATCCAGTCTTCCTGTTGCTAGCAGCTGGAGATCTTGGAGTTACTTGCTATTTTTGGTATCAGTAAGGAGCAACAAACTTGATGAATTTTCTACAAGGACTGTAGCTGTTAATGTATGTGCTTGCCTGCTTAATTTGAAGAAGGGCTATGGAATCTGAAAAAAAATTCTAGGTGTTTAGATCTGACATATTTCAAGGGTCTATTTGGCTGCTTCTGCAGGTCAGGTCAAAGATTTCACTTTCTTACATCAGTGTCACTACATTTGGGAGGACTTAGAGATGTGCTCCTGACCTTTTCCTGAGAGCACAGGGGCCGCGCTGATGAGGCTCTCTTGCTGAATTCAACACAGAAAGCTGCATGCAGAGACTGCTTGGGGGGAAAAGCTTATCGCTGCCCATAGTTCCCTCAGGGAAGCTGTGTGCTGAATTTGTTCACTGGAGTCATACGTTAGGGAGAACTCGAGTGACTAAGAGCTATGAATGCAGATTGAAAAACGAGGTCAAGCTGTAACAAATACATGGTTAATTTATGTTGACAGAATTAAGTGCTAGCTTCATTTAGAGAGAGCCATTGGGCATTGCTGCAGTATGTGTACTTAATGGTAACGGTAATGCAGCTTCAAAAAGAAGCAAGGTGACACAGTTAAGTGATACTCAGATTCTCTCTACTTGCAGTTCTCAAAGTTCAGAGGCGGGAGTTGCCTCTGCGTTCCATGTGTGTTGGCTGCTGTGGGAGCATATTACTGTGCTACCATGTGTGCTCTTATAGCCATCCCAGCAGTGCAGTGTGTTTCACCAGACATCCCCTGGCATGCATTCTGGCTATAGTTGTTGGCAGTTAGATGAAATAATGCTGGGAAATCAGGGACATCCTCAGTATGGGTGTTAAATGGTTGTCTAGTTAAGCCCATGTACATCTTCTTCAGGGCACTAAGTGCAGTGCTTCACTTCAATATGGAGCAAAGAAAAAGTGACAACAGAACTCATAGCAAATGTAGAACTGCTTTAAAAGAGGGGAGGTTTGTTTGTTTTTTGAACATGAAAACAATTCATTTTACTGCCAGCAAAAGCATTCCTGAGGTCCAGAATGGCTTTTCCGTGATGCCAAGGAGAAGACAACTGTGTAAGAAAGGATGTAAAGCAGTTAAAACTGCCTTATCTTTCTTGCTAAATGGGTAGTTTGGTTACTATATAAGGTAGAGGAGCTTCAATAGAGTAAAAGCTGGGAGTGAACCTCAGTGATTAGTGCACTTGATTGGGATGAATGACACCCAAGATTCAGGCCCCAAAAGATTAAAACAGTGATGTAATCACTGGAGTCCTCTCATCACAGATTTCTCTCTGCTCTCCTTATCCTTCCTCCTCTTTTTCTCTTTTTTCTTTTCAAGTGATTTCAATTCCGGTCCTAAACATAGTGCAAAGAAACTTCAAAATCTACATGTTTTTTTGCAGAATGGAATAATTCCTTTCCTGCCAACCTTCATCAGATGCCCGGGGAATTAGCAGATGGTGATTATATGAATAAAAACTTGGTAGTAAAAATTTCTTATCTACAGACATTGCCTGTAAAAAAAATCTTTTTGGTGAAAATAAATGACTTTTCAGGGATCTTAACCAGGAATCACATCAGAGAGCTTTTTTCATCTGTTGTTGGAGTTGCTAGCTCCTAATAGGGAGACCATTAACAATGAGACTTCAATGGTATGTACCTGCTTAATGTTTCAGATGTTATGTTGGTTAGTATCTATGTGAACATGAAATAGATGATGTTACTGGGTATTGACTCATAATCCAGTGTGACTGAGGAAGACAATAAATTATGTGTTTAGATTTATTTATTTATTTATTTATAACTAGCAAGTAGATACATTGTTTCTTAATTATTTGATTATTCTGGCCTCAAAGTTACATTTAGCAGCAGGATTTTTTTTGTACTCACTAGGAAAGGCATCAACCTGGTACAATCTCAGAATCTATTGCTAAGGTGTGCTTAGGCATTTAGCTTGCTTTGTTAGCTAATAGGAAGAGTTTGTGCATAACATCTCTACTGCCTTTTTTCTTACACTATGAGAATTTCAGCAGTTATGGTCCTTTCCTCATATGGCAGATCCGTGTGCATCCATGAAGGAGAAGAGAAAGAGGCAAACTGTATGTACGAATTGTGTGCTGCTCCATAAGCATACATCATATGAGAAAACACAGAAAGGGTATTACCTTGAATCTTTTCTGAAGCTGACATTTTCTGTGTTATTCATGGAGAGCATCTGCAGTACTATGCAAGCCTAAAAGTTGTTTTCACAGATGTCTATCAAACTATTTATAGACACGTGACATAAATTGGACCAAAGTCTAAGGACTGTGCTGGGGCACAGTTCTAGCACAGAAATGTGTTTTGAAAATGAGTGTCTAGCCATTAATTTAAAACCAGTGAGCAATTTCCAGACTGAATGAAGAGGTAAAGACTTTTTTCATTCTTCTCTAGAGGAAGTTTGGATACTAAAGTATCTATAAGTGGTATGTCTTTTATTTGAGATGTATGAGAAAACAGAGCCATTCTCTTGCCCCCTAACCAGAACATACTCCCTTCCTAAGGAGGTGGGAATGTGTTTATGCACATTTTGGGGGGGAGGAGATTTTATGTATGTATATGTATCGATATGTGTGTGTATTATATATGTTTTCTATGTTGCAGTAAAGCACCAGAGAATAAACGGGTGTCAAAAGGCTTCTAGCTCTGAATTTTGAATAGCCTCAGGCCCTCTTAGGTCTGCCACTAAAATACTGCTGAATACAATGATCTTTGAGATGCAAGCAAAAATATGTTATACATGGTATTACAGATCCATTTAGTTTTGATTTGTCAATACAGATTTTCAGCTGCCTCAATGTGACGCACAGTAGAGAACTACATAATATTTTGTAATCAGAAAAGAGAACAAGGGAATGAGTCTGTGAAGCAGTGCTACTAGCTCTGGGGCAAATGGCTGTTCTTTCACCTTCTGCATGCAAATACAAAGTATGTATCTGAAATGAGAAGGAACTGGACCATTATCGTAAGTGCAGCAGTTTTAGTTTTATAGTAATTACAGACAGTAGATCATGTGCTTGTATATCCAGACTCTGTTGTGCCTTTCCTTTCTAATCCTCCTCAGGGAGATCCATTCTAGCAAGTGAGCCTGCATCTACACTCTGTAGAGCATCTCTAAGGGGCTGCTGGAGACCGGATTAGCTGTTTGTCCATATTATTTTGTTGTTGGAGCATGGTGAGGTTGATTCTGGGTTGCTTTAGCTGGCATACTTGGATGTCACTGGTGCTCATGAGCACACTTTTGTTGTAGGTGGCGTAACACTATAGGTCGTCCAGCTTTTTGTTTTTGCAGATAAGTTTAAGATAAGTTGGATCTTTCCTGTGACCTTGTGGTTTCTTCCTAGGAAGCTTCTCAGGATGTTGCCTGCTTCAGGGATATGTTGAATTTGTAAATTAGCTGAATGTGTAGATATACTGGAGGCCAGGAATGCCTTCTGCTGTAGTGTGGACTAAAGAATTATTACTCATTTGGAATCTGTTTTTTCTGTTGTTGTTGTTTTTTTCCCCCCTTCATCTTGCTGGTCACTGACAAGGCAACTTAATTTCCAAGTGTGTTTTTGTTTTGTTTTGTTTTTAATCTCGGGGGTGGGATTTGCCTTGCAAGTACAGTTGAGTTGCTGCTGATGCAGCTGATGTACATGTATTTAATGTGCATGTGGAGTAGAACTGGTAGTGAATATGCACATGACAGTTCTTGAGGTGGTCATTCACTGTAATAATGGGGCCACTGAGCCGCTTTTCCAATTACCAATCTTAAAGGAACACATGTTCTTCTTCCCTTAAAGGAATCCTCCTACACTCTTTTCCCACAAAACAAAGACTCAAATTCAGGATTTTGAGTAAGGAAATTTGTAAGAGATTGTGGACAGGAGTTAGGATAACTCCACCTGAAAGCCAACCTTTGAATTTAGCCCAGAGACTAGACTTTTTATTTTTTAAACCAGTCTTCACAAAGGAGATAGGTTCTAGTTAATAGTTATTTAACCATGACGTAACAGCACTGTATGACAAGTGTTGTTCAACGGTTACAGAACTATAAAATTTTCTTCTTTTTTCTCTACTGTTTTCCACAGAGCAGGATTGGCTGTACCTCCCTACTATGTAGTGCAAATAAGGCAGGACCTCTCCTGCTCTGCTCTGGTCTTTCCAGTAGATCCAAAGCTGATGGGGCATTCTGGCAGCCATGTCTGGCTCTTTAAAGAGAAGAGCAGTTTTAGTAGTGATGATGTGCTATGCAATAAGTCAAGCTGTTGCATAAGCCTTTATCAGAATTAAAGATAAAGACTACTTTAATGATGTTTTGGAAGGGTTTTGTTTGTCTGTTTGCTTTTTCCTTCTCTTCTGGATGTCATGTAACCAATACGTACCCTTTCGTTGAAAAATAAGGGAACTTCATGTCTCCTAATACCATATAGATTTGTTATAGATTGTTTACCATATAGATAATGTAAATTAGTGACTCTTAAATAGTCATAAAGTGCGTGTAAATCAAGAGGAGTAGTTTTGCTTGTTTTGTTTTTTAACCACATAAACCTGATGTTTGATCTAAGGTAGAAATGTTAGTGAAAGAACAACAGATAACAAAAGTGAATTCTTGGTGTTGTCAAAACTTATGAAGTTCTTCTGTTATAATTCTCGTGATGTTATCTCTAAAAATAGCAAATTTAAATTTGCAGCTTTCATTTAATTAAAAAACCCCTTATCTTTGCCTTCACAATGGCAAAAAGCTAGAAAATCAGGATGCATCTTCACTGTCTTGCTTTGTTTTGCCACAAGGAGTCTTATCCCCAATGGTCTGTGCTTCATCAATACTGATTTGCTGCTGGGCTCCCTTCTGCAGTGATGCTACTACTTCCTGCCAAAAGGGAATGCAGATATTATTGAAAGGATAATTCATTGAAAGGATAATTCACTCCAGGGTCTGCTCCAGACAGGTGATATGGATACAGAACTTGCCAAATATGACTCTTCAAACTGAGACAGTCTTGCTTTCTGAGCAGGGATAGTGCAACGACATTTCGACATAAGGCATGCAACAGATGCTTTGTGTCAGGCTATAAAGGTGCCATTCTGGCAAGTTCAATATAACCCTCTCAGTATTTGAGAAATGTTAGTCTTCCTTGGAGGGAGAAGAAAAGCAGGGGGAAGTAACAGAAGATCCTATGTTTTGGAGCTATGAGTGTGTTTCCCATAGATGTAAAGGAGAGCCTGGGTATGAGCCAGGCAGGCTTCTGGCCCTGAGCACTATGGATATGATCAGTTCAACCTAGGTGGTCTCTTGCAACCTTAAACTCTGCAAGATATTTGAGGGAAGATTCACATGTCAAAGGATACAGATTTAATGATAGTGTAAGGCAGGGGGACAATGACAGAGGTTAGCTCTTATGTTAGTCAGGCAAAGCTGTCTTTGAAGGGAATAGAACTGTTCCTGGTAAAGTCTGTAGAGTTAGGCTGTCTGTGACTATTGAACTCCCCAGTGTTCTGTCAAGATTGGTGTGAGCAGACTAAACTCTTCCATTGTCATTTTAAAATAAAAATTCATTAAACGTAACATGAAAAGTATAGTGACTGTAAATATTAAAAGGATGGTGCAGGAGACAACAGAAGAAAAAGAAGGGAGAGTCACCTTAGCACAAGATAAAAACATGCAGAAATATTAACTTATATAAAGAAAACAAAGGGTGGAAACAACAATTGCCTATCTCAGTGCTAGAACCAGGAGATACTGTTTGAAAATGAAAAGGCCCATATTCAAAACTGAATATTCAAAATAGTTTTTTACACCCTAAGTAATTAAACAGAAGTTGCGTATATCTTTCATGGAAGTTATTGTCCTCCTGGGGCAATAATTCAGCAGTAATTTGTAATTAAGAGAGAGTTGTATTTACATGGACAACCAGAATGTTCAGTATTGTGCTGACAAATAGATTATATCCATAGTTTGCTTAGAAACCAGTTGTGAAGACTGATCTTTCTCTAGCTTTATGGTATTGTATGTACTAAAATGCAAATATGGAGGGAGGGAACAAAAGAGTCATGAAAGCAAATAGTGTTTATGGAATGAAGGATGCAGAAGGAAGTAAGCAGAGGTGCTGACAGTCAGATCTGTGAGGCCAGTTGGAGAAGGAAGACACAGGTTTTCACTGAGATGTGGTGGGAGTTGGTATCTATGAAGTTGTTCTAGAGCAGGAAAGACATGACCTTCACAGGAGAGCAAGAAGAATTTATTGTAACCAGGTAGTAGGGATATTGAGGTGAGTCATGGAGGCCAGAAAGGTTACTCTGATTTAACTTGTGTAGCAAGAGTAAACTAAACTGTGGAAGGTAGCAAACATAATCTTGAAATTGATATCTATAGTAAGCATGTAAGGTTCTGCTATTTTATCAGTTACAGAATTGTATAATTTACATCTCTGGGATTGACACACTCAGGAAACTATTATTCTTTTAGAGTATTGCATCTAATAGTATCTCAGAGGGGGAACAGAGAGATGTGCCTGAATGCAATGCCTAAGTATAAGGTAAAAGAATGAAGAAACTGAGACTGCTGTGCCAGGAAAACTAGTGGTATGGCAACACACATGAAGTCATGAATGGTTATATCAAACTAAGACAGAAGTCCTGCTCCGTTTTGCGTCAGGGTGAGAATAGCACTAAATAGCTCTGTAAATTTCTGATTCTTTTGTCTGATATCAGAGTAGGCTGACTTGAATTCATGTTTCTCTCTAAGCTGTATATTAAGCCAGTGCAGTTTTTTCATCTAGTATAAATATTCTTTTTCATATGAAGTCATTCAGAGCTGAGTTCACTGATGGTTTCCCTGCTTAAAGAGAAAGGGGTTAAGACTGTACTTTTTGCCTTGAGTTGCATAAAATATAGAAATTTGTAGCCTGAGGCTATGGACACATGAATAAGTTAATAGTTGGCATAACAAGCTGTCCTGATTTCAAGTCATACAGTGGAGCCTCTGAAAGCAATTTTAACTCTGCCCTAACACTTGCTCTCTGATGAATCGGGACAAAACATCTTGCACATACTTCCTTTCCAATTCGCAGCTTGCTCAGCACTCGCACTTCCAAATGCACAGTCTGTGCTGTTTTACTCAGCTACTATAACGTGATTTACTGTGGATTTATGCCTCCAGTTTTGCTTATTTGAGCATCTGTATTCTCAGGATGTGGACTATTCACGTTTCTTTGGTGGCAAGGCTGGCTTAAGTAGCTGTTATATGTTCTTCTACATTTTTGTTATTTGCTTTCGGGCTGATGCTCTCTCACTGGCCTGTTACTTACTTGCACAGGCTGTCTCAGTCTGTAGGTTAGCAGCATGGGCTAGCTAGCGTTGGTGGTATATGAAGCAGTAACAGCTGCTTCCCTGACCTCGTCTGTCCTTGACCTTCACATTTGCTCTGCACTGTGCCAGACAGCTGACTATACAGCTGTTTAGCAGGGCAGCACAGGATGTTTGTTGGGGTTAAAAGTTACCTTGCATAGTAACATAGGCTGCTTTTCAGTCAAATTAATTTTCTGATGCAAGTCATAACAAGGTAGCATAAACTCCCTGAAATAGTATTGCTTGTGGCTGTATAGGGAGACACGTATGCACATGAGCAGCCAGAAGGAAAAATGGGGAAGGCATAGATAAGACTTGCATCAAATGTGAAAGCTCAGGCTTTTGTGCAGTAGAGGGGAGAAGGAAAGAAGCTGCAGAAGCTGGGCCCATTCCGACTTGGCAAAGTGGGAGGACTTGGAAGCGGGCGTGGAGTGTCATGTGGGATGCTCTCTGTGCATCTCTTCCTGCTCTCAGCTCTACACAGACATCAAATGCTTAGGTTAACAGTGGCTGAGAGGAATAATGCCTTTTCATTGAACAGCTGCTCCTATACATATGTTCATGCCCTTTACAGAAACTTTTCCTATAATTATTTCTCAATTATGATTAGTAAAATACTGGGTCTAGTTCTACTGTTGGTACCCTGCTATCCCACTGCATTATAAAGCAGAACTATCTGGTGAAGGAGAGGAGGGTGTATAACATATGACTACTTATAACTTGCAGCTCCTTCTAACTCCGTAGTATGTTGCTAAAGAGATTCTAATTATCTCTGGACTGGTATGAAATAGACCCCAGAACTGGGCAATGTTAGGAATTTCCCCTTTAGTACCTTATTGGCTATGCTCATGTGTGAATCTAGTCTATGGTCTTTGGGTTTTCTTCCTCCTCCTTCTGTCCCAGCTGGCATCAGGAAGTCTCTGTGCCCAAACATAGGATTAGGGGGAAATTTAAAATGTTGGTTAAATGTCGGGAATCACCAGCCCTCTTTCCTAGCTGTTCTACTGGAGCCAACAGGCAGAGATGTCTATACTGTGTCCTCAGATTGTTCACCGTATTTTTAGATAATGCTGTAAGCACTTTTCATTTCACATCTTAGGAAATTCCCCTCTTCCCTCAAATTGGATTACTTAAAACTTTGAATTCCCTGCTCGTTCTGCCTTCTGTGACACAGTTTTTAACACAATTAATAAATTTAAATTAACTTATCTACTGGTCTTGCAAAAATACCATCACTTAATGTTGTCGCTGCACATTAAACAAGGTTGTTATAAATTAACTAGAATTCCTTTCTCTTGTGGTTTGTGTTTGCTCATCATTATTTTATGTTATGGAAATTAAATAATTCTTCCCTAAGTTCTAGTTAACATGAACACTAGTTCAAAATTACAACTGCAATATAGCATTTAAAGACAACAAAGGGAAAGCTGCAGAGACTGCACTAGCTGTTTGTTTCTCAATGCACCTTGAGGTGTCTGGCTCCTGACTGTGGAAGAGGTTGACCGTCTTCCGTCAGCCTCAACTTTAAATGAAATTGCCAAACATTGCAGACAATTGGCTTGGAAGTGAAAGAACAAATAGACAGACAAGAGATTTTCTTTTCAAAAGAGCTGTAGAAGATGTGCAGCCAAGAATGCAAGGGCTCTGTTTGGGATGCTACAGACTTTAAGACAGCTTCTGATGCTTAGTAGGTGGGATTCCCAGGGCTTGAAAACAAACCCTTTAAGGTTAGGGAAGGATCGTCTGAGATTTCAGCACAAAGACTTCTCCCAGTTCAACTCTCTTGTTCTGCTTGAAGGTTTGGGTTTTTTGGTTATTTGGTTTTTTACTCACCTTTTGTTAGTGTATTTGTCTTTGATATTGATCTCTGCTGTGTAATGATTTCAGATACTGATACCTCTTGTTTCTGAATTACCATTATACTGGATTTAAAAAAATATTTTATTGCTCCTAAAATTTGGAAGGGTTATCTCTCTTAGCTGTAATTTTGTAAGAAGTAGAAGTAATAGCAAACACAATATAAAATATTTGTTATTTATTAATAGTGAAGATTGCAAACCCTAATGGTGTTTGTAAGTTCTTTATTTCATCTGTGGTGTTGAATTCAAAAGTACAACAGTTGAGCAGAAGGGGAAGACAGCAAAAATGTTTCTTTTCCTCCATCCCCTTTGCAACATGTTCTGTGCTTTTCATAGCTTTTATGTATTCACTGAGGCTCTAATAATTTTATGAAACACATCACAAGCAAATATTTATTCTTGAAGAATCGTTGTCAGATTCAGAGTAAATTCTTATGTGAGACACATTTTTAGTTTTTCAGTGAATGCAGATATCCAAAGTTCTACTCTTTTTTAAAGAAGAGTAGAAGACAGACAAAGGTGAACAAAATCCTAATTTACAAAGATGCCTGTATTCTATTCTTGCAGTCTTCAGAGTTGTTAGCTGTTCCGCATGTTTAGAACCAGCAAATGGTGTTTGCCAACTGTATGTTAATCCACACAGATTTGGTCCTACTGGAGCTTTCCAGCGATGCCTTTTACTGCAGACTGTCCTCTTCCACAGGAGTAACAACCACACAGACTCAATAGCCCAAATGTTAGCTATCGTCCCCTGTTCTAGTCTCTGCCACAAGGAGGAAACTTGAGTATGGCTTCTTTACGGGTTGCTAGTCACAATCGAGCTGTATCAACATAGCTTGCTATCTGAAGTATAATTGCAGTAAATTTTTGTTTTAGATGCAGCATGCAATGAATTAATTAGCATGTAAATCCTTCTTCCTCTTTTCACTCTCTCATTTTATGTTGTCACACAGTTTTATACTATTTCTGAATCCCTTTTCAGTTTATAGATACACAGACTTTCTGTATCTCTTCATGGAGACACAGAATTATAGAGGAGAATTAGCTTTCACAGTGTTAAATATTGTTTCCTTACAGGCATTTGACTATATTACTTTCTGTATCACATCATGCAAGCACAGTTAGTTGCAGGCTAAGTGTTCTAGGATCATGTTCTGAAAATGGCTGAAGTTAGGACTATCAGGCAAGAAATGTTCAGTACAAGATGCTGTGGAAATTATGCTTTTAAGTATTTAATGCTATTCCTTATGCTTAGTTATTTAAGTACTTTTAAATTAATGAGTTTGATTGGATGATGTTTCCTGTTAAATTTGCTGGAGTGCTGGCTACTTAAGTTTAGTTCTCTTGCTGTTATGATGACAGCACTTCTACATGAAAGGTGTTACAAAAATTTCCTGGCCGTGTTTCTACAGTGTACTTGGAATAGTGAAGGGTAAGGTGGGTACTAATTTTATTTTATTTTATTTTTAAGAAAGAAAGTCTTTACAAGTCTGTTTCTGGTGCTGTTCCTTTTCTAAAGTTGTGATGCAGCAAGTCATGGCTAAGAGATAGGGAAAGGGGAAAATACAGAAGAGTGTGAGTAAACTCACTTCTCCAAAAGGCAGAAGGGAAAATAAAATCAAGGACAAAGCGAGGTTTGAATGAACAGTTCACAAACTTTGCCGTCTTTTAAGCAGTGTTGTCAGAGCTGAGAGAAGAGGATAAACAAAGTTTATCATCTGAAATGAAGGTTATAGATTGTGAAGAAATGGGAGATCCTCCCCAGGGGGCTGATCTGTAATCTCATAATATCAAGGATGTGTGACTGCCATGTGCAAGCTCAGTGTATGCTGTACAATTCTAAGTATGCCACGTTGGGTGGTTTTCTCAGAGAAACTGAGAAATAGCTCGTCTACCTAATCTGCTCCTGAAGAGATCAGTAGAAATAAAGAATCAACATATGGTTCAGCAGGCTGAAAACTAGTCCAAGGCAAATACATTATGCTACAGGAAAGTAACATTCAGCATAAGAAAAAATACATACATACAACTAAAGCAAGGCAGTCTTGGGAAGGTAAGTACCTCTCACAGTGTTGCCTTGCTTATATACAATGGCCATCATGGTCGCGACAGCATTGCTAGGTGAAAAGCAGATGCAGTTTGAAAGATCTAAATTTTTTGTTCCTTTAGAACTGGAAAAGAGTGGTACAGAGAGTGGCTGTTGGAGGTTGTGAGATTACAAGTGAAAAAGGAGAGCAGAGGTCCAGGTTCAAAAGACCTGTTTTCTTTCAAAAGCTTATGCAGCTTCTGTCCATAGCACATGGTTAAGGAGGAAGCTCGTTCATCAGTCAGAGCACAGGAAAGGGTGCGTGGCAGTGATCTCTGGGTTCTCTGTGTGCATTCCTATTTGTTTTCAGATGATTTCTCACCCTACCTCTTTGTAGAGCAAGATTTGGTGATGCGTATAGATCGCTGAGGCCTTATCAGAGGTTTATTTCATGTCGCCTTTGAAGCGATCAGAATAAAACAGTTGCATAACTGTTAAACATAGGCTACATAACCTAGAAGGAATTACCAATACCCCTATTACACTGTGCATCTTTTTTGGTCTAATTATATAAACATGGTTTATTATTTATAAAATTCCATTGCTTCAAAACTTAGTACTGTATTTCTCTTTTTTTTTCTGCACTACTAAATTTTGCTCTTTAGACTTTCAGAGCTGCATTTTGAGCATACAGATTTAGGACAGTACTGGTCTCAAGTGGTGTTATAATATTAAGTATTAAATAACTGTTTCAAGCTGCAGCCAAGGGGAAAATCAGAAGGCAGCCAAATCTTAAGCCATAAAATTTAGGAGGAAAGCAATGAAGATTTCTCGATTTATTGTAGCTGCTATTTTGCACATTTTAGAGAATGATGAGCTGTCTATAGCTGTCTCTTTTCTCAAATGTCTTCTGCTTAACCATAGTGCAGGAATCTGTATTATATCTATCAGGCTCTGCAAAAATGCAGCAAAATATCATTAAAGAAATCTTGGGAGGCAGAAAATTGGAACAGTGAGGCTGCTGCAGTGGCAAATGCGTTATTATGCTTGCAGCTCTGTATGAGACTAGTTAACAAAAAACTAAGATAAGCAAAGATTTAATGGAGGATAGTGGAGGTCTGTTCAAAGTACAGTTCCATTTCTGCCTGCTTTCTGAACCAGTGCAAAGCATGCCATGGGGCTGTTATACAGGCTAGCTGCATTTCTCATCTGCTCTGTTTTGGGGTTTTCAGTGATCTGAAGCACATACGGACCTGGGTCTAAGATTGAACTTGGAATAGAAATTCTTCAGGACTTATCTCTGAAAATTTAGTGTGAAAACATACATCTCTGTATTTCAAGAAGAGTGTTCCAAGTCTGCCACATGGGTTATCAAATTATCTTTACCTTGTTTTATTTTGAGCACTGCCTGGAAAAGAATTAGTGCTCTTTGATTTTCTTAATTCCTTAAAAAGCTGATGCTTCAAACAAATGTGGCATTTTGTTGCTTAATCCTTGCAAACAGTGGTATAGCCTGCGAAGTATTATAGTTTGTCCACTGTGATTCCCCAAGATTTCTGTAGGATGCAGTGTTTACTGTTTGTGTGGTAGGGCTTTGATCAAGGAAGGCAAAAAAAGAAAGATAATTTTTCAGAAGCTACTTTGCTTGCATTGATATAGCACTAATGTGTTTGTAGTTGGGTGATAAGGGTGCTGATATTGGTTTAAAACAAAACGATTGCCCAAAGTAGAGTGAAACATATCAAGTGAATTTTCCCATGTGAAATATGGAAGTAGAATTTTGTGCAAAGGCTATGTCTGTAAGATCAAAACTTGTGGTACAGTACAAAGGTGTTAAGTTTGAATTTGTGAGACCATTAGACATTTAAGATGTTAGTAGTCCTCTTAAGTTTTTGATGAATTAAGCATTCTTTTTCTATGGTGTTTTTCTTGTATATTTTACATAGTTAATTGCCTAATTTTTTTTTAACCTAAAATGGGAGCTAAAATTGTTCAGTAGGCAATGTCACAGATTCCAATAATTCAAAAGTTTGCAGAGTTGCATGGTTTTGGGACCATGCTCTAAATGTCTTGGACACCTAGTAACATAATCAGCTGTTAAGAATGTGCACCTTTAGCCATGTCAGGAACAACATTAATTGCATTCAGTCCTCCTCAGTGGATTTGGAAGGGTGAGAGCTCTGAAACTGTGTTTGGAGGGTCAGAAATACATAGCGTAAAATATGGACTACTTGAAGTCATAGTAGGAATAGGGGGAATTCAGCACTGCTTCCCCTTAAAAGAAGTAGGCATTCAGTATTGTTTAAGATCAGCCTCAGAAATGTTCCTTTGAGCTCTCACAGTGCCTGTTCATAGCTATAGAAAATCATTGCAGGAAAAACACTCCCACAATCTCTGCTAACCATTGCAATAGCAATGCTGTATGCTAGCCCGGTTCAGTCAAGCAGCAGGGGGGATTTAAATGAAGGAAGAACAAACCGCATGATTGCAGTTCAAGCGCTCTGAACTTTTCCGGAGCCAGAGCAGCTCGGCTGCCTACTTCTGGAGTCTGTGTTAGACTTGGCTTAGCTTTCAGTGCGTGGTTGGCTGAGCCCAGAGGTCTGTCAGCCAGTTCAGCAAAGGGTAGCTGAAAACACCAAATCTAAAATTTTACTGTAGTAAATCTAAAATTTTACTGTAGTAAATTGGAAAAGCTTAAGGGATTGGCAGTTTCCAAAGTATTGAAAGCTACTTTATTTGACAGCAGACACTGTGATGAGTCCATGGCTAATTGCTAAAGATGAGTTCTTCTAGAACTGCTTAATGTTAACTATTTTGAACTGTATCATTCTTACATTACTGTTTGTGGTAGTGATTGTAGCAAATCAATTGAGAAAGCATTTCTGTAGTTAACAGCTAAAATGCTGGGAGCAAAATGGCTCTTTGTTACATTTTTAATTTCTTATTGCTTGTTTTTTCTGTTTCTTGTTTGCTTGTCAAAACCCACTGAATGAGTTTGCACCCTTGCAAATCGTTGCTGTCTACAAGCACTGGTAGCATATGAGCCGTAAGCAGTGTGTGCATTCGAAAGTGGATGTATTCTGCCTGAGTTATTGCTGGAGAGGAGGCTCTGCAGGTGTATCCACACGTGTTCTCGGGGTCACTGGCAAAGGCAGAAATGCAGAGGCTGGCTTTGGGGTGGTGGAGCTAGCTGCTGCAGTGTACAGGCTGTGTTTGTGCCATAGCACTGACATGAAGCAGGAGATGAATGTGCTCTCTGGGACATGTGTGGCAGCCTTGGTGGCACCTGGAGCTCAAGGTGGACATTTGTGCCCAGCAGCGGAACAAGTCAGTCTAATACTGGGGTTACTCCTTACTGGAGTTTGCTTCTAACTATTGCTATTAACCAAAACATGTTTTTATGATTGTTCACACCTCACTTCATAATGCAATAATGTTTAAAGATTCTCCTGGCAGGAGCAAGAAGGATAGCAGTGATGTGTGGTTGCTACCAGCTGCTGGAGGAGAGGCAAACACAGCGGCAGGATGCAGGCACCTGTCCATAGCATCACCAGGGCCTGCGCAGCCTCGGCTTAACGGCTGCCTCACCGCAGCCCAGCAGCTTGGTGTGGCTGTTCGGTGTGAGCACAAGCTGCAACGTTCAGAGGCTGGCTGAATGACTTTAATACAGAAGAAAAGAAAGGATAAATTGCAGGGGAGAGAGATCTTGTTTCTCTCCAATCTTATATGCCATTTAATCATGCTCCACCACGTACTTATAAGCTATTTGGTGTATTTTAATTCACAATTATCAACCTAAGGCTCTTTTCCTGAGAGAAAAAGAGCTCAGCCTACGCTGAGCTGTCTCTACTGGACAGCAGGTGCATAGGGAGGAGGGCATCTTTCTGACACAGAGAGCTGACAAATGTGTCAAGCTCTGCAGCGTGTGTGTAGAGTTGCTTTTGTTCATTGCTCAGATGATTTATTTTTGTTAGCTGAAGTTTAATTTCACACTTGTGGAACAGAAATTTGGAGTAAAATTTTAAGGCCGCAATTCAGCTGTGTGATAAAGTCAGCATGGTTAGGGATAGGCTTGAAGTCAGTGTGTGACTCTTAAGTGCTTAAGACAGGCACTTAAACAGTTTTTGCTGAATTGGGCATGACTGGGTAAATGAGACAAATTGGCAGAGGCTCTTTAGCTCTTCTGTCATCTTAATGCTCTGCATCATGCTGGAGCATCTTTAAAATTTCTTTAGTGGCTTAAAGTTGGAAAGGTTGAGAGGTTAAGAAATTCTGTCTGTGCTCTGGATCAAGAAGGCCCATGTTGAACAAGAGCGGTCAGATCTGTTGCTGCACTTGTGCAATGCTTTAGAGCATTTATTTTAACACTTTTCTTTGACAGATTTTCTATTCTTAGAGTGTCACTTTTTAGTTCGACCCTTTTCAGTAGTGCATCGCCTCCATATTTGAAACACAACAACTAGGCTGATAAGCACCTGCGTAACCTGAAGGATGTGCCTGAGGGGCAATGTGTAAACACACTTGAGCTCACTCATGTGTAAACACACTTGAACTCACTCATTCCAGGCTCAAGCAGACCAGACACAAACCAGTTCAAATGGGAAGCCTTGTAGGCATCTTAATGCAGGATTGATGGTAAGCTCATGAACCTTATTGAGAGCAGACAGATGGAGTCTTCCAGAATGTTTGCTCCTTGAGTGGTTTCATCCAGATTTAAATTAACCTAGGATTTTTTTTCGAGCAGTGCACTTTATTGAGTGTATCTGGGTCATTCAAATTTTGTGTGTCTGTACTACAGACTGGTAGTGTTTCATGTCTGATTGCCAGAGCTAATCGTCACAAGCCAGAGCAGCTTCAGCTGTCTCCTTCTTTAATTTAAATGTGAATTGATGTAGAAGGCACCCAGAATGGGGTGCTTCACCCTGTCGCTACCACTGTGTTGTTTTAGTAGGATAGTAAATATAGCTGGCGGGAGAGGGGGCAGCAGGCAAAATATATCCTAAAGCAAACCTTACCTTGCTATTCTTAGTCTATTGGGCTCTGCTACTGCTACTTTAGAACAGTTTCTTACTTTTGGTGTTGCAGGGAACAAATGATGATGCTAACAGCTGCCTGCAGTGACCTGAGGAACTCTAGCATGAGCTCCTGATGCTTCAAAAGGACCTTGAACACAATCTGAGAAGGGAAATTACTGAGGGCTTATGCTGCTGAACAGACATTTACCCTTCCTCAGGGTCTTTGACTGTTCAGACTGCTGGCAGGCTCAGGCCTTTTTCTAACCAAGAACCTCTCTGATCAACTACCACTGTGTGAATTCATTTGGGAAGGAGACTTAACAGCCTTACACTTACTGAAGAGATCTTCTCTTCTGTGGTGTCCCATGCAGAGAGAAGGAACATTTTACCTAAGTTCCCAAAACACTATGGTGCTTTGGACAGTTGGCTGTACTGTGAGTGGACACAATTCCTGCTCATAACTTTTTTTTTTCCCCCACTGGCATCTCTCCATCAGTGGGCAGCAATGAGATCCAAAATAGAGGAATAATGAGATATATACTATAGAGTGTGAATGATGGATTAGATAGAGTTTTAAGACAGCTGAATGGGGAGTTTGTTTTTGGAGGACTTTTACTGGATCCACTCAGCACAAAATGTATTTGTCTTTTATCTTCTGTCCTTGTCTGGATGATCATGAGTAAATTACATAGCTTCACAACCTAGTTCCAGTCTATTTCTTCTCTCATCTTCCTCCTCATTTGTGCAGCATTTTCTGCTACATAGGACAGCTTCATCAGAAGAGATGGTTCTACAGATACATACATAGACACATACAATAACTTTGTGGGTGACAAACCCTTCAAGAGTGTGTGAGAGATGTGACAGAGGGGGGAAAAAAATAGATTTTTCTGAAGTCTGGAGAAGTGTCCAGCCTTACTACTAGGCTACTGAGTAAAAGTGGAAGTTGAAGGGAAGTTAGCTGCTGCTCATATGCCGATAGAGCATCAATATGGTTTTAGATGATTGGCTCCCTGCAGCAAGGTAGGTAACCAGGCAGAGAATTGAGTGCTAATTCAATTCCTGGTGTGCTTTAGAGACAGTGTGATCTGTATGTGACCTTGTGCAAAGGCTTATAGGGGAATCTGCAATTAAATTACTGATAGCACATAGCTGACAGCTACAGGTAGACTCTTGTATTTCCTAGCTTTAAAGCTGAAGCTGCTGATAATAAGTGTCCCTTAATTTTTTTTCCATTTGTTGTAAATCTATTTTGTCAGCTATAATGCCTCATAAATGTCACTCATTCTATTCTGTATATGATCTTAACTGTTGATTTAATTTAATGTAGATTTTCTAGCTCTCAGTGTACATTGATTTGTATGTAACAAGCATCTAGTTACATTGTATTTTTTCCCCCCTTAGATTTAAAAAGCTACAAGTGAAGCATCTCCAGATGTTGAGCTTGTGGCTTTTAGGTGTATATGTAGTATTAATGTGCAATGTATGTGTTGTACAAAGTTACTTAACTAGTCAGAAAAGATGTATGCACTTACTGTATAAAAATATACACTTAACTTTCTCCCAGATCCTCTTGAATTCATCCGTTTGACATTGACCTGTTGAAGTTCCAGTGCTAATTACAACAATAAACCAAATACAAGTAGTGGCAAAATAATATGGCAAATAGCTTGGACTTCTTTGCATGGGACTGAGATTCCAACCTGGGTATTCAACCAGACAGGATTTCCCTTTGGAGCCCACACAAAAAAGGCAGCTGCCTGATGCAGAGCAATGGGAAATCCTTTGTAGAGCTGCTGTTGCCAAAACTAGCAGATCAGTTATGACAAAGATGCTAGGGGGCAATTTTGACTTTCCTTCATTCTGAAATTTTCTTTATCATAATTTGATAAAACCAGAAGTTAGTTGAATAGTTTTTTGTGGATGTCATTCATCAGGAATGAGCTATTCTTTTCTACCAATATTACTAATTTCTGTAGTAGTGTACATATTTAATATTTCTAAATTGTAATATTAACACTTAGATCAGCTATGGCTACCAGCCAGTTCTGAGACTTGCTTTGCCTTTTTAATGCTCAGTCCAAGTAAACTTGCTTGAGAGGGCTGGGGAAAAGAGGAAAGAAGAGAAATAGTATATTTTACTATATACTTATATGTGTATATCATCTTTGTAGTGCTTGAACAGGTGGAGCAATTGGATAGCCTCTGGCAGGCCTGCATAATGGCTGGCAGCTTTTGACTCTAACATTTTTGCGAATCTCTAGGAATTCTCTTGTGGGGCAATCTGTAGTTTTACCATAGATCTGCAACAGTGGCAGTACCTTAGGGCACGGCTGGAATGTTAGACTGCAGAATCTGTTTTTGAATTTGCATGTTTCAGGAAAAGACTTTTAAATGTTCTGAGATGATAGCTGAAGCAAATACTGTGAACTGAGAACTGTGCAGACTGGGAAATTCCTGAATTACACTACCTAAAACTTAGCTTCTAATATATTTCAAATACTTATGAATGCCTTTGAACTCCTCTGTGGAATTCTGCATCACTCAGCAGCAAGTTGCAAATGTCCTCAACTATGTTATGAATTTTGCTTGGAAAATGTGGAATAAAGGTGATATTGGGGAGATTTTTAAAACAAGAAAACTCTTTGAGGGATTGTTTTAACTACTTGTGCTATATGAGTGAATGAAGGGCAGTGTCAGTGCTCTGACAAGTGAAGTGCTGGAATCTGCCATACAGAACTCTAGCTCCCTGTAAGTGATACTTTTCCTTACAAAAGACTATTTTTGGTGTGCAGCAATCCAACATTACCTGCTGAAAGCTTAATAAGCTTTCTTGTTATCATCGTCAGAGGAAGTCAGGCCATACAGAAGCACTGTGGTAGATCAGTCTTTTCCTCCAATTGCTCAGTAACTTTAAAGTATCAGTAGTGATTGTAATTCTAAGCATCAAGTTTTAAACAGGAAATCAAAGTTCTTTGCAAACAAATAGCTTAATTTTAATGTGTCTCATCTGGGTAGTAGGCCATACAAATGAAGCCCTAATAAAGCAAGTGAAATCCTAAGAACCTCTCAAATGCAGAAACAGAGTAACCAGGGAGCTGGGAAGCACAGGACAGATGTTTAATTTTAAACAAGTACTGAATTATCATTTATTTTAATAAGATGTAAGCACGTAAATAAGTACTTCCCTTGGTGGGAATACAGTCTTCAGAAGGAACTACTGAAGAACTAACGAAATCTTTTTTCTTGTGAATCTATGTCATATTTGAATTCTCTGCTTAATGAAGAGGTTAAAGTTCTTCCTTCTTGGAAGTGATGGTGACTGTCTTGGCCTCTTTTCCCTGAGGCTGGTGAACAAGTGAACTTCCCTGCAATAAGGCTGCTATTTGTCCTTTTCCCCTCTACTATCTTGATAGTTTAAGAGAGCTTAATTATCTTTAGAAATTTTTTTTCCTGTGATATTATACTGGAATTAGCTGTATTTTCATGGTGATAATGACAAGTGGAGGAAAGAAGGCAGCTGAGCACAATGCGTTATAATAAAAGCCTTAGAAAACCAGACCAAAATTTGCTTCAACTTTTTGTTAATGTGACCTGAGTGTGTTGAGTTGGCAGTGTCAGGAGAAATTATGTATTACACTGCAAAGTATGTAAGTCTGGTATCCTGGAGTTAATCTATTGTACCTTTTGCAGGTGGAGATTTACATTTTACCTTTATATATTTACCTATGGAGTACGATTCCTGAAAAAGGTAGGCACTTCTATTATTGTATTATGCTTTCATATAATATAGAGCGCAGACATAAAACCAATATTCATTGAGAATAAAAATTAAAATTTAATTTGCATTCATAAAATGAATTGCCTCTTGCATTGGAAGGGAATATAAATGGTCATTGATATTTAATGCAAAAAAAAATCATTGATATAGCAACATGGCTAGTTTGTTTTATTACTTTCTGTTGTAGGCTGGTAGTTAAGCTTATCAAAATATTAATCTCAATTTATATATTATCCTTACTTAAATGCCTCTGGCAGAAGTTGCATTTTAATATTCAGCAGAATCTGTTAGTGTTAAAACTATTTTTTTTGCTAATTCTTTGGTGTACTTCCATGGAGTTTCCTATGTGTTGTGTTTCTGGCACTTTAAAACAGAGGAGGGTATGGATGACTCTAAATGCCCTGGCCTAGGTCCATTAACCCTGGCATGGTAAGTAGTCGGCAATAACATGGATTTATGGTGCAAATGGTTTTTGCCATGTGGCTATTGTCAGGCAGTATTTAGTGTAATTCTGAGATATGGAATTAGAACATGTGAAGATTTCAATGTGTTCATGTAATTTTTATCTTTATTTTGGACAAAAGTTTGACACGAGGAAATGGGTTCTCAATGTTTCTGAGTGTTACATAACTAAAAGTAACTATTGAAGAAAAACTCATCACTTTTACGGTCAGTGTAGCAATCCTGGAGGCTGTCTCAGGTCACCTGAGTGAACCTGGGGCCAGCAGGGCAGCTGATGTGCTTGCAGGGAGGGTGGAGGGAAGAGGTTCCCAGAGCCATCCTCAGCTGCTTGCCAGAGGTCTGCGCCGGGCCCGGTGAGATCCTGCCGTCCAAGCAGAGCTGCGCCACCCAGAGCGCGCAACCTCTCCCCATCTCCTTCGACACGCCAACGCTGTGTGCCGTTCATCCGTTAGCAGATCACGAGCATACAGGGTGTTATCTTCTGTTTTCTGCCCTTGCTTGTGCCAGTGTCTGTGGCATGAAATCTGGAAATAATTTTAATGATAGGCAGTTAGGTGAATGCTACCACCGTGCTAAACACTCCACGCTCCATGGTTGGTTGCTGTTGACTTACTAGAGTCCTGTGGCTCAGTGCAGAAAAGTCCGCTATTTGAAATCAAGTTATTCTAATTGATTTTGATAGTAAGAGTGGCTGGGGTATAGTAGAATAAGAAAGAAAAATCTATATTTTTTTTGACAATTTTGCCTATAATCTAGTTTATAAGGCAAATACACAATAGTGTCTATTTTCAGCTAATCACAGAATTCTGGGAAACAGCATGATTTCTTATAAATCAGTGATTTAAATCACTTTTTTCATCATGATTCAGCCAGTAAATAGCAAAACCTGATTTAGGTAAATCAAGTTTACTTTTGTTTTGCTTTTCAACTTCAAGATGTTTTATTTTAAGAATTTTTTGAAAAGATTTGCCTTTTAATTAAATATATTGTAAAGCTGTTGAAATTTGAGAAAACTCTTTATACAAAATATTTGATGTCTTAAAAACACTTTTTGTACAAAACAAAGTGATTAATCCTTTGGGAAGGTTGTTTTACTGAATTGGACTTGGGTGGCCATAGATCAGATCTTTTTTCAGAAGGATTAGAAAGCTAACTTCCTTTAGGAGCCTGATCCGACCTCTCTCAAGGTTTCAGAATTACTGATTTTTTTTCTTCCAGGAGCCTTTTTTTGTTTTCTTCTTTTCTCGCTCATGAGAGTAAGGGTAGGGAAGATAATTATTTTTCAGTTTTTCAGCTTTGAATTAACTGAATGAAGAAAACGTTCTTTGAACTCGCTACCTAAACTGAAGCCTCAGAGTAACAATGTAGAAGCTTTCCTGTATAACACAAAGAAAGTGTCTATTGAAAAATTGTGAGTACCAGCTTTTCTAAAAACTAAAAAGAATACAGTAGATGAATGTTTCATTACAAGCCATTGTGAGCCATTTCTAAAGGCTAAGTTGACATGCGAAGTGCAGGATGTCTTCCTCCCATTTCCGCATATTACTGCAGTTTGAAGAGGGCTGGCTCCCATAGCCTCCTTGTTTGGTGTTTTTAAATAGTGGCATAGGTAGTTCAGGCTTAACAAGAATCAGTATTGTATTTCTGATTTTAATTAAACTTTCAAAGAGTTTAATTTTTCAAGGAAATCTTTTTCATTATATACTGTATATATATTTTATTAATTTTTATACATTGTGAAGGAATTTCCTATCAATTTTACACTGTAGTCATTATTGCAATATTCTGCTTGTATGCTGAGGTCTTTCATGTGAGTAGATATGTAAATTAACAATCACAATTTTGATTGTATTTATTTACACTATCTCCCTAGTATCATAGTATAACTGCAAGAAAATACAGGCTTTTTGCTGCTAATCAGAACCAGGCTTTTTGAGGTCCACTTAGGAGGCAGATATAGGTTTGCAAGGAATAAAATTCAGACCCCAAAATCTAGAGTGAGACACTTCTTTTAGAGCTTCACCTATAATACTTCCAGCTACACTATAGTACCAAAGTGGCTGATCTATTTTTTTTTTTTTTTTTTTTTAATTTATCCTGTTTTTCATAATGGAAGAATTGCAAAGAAATGCTAAACCCTTCCTTTGGAAGCTAGAGAATAGAGTCAGTTGAGCATGATAAACTCTCTTACAAATTTTAAAGATCATCCCTTCAGAAAAAGTGTTTTTTCTGGAGACAAAGTTCACTTCGTACTCAGTCAGCATTGCCTTGCGGTGCTAATGGCATGCTAGAGATCTGCATCATTTCAAATAACAAAATCTCCTTAAGATCATCTCGTAGAGACCTAATCTGGAAGACTGAGAAGGAGGGAGAGCAACCCTTGGTACAATGGCAATCTAAGAGGCTCATTCCATCAGAGAGCAACATGTGCTTGCTGACTGAGAGGGTGTGAGAAAATGTTACTGCTTCTTCCTACTTGAAGAATGAAATACGCCATCAGCATAACACCACATTTGAAATATTCATTGCGACTTTTCTTAAAACCCAAGCTAATGTTTAATACAATGAAGGAATAGATTCTTCTGAAACACATTTCACATAGTGCCAATGAGGCATAAATCAGTGGTACTTTATCTTCTACCTTCCCTGTTTGTGGCTTATAATAATATAACTGCATCAGCTCAGTTCCAGCAAAAGGGAGGATATCTGTGGTTCCTCGTGCTCCACTAGAGCTTACAAAAAATGTCGTTAGGTCTCTGTTGACTTTGCAGAGCTGACAAGTTTATCTGGCTTTTTTGGAAGATGTACCCAAGTTTAATAAACAGTAATTAACAGATTTATCAACTCTTCAGTTCTCAAAGTGTAAATGAGAATGTCAGCATTGCGCACATGCTGACATAAATTTATTTTTAGGATGTATTTAACTAACTGCATTAAAACTGCATCTGTTTTGCTACAGCATCTCACAAGAAGGAATGCACTTAAGGTTTCTGCTTTGATTCTCGCTTCCCTGTAGAAGCACATGAAAGCAAATAAAGCTGTCATTCAGAACAACTGTATATCTCTTAAATATGCCATGGCAAGCTTGTCTGTGTTCTGTTACTGCAGTTAATGGCTAATCTAGATAAAAGAAATACATTAATAGTAGTCCAATATTTCTGCACCCAATAAAGCAACCTGTAATTATTTGGAGTAAAATGTGCGTGTGATAGGATATATCAATTCTTTTTGCCTCATATAATTGTTGAGTGCATCACTGGAGATCTAAAGACTTTCTTCTCCCTGAAAGCCATGTCTGTTTGGAGAAATGTTCTCTTGGGTTTTGTCCTTTTCTAATGAAAGCTACATTTCTGATGCATAATGCGAAGTCATAACAAAGGTCAAAACCTGACCTATGTTTTTGCAAAAATTTTCCCTTTTTCTCATGGCAGAAACAGTAAAAATGCAACTTCTGCTGTTGGTAGCTGTCTTTTTTTCAGGCAGCAGGTGTCCTTAACTGCAGGATGCAGATTAATGGTTAATATCTCTTATAAATATTTGCAGTATAACTGAATTGAATGCCCCTTGCATTAACTTTCAGTTACAGTGAAGTGAGAGAATTAAGTGCTTCTGTCTTCTGTAGGGGAGTAAAGCAGGCAGGGCAGGTACTTTATTACTCACAAATAGGCCACATACAGAGGGAGGGCTTACAGCCTTCCAGATACTCAGCCACCCGTTGAATCATACCTACAAAATGTCTCTTCACAGATATGCCTGAGAGACTAGCATACTCCACTAAAAAATTTAATGTTTATTGTTTATTACTGTTTAATTATCATATTAGACATTCCTCCCTTTCCCAGCTCCTGCAGGCCTGCAGCCTTTCCTTTTAGTCTCCTTCACATCAAAATAACAAGTAAATGAATACTGTGCAGCTGCAAGGCTTTAAGTTTATTAGGGGTTTTGCTGTTCCTGTCTGTCACTAGAGAAGTAATTAATGACATTTTAATGTCAAAGCCTCTTGAAGATGAAATTTTTCTGATTTTTTTAAAATAACAAATGTTCTGCAAAAAAATTTTGCTTCTGCTTAATGTCCTCTTACACTTCGAATTTTAGCTGTCTTACAGTATTACCAAATGATAGAATAGTGACATCCAAGTAATATAGTGCCATGAGAGTTTCTGCTTCCTAAAGATGCTTTCTTTGTTGAAGTCTTCAAAATCAGAGCTTTCTATGTTATGAAAGTGAAGAGTTAACTTTCCAGGTAATGAGTATATAGCAAGGGTTAAGAAGTTAGTGAGGTTTATTGTCCCCTCCCCTTTTTCGCTAGAAACGTACTCTGCTCCCACACTAAACCCGGGTCTCCACTGAGCTCGGGGGTGTAGAACTGTCCATCCTGTTCTTCCGTCTTGTGGCTAATGTACTGAATTAGATGAACTACATCACTGTAATTACCACTGGTAGTTACCTCCGTCATTTGTATGATACTTTATAAGAAGAGGAGATCAATGTAAGTATAGTTCAGAGTTCTAGCCAGTTCACTTCCTCCATCAAATGTTACCATTTTCCAGAGGAGATTTGATAACAAAAATTATCCTAGATAAGGAAATGGATTGAGACAGCAATTTTCAAAGAGAAAGTGAAGCTTTCTTTCATTACTCATTGCCCACTCCATTACGTACCATTAGCCATGGCAGGTTTAAATGATTTGGGGCTAAGGCTGGAGTGGCCAAACACAAAAAACTTTTAATCCAAAATATTCGCCTTCCCTTCTATGCCTCACTTCCGCTGTCCTTGGCAAAATGTGATGATTCCATCTCAGTTTTCAAGCTTTAGAAAGAAATGTTTATCAAACAGCTACGTTTTGACAATATAGGCTGAAGCCAATCCTTTCACCTAGTTGCTTCCATGGCTCATCTAAAGTGAAGACCATTAAAATTGCTATGTATTTCTTTTAAAAGATCTTGAGATTCTTGCCACAGAGTAAATGTCTACTTTGATTACTTTTTGAAATTTTGACTATTTGACACATTTTTCATAACTTGTATGCATGAAACCACAGTGTGAGGTTTGCTTTTATTTTTACTTTTTTTTTTTCTTTTTAACTCTTTTCCGTGTTTGTCCTTTTTAATTAAAGTGATGAAATAAGGTACCAACATGATGTTTAGTATTATGGATAGTAGAGAACATAGACGCTTAGAATATGTGAGGTTTTTGTCTTACAAGATCTATTTTTACTTCCTCATTAGCTAATAGTGAAGGCAATGATAAATTGTCTACTACAACACCAGTGTTCTCCATGAGTTGTACCCACGGAAGCCATAGTTGTATTGAAAAAAAAATCCTCACCTTTGTAGATGATTCATGACAAGATAGTGCTAGATACTGACTTGTAAGAGCTATGACCACGTTTATCTGTGATGTGATTACATTGACTCTTATACAAGATATTTGGCTTCAAATGTCATCATCAGTGTGAAGTATGATTGTGAAATAATGATAAACCCTTAGGTCTTCATAGAGTACTTCAGCATAGTACTCTGCATGCCCAGAAGACTGCTAGGGTAATAAATGTATTGCAGCATTCTTCATACCTGTATAAATCACTAAATTTTGAAGCATAAAAGAAGATAAGTAATTTTATTTCCACTCTGATCTTGTATATGCAGATTTTTCCCTTTTTTGACTGCAGCTGAGATTTTTTTTTTCCAGCTTGTTTTGACAGTTTGTTCAGTTTGCATGTCTACTAAACATTCCTTTGCAGAACATCACACCAGTAATGATGCCAAGAAAACATTAAGTTCCAGTGACATGAAACTAACTGTTTTCACAGAATCAGTAAGGTTGGAAGGGACCTCTGGAAATCATCTGGTCTAACTTCCCAACGATTTCTTGGTGCTGGTTCCACTGGGGCTTGAACCCAGGACCTTCAACATGTAAAGCAGATGTGATAACCACTACACTATCCCTCTGTTTTATTTATCACTAACATAGGAACAAAATATGATAAAGTTTTTTTTGCTTTGGCAATATTCACAATGAAATCAGTGGCAGATTGGTTCATTATTAGTTAAAGGTCTGATTGTGTTCCCATTAAATTCCAGTGGCAATATTATCATTAGCTTCAATGATAAAGAAACAGAACAAAGAGTTCAGGATTTGTTTTATATAGCCTGGTTCTTGGTGTTAGGCAGTATCTGTATAATTCTGTGGAATGAAAAAGCTTTAAAAACATTGAGGAAGTGAGGCTTCTCTAGAGGAAGATGACATATGGTGACTTTTCACATTAATTTTCCATCTATCCATTGCCCCTGAGAATCACAAACTCACAAAAGATCATGAACTCACCTACCTCAGTGGGAGTCTTGAAGTCTACATTGAGACTTAGGAATCTGAGGTTGCATGTAGGTATCCTACTGGAAAAAGGACCATCTGCCTGGATGAATGAATCACTTTTAACTTGCTTTTTCTCAAATTCATTCTTGAAGAAAAGATGATGATATGAGGATGCTGTAGCTGTGTTTAAAAAAAAAAAAAAAAAAAAAAAAAAAAAACAGGTATAACAAACTTCCATTTTGTGCAGTTGATTGAGTGGCAGATTTTTATCTTGATTCCTAAGGAATAATCCCTGTACATCAGAACTGTTTGACTGAATCTGTTAATTGTTTAATAGCAAATGCTAGTGGTGCAAATGTATTTCGAAACAGAGTAAAGCAACAGGGTGTAAATTTGACTGCCCAAATCTGATAGTGACATAAATGTATGAGAGAGCTGGAGAGAGAAAAAAATTCCTTCTACCCTAGAAAAATCTAAGTAGAATGTTATTTTCTCTGTTACCATAGTTCCTCTTTTTTGAAACTGTAGGATGCTCCAAAGAAAGAGAATGAAACATTTCTCATGCCTGAGTTAACCACTAAGTTAGCCAGTTACTGTGTGACAGCATGAAGTGGTCTGTTAGTGGCCTGAAGTTTTTGTGCATGTTTAGAGAGAGCCTGGCTTCCTAATACTTTTTTTGCAAGCGAGGATGCTCCATTTAGCTACTTAGCTGAATTGGCTGCATTCTTTGCCTTTTTTTGGAACAGAATACCATCAGCAGTATATGCAGATGTGACAGTCTTGGGAGATTAGTATAATATTTGTTAATGCCATTTTGAATTGCTTATATTCAGGAATTTTAAAGCCTGAAATCAGACCATCTGTGTTTGAAATGCATTGAATTTATCACTTCAGACTGCAATTACTGCTGTTGGACACTGTTTTTGTAGTGTAGTTCTTCTGCATCTCTTGACTATGGAGAATGTTACTCTCTGAAGAAGTAAATAGGTTGGTGATACCCACAGCTGAAGAGTAAATGTACTCATAAAACAGTTGTAATTGGGAAAATGAGGCATTTCTGTGATGAAGATTCTGACTTCATATCCCTGCAGGAAATAAGTCAAAGGTGGGACACAGGGATGAAGTGATGTTCAGCTGGAGTGGTATCCCATTTGCCTTTTTTTTTTTTTTTCCCACAATTTTCATCTATTCATTTTCCTGTTAATTTTTCAGCTATATGGGTATTAAATTCTTTAATAGCCTCACTATATGCAGTGTCCTACATTTATTTTAAGTGCAGTCTAGTCTTGTGAAGTGGTGGATTGCCAACCTTTAGTTCATATTGAAAGTAAACATACCCTATGAGTCTGGGGAAGATCAGCAATAAAATTGCAGGGTGCAATGGAGAATTTGAATTGAAACTTTGGAAATTATACTGATAAAACAGGATAAGCATGTTTTATCAGCTGGAGGTTTAAAACTCCGTAGAGCCAGAACCAAATAGCAAATTGTAGCTTGATTTTTCTAGAGGGCTAGTTGCTTGTAGAGCCTTTAGCTATAGGTGCTCAGTCTGCAGAAAACTAAGTCACTTTTTTTCTGTCTCAATTAATTTTGCTATAATCTCTGATTTGAAATATGGATTTCTTTCAGAGTGGTTATTTCATTCATCAGACGAGCAACACTTCCCAGCTGCAAATGCTGTCCAAGAGCCAGCACTCTAACCAACACTATATTGAGAGCAAAGGCTCTCTTATGCTAAAACAAAGGATCTTATAGTATGTTTAGATAGATCGAAAATGCACACGTACGTAGCTCTGGCTACGTCTAGATAGTAGAGAGCAATATGTTGAAAATGTGTTGTGTGCCTATAAAGTTGTATTTTTGTTACCTAGTTGCAAGCTCTAAATGCGTAGAATTTAATACAAATAGAAAAGCCAAAACCAAAATGCAGGTAGGTAACTAATGCAAGATGGATGTATATGAATAATATATATTATTTGTTGGAAGAAACAGTATAGGAATTGTATTTTTCCCTAATAAATGATAATTAAGATGGCTAATTTAAATTACTGTGATAACATTGAAGATAGTCGTACACTCTGTCTTAATTTGTATAAAAAGTGAAATATCTGTTATCAGTTTGAATGCTGGTAAGAATTTTGATTGATACAAACTGAAGTGGAGTGATGAGCCACGCGGCATGTGAATATGAGCAATACAGAAAGCCAAGGGTTAGATGTTTGTCTCTATTTGATTACTTTCCTAGGCATGGTATTACTTCTTTTTGAATATCTGGGAGTATGTTCTAGCCCTATGATGTCTAGGAAAAGTGAGTACATCAAACAGGGGCAGTAGTGTGCCACCAGTTTAAAAGTCAGGCACTTATTTGTCTGATAGGAAGAATTCCTAGGAGGAACACAATTGTGAGTAGACTCAAGTAGGTGAAGTAAGCTGAAGAAGGTAGAAAAAGAGAAGAAATATTCCTGGCCAGGACCCAGAGTGGTAGCAGATTGCTGTTGCCAATGTGACAGCAGATACTGAATGCTTTGCAATTCCTAAGGTGTGTTTGGTGTTGTTTGTTCAGAGGATAGCAAGGATGGCATGCGTGTGGGTAGAGGATGTGTGGATAGAACGTGAGCCCTGCAAGAGGGAAGGCTGGCACTATATACTACTGGTAGAGCATAGTGGAAGTATCTTTTGCTGATAACTGCCCTAACTTTTTGGGTGTTCTTCTGTGGTCTGTTGCTGTGAAGAGTATCATCGTTCAGATTGGCTTTTGCACAAACCTCAAAACCTCGTGTTCTTTCTCAAAGCAGTGCTCCATGGCCATCTGTTCTCTTTGACCTTTAAAGACAACACTTCCATGAGGCATTGTTGCCAGCTAGAGTTTTCTCTGTGCTCTACTCATCTGTATCTCAGGACTGCTTAGTTACGCTTTAAGACTTTTGTCCAAAATAACATTATAACTCGTGTGCTTCCTGTAAAGAAGGAGTTAGTATTAATGTGCTGTACTGGTGTGTGCATTTCCACCATTAAATCTTCTTTTCTTTAAATGCAAACTCTCTTTTAAAGACAAACAAATAAAAACTGTATTCTGGCAGTAGTATCCCAGAGCCCTCTCTATGATTGGAAAGTTAAGGTTGAAATGAGTAGCTGTTCCTATTTTAAAGAGCAAGTATATGTTTTATTCACTATGAATGACTTATTTCACAGTTCTCTGTTCATCTATTTCTTTCTCAGCCATATATGGCCTCAGCAGGCTTGAAGGATGCTTGGTATAAATTACGAACACTTCCCAACACAGACTCATTAAAGCAATTTCATTCTGTCACAAATTACTTTGTTAATGAACGAGGAAGGTTCTAACTTCGCAGGTATACGTGAGGCTTTTTTGATAGAGCAATGCTGTTTTTTTTCTTAACCGTTCCAATGAGAACTGTATTATAGCTCTATAGAGCAGTGCAGAGTACAGATTTGGTTGGTTACCTGTTTGTTTCTCTCTTTTCCTAATGCAGTTTGTGTGGCCTTGAAAAGAATGACTGATCTTTCAGAAGAAAGGCCCATGTGATCACCAGTAGTTTCTTCCTGCTCTATGTTTTCTAGTGTCTTCATCTCAAGGCTGTCCATGGAAATCTCATGGATTTTTTTCTTTCCTTGTCTATCTGAAGATGAATTATTAGGAAGAGGCAGAGTTTTATTGTTGTGATCCTCTTGGAAAGGCTGGTTTGGCTTTGTGTCCTGTTTGTCCATGGTTAGTTCTTTGTTCTATTTTGTACAGCCCTGAGCATGTTGGTCCTGGGAGTGTCAGAACCATTTGGGGAGGAAACTTAATTTTATAACGACTGTCATCTTTCCTTTTCTTTTATAATCCCCAGCTATTTCTTATTTCAGTGTTTACTCTTTTTACTACTTTTTATCAGATCATTGTGCTGCTTCTCCCCAGCTTCTTAACCTGAGCTGCTTATTTTGGGGAGTGGATTTCCAAATCCTCTGTGTTTGTTGGTTTGACATATTCTTGAGGACTACAGAAAGGCTGCCTGTTTCATTTCTCTCTCTACTCCATCATTTTACCATGATCATTTTACCCAGTATCAACACATTTTCCCTCAGAGACACAGATAGGAATGACTTTGCTTTAGCTCTCAATGTCAGTAGTGTTTCAGCAGAAGCACAGGAAAGTCCCTAATCTTTCTGGAGGTTGTGTGTTCTTTTCAGTTCTCTGAAAATGAAGAAAACAAATCTGAGGTGATTCATCTTTGTACATTGCAATTTCCAAAGTGCTAGTGAGGATAGGGATACTTTGGACTCTCCTTTACTGAGATCATACTGTGTAGCCTAGAGATTCACTAAAACAAATGTCGGCTGGTGTTGTGATTGATTGGTTCTTAATGTGGTGAGGAAGCAATCCAAGATGCTGATTCTTTGAAGCCAGCGAGTCTGTCTTAAGTGTCCAGCAGCTTTTCACTATAATCACACTATAGGAGGAGATGCATACTGTAGCTTTTTCAAAAGCCTCATGCTGGTGGCAATGTTTTATTGAGTCCTCTTTTTAAGGATGTTTTTGAAATCATCTTGGCAGCTTCATGGCAAAGTGGTTGAGTTGCAACGAAGATGATGATTCTTCAAAGAACTGTTCAGATACGCAAGTGTAGCGTGACTGTGAATGGTTTTCTTTTCCTAATGTCACTGGTTCTGTCTACATATTGCTGAAACAAGGTTCTATCTAGATTGATGACCAGTTTTAAAGTTAAAATGTTAACTGCTTTACTTATTTGGGAAGCTGTACCATATCTGTGGTTAGTGTGTCTACTGAGTCATGATACTGTGTTTGCGGTAAAATAAAGCTGCTAGAAAAAGAGAAGAATGCTGACTGTGCTTTTAAGCAAGTTTATGTCACTCCATTGGTTGGTGTTGGATTGAGGAATGAAAAAATAAATGGAAAACAATTTTGGAAATATTTTGTTAGAAATGAAACCTGCAGTGACAGTGTGCTGTAAACATTCTGCCCTGTGGTTCATACATTGTTGTAGATTAGGCTACAGGTTAATAATTTTAAGTATATATTCTTATAGTATGTATAGGTATATACTAACTGGTATGTAACACTGACACCGTGGTATCAGCATGCTTCCCCCAAAGCCACATGTTTACAAGTATGATAGCTCAAACTTCTTGTTGAATAAGAACCCTTGAAATCTAAGATGCCTCTGGCAGGATTCTTGTACAGGGTCGTCTTCTCCTTCATACCAGCTGAATTCACTGCTTCCTGTACTGATCCCTGAGCAATGCTTGATTTCTGAAACCAGCAAATAAGAAGGTATCAAGTGTGTTTATTTAGGTTTCTGGATTTTTGTTTAACTCATGAAATTCTTTCCAAAATATTTCAAAATAAAGGTCATGCTGCAGTTTAAATGAGGTTTTAGTAATGATTTTGTTCTGGAGGAAATAACAAAAAAGTTTGATTGCAAAGATGAATAATTTCAGTTTTTTTCATACAAATCTGACAGTGCAAAGAGACACCCTTCATGAGGTCTTTTGGCTACTACCATCATTAGGAATAAAGAACAAATTTATTTTTCATTGTTATTGTGATGGAAATTGTAAAAGAACATCGTTTCTGCTTACAGTACTGACAATAACTCTTCCCCCTGGAAACTATTCAACTCCAAGGCCAACTATGATAGCAAAAGTCCTTGAATCAGCAGTTGGTACCTGTGGTACTTTTAAAACTTTTTAGGTTGATATTACTTTAAAGATTCGTCAGAGATATAAATCATTTTTGGCGAATCTGAATTGCATTAGAAAGAATCTGCTGCAAAACACCAGCAGCTGCCACTCTGAAAAAGACGTTTATATTGGTGTTGAATGGCAGTAATCATGTCTGCTTCCTCTACAGGACATGAGGACAAGTATCAAAACCTGTTGTAGGATGAACAGTAAACAGAAATTTTAGTTTATTTTGTGCTTACCTTTAGAACACCTGAAAAATTCAATGCTAACAGAATATGTTTCTGGCCAAAATTGCTTTGCATGTTGCAGATGAGTTGGATTTAGTGTACAGGGACTAGCTATCAATCCTACGGGCAAAACTGAGCATGTCCAATGCTATCAACACTTTCAGTCTTTCTAGCAGTGGAATAGAGTTGATTCTGTTGTAGAAGTTTCTCAGCTATTGCAAAGTTATTCATAGAACATGTTGCACGTTACATACGTGGTTTGGAGCAGAAAAAAATGAGCTGGATCAGAATGGTCGGCATTTCATTTATCACTGTCATTCCTGTTTTTGCACTTACTATGTCTACTTTTCCTCGAAGATAATGCTTCTGGTTATTTTGCAGAATGGAATAATACAAGAAATACAGTATCTTAGAAATGGTCACACTGCTGTTTGAAGTACATTCAACGGTCTGATTCTGAGAATGACATTAAGTAGACTGGGCTTAAACCATTCTGGTTTTAGACCTGAGGTACCAAAACATGAATTTGTGAAATTTCTGTAACCTTTGTTTATATTGGAACTGACAGTGGAAAATAACTGTGTGACAAGAATTAGAAGCACGTGGATTTCTTCAGATCCCTTGCAGTGCCATCTCTTTCTCATTCATTATTGGATTATTTGGAGCTGGCATTTAGTTTAGGCACATATCTAGATTTTGGGTGCTGCCATACAAACAACTGTGAGTCCGTATCTGGTTGTGAGGTTTCTTTCCTATGTTGTAGCTGAAAGGTAGTTGTTCTATCTGTTATTGAAACTGCGTAATTACTTTTGTTATTCACCAAGTTAATCAACCTGAAATGGCAGAAATACTCTCATTTAAATGAAGAATGTCAAAGTCTGCTCTGGAGTCCTTTTAAAGCAGTGCTGGTATTTGGTGTTCTACTGCGCTGTTATGAGAGGGCTAATGTAGTGTGCATGCCAGTCTGGAGGGAAACGAAGCACGCCTTTGGCAGGCTGTACTTGCTGTAAAATTGATTTGGGCACTGTGTGCTTTTCTTGATTCTTTCTTTAATTAGAAAACAAATTGATCAGTGTCTGTATGTGGTGAAAATTGTTAAGCTAAGATAATTTTGGATGTTAAAATCCAGTCTTTCATTGCTTTCCCTGAAGGTAAGAATGAGCATTAGGTGCTAAATCAAACAACATCTGATTCTCTGTGCAAGCAGGAAAGAACAATTGTGCCAGAGCAGCTCCCAAGGGATACAATTGTGAAAAAGGGAAACACCACATTACACTTCAAAGTAAGTATTGTGAGTAGAAAGGGTTTCCAGTAAGACCAAAGTTAGATTCCACCTATGGAAAAGGAATTTGTTTCAGACACTTCTTCCAAAAGGCATAAATACAGTTGAGGGCATTTAGAAGCGATAAAGTGTGTGCTTTGGACATCTGAGGTTTAAATCATGAATCGTGCTGTGAGAAAGATCAAAGTCAGTGGAGAGATTGAATTTCAGATGACTGTAGCACTTCAATGTACATCGACAAGGAAGAACCAATGCATTTTGGAATATGAGAATTCTTAAGATCAGTCTGCATTGGAAATAATTTATTGTGTGAGCTGTTTGAAGTTAAGATAATCGACTGGATCAGGCAAAAAAGGACAAAGCTAAGCAGGTTGGCAGAATTTTTTTGTGGCTGAAAGAAAACAGAAGGTTGTGGAAAGAAGCGAGCAAATGAAGAACATCAGTAATACTCCTAATGCAGTAATAGGACCCTGATGGCAACAGGATTTTCAGATGCAGACAATGAGGACAAACTTGACATAAGCACAGGGAGAGAAAGCAACCCACTAATTTAAAATATATCTAGAATTGGATTTCACTTTATTTGCTTGGAATCCGGCTGGGGATATTTAATAACCACTGGCAAAAATGTAGTAAGTAAATGCTCTCTAATTAATCAGGTCTTTGGAGAGTTAAGCGTGCACTGAGCCATACACAGCATCTTTAATAGTTTACATGGTACTATTGCTCTGGCCAGTGAAACGGACTGTCAGAGCTCATGTCCTTTTGTGGACAGGTTGTCAGTTTTGACTTCATCACAGTAGTTATGCTCCTGGGAGCTCAACTTTCATTCATACCTAAATTCAAGGTATTTAGAACAGTGCTGCTCTGTTACCAGGAGTCAAAGATCTTTCATATTTTGTAGTTCAAAGACCTTTCATATTTTGCAGTTCAGATGAATGAAGCAGTCATATTTTCCACAGCTGAACTTTAGCACTGAGTATGCTTGATATATTAGAGCAGGTTAATAATAGTTGGACTAGTGCTTCGAATTGCTGTTATTGAATTGGACTCATTCACTAGAGAGGCGTGGCTGGGAGGAAGATAGCTATATCTTCATTTAATTTAGAATGAAGGTATAACCTTTAGAACAATGTAAAAATTTACATTGTAAAAGTCCACGAGTTGTAACTCTGCTTCACTTAATTCTAAATGTAGCAAGGAAAAGAAGCTTGGCAGTTAGGCAGATGTGTTATCAGTAGTTCAGGACCATTTTTTATTAAATTGTATTCCCTTCAGTTTACATATTTCTTACAGGCTTCTCATTTTTCCTGCCTGCTGATAGTCTCAGCAATTAAATAATTAAATAATGACAGAAGTTAACATGGGGAAACATTGCTTTAGGTTCAAATCTTACTCATTTTTTTTCCAATTTTTAACTGCTGTTATCTTATATGTGACTTAAATAAGGAGTTTTATGAGGAGTTTTAGATTTTTCCCTGGGAATCTGTAGACTCAAGACAGTAAGGAAGCAAATCCCTACCCTTTCCCATTACTCTGCCGTGCCCAAAACTTATGTTTATTGTTTTATACCAGAACTTTGTACTAGTTTTGCACTTGCTGATGCATGCTGATGAAGCATCTGCTTCAGCCACTTTTCTGGTAACTATTTGTGTTAGTAAATGAATTGAAGAAAAAATAAATTATGCCTGAACAGATCCACTGGTGGGATGGCAAATGGCAGCAAGAGAAGGTTTATATCTGGACACTACCTGAATGGCAAGTGGAAAACAAAGAGGAGAGAAACAAGAAAGTTTATGTGGGTTTAGCCAAAATAATTTCCCAAATCTTAAAAATGTGTCCATTTTCCTCTACTACAGTAAAATAAATGTTATCCTAACCATTCACTCAGAACTGAGCAGGAAGGCGTTCTTTACCATGTCTGTTGTTACATTAAAATTAAACTTGTCTCCCACTCTCCCTTATTCTGTTAGAGAAAATATGGTATGAGATTTTTCTCACTGGGCTTTCCCTAGGCAGTGCTTAGAAGCTATGGCATTATTCAGTACAGCAAGGCAGAGCTGACTAGTGAAGACAACTTTACCCTCAAGGGTCAGTCGCCCCAATACACTGCGCGTGCATTAGCTTCAGAAAAGCGCAGCAGTTATGGGGGAGGCGAGGAGGTGGTCTTTAGTAAGGTAGGTCCTTGGGTAAAGACTTTAGTCTGGCCTTCCCTTTCTGTTGCTTGGGTTTCTGCCTCTTTTGCTGTGCGCAGTGACTGAAATGCCATGAAGATGGTCCTTACGCATTGGGGAGACTGGAGATAGGGTGCTCTCGCCCTGCCTATTCCAGCGATCTGTCTGGAAGGAGCTCTGCTCCTTCAGTCATCCTGTGGAATTTTATTGTGTTCTCGTATTTAGAAACAAATTTAGTAAGTAAGCTAGTCGTTCTCTCAGGATTTTAGTAGCAGTAGTGAGAGGAGTTCACTAGCAAAAGGTTTCTTCACCATCCACCCATAATGGCACCAAATGACTTGAACATGTACACTTTTGTCTGTCAGGAGGTAAATCTTATCCCTGTGAATTATATTTCATATAAAAAAAAATCTGCAGTTGCAAGAACTCAATTTGCAAACTTTCAGGGATAATTTTGAGATCTTGATGCAGTATGCATGTACTAAGCTACAGGAAAAAAGCAGCATTTGCAGGAATGGAAAGTGGAGGATGTTTGCTGGTTTTTTTTGAATGCAACTTTTTTCCAGTAGGCAGTGTAGGATCATAAATATCACTATATTAAACATCTGGTTTTGCGCTTGACATTGTACCTCCATGTCACTCAGTACAGAGTTGTTGTTGTTTTATTATTATTTAAAATTGACTCTGTCTCCCTCTGTGGGCCAAAAGCGGTAATGGAGCATATTATATGTCAGTAAAGCAAGCCATCGTGACACAGTGCATCCTTCAAAGGAAAAATGATTTGGGATTTCCAGCAGGCGGTTTCGGTAATGTGCTCTAAAAAGCAGTAAACACTTTTCCTTCGACAAGTGGGATGGAAAACATCAACTTGTCAAAATTAGTCAGAGGTACTCTTCTGGCAAAAAAGCTAAAGGTAGTAGCTATAATTACATAAAGTAAATACATAATGACAAGTGTAATTATTAACTGCTTTCATGTATGCCTCTGAATAGCTGTAATATCAGAATATAGAATGCTGGAAAACCTGGAGCTTTGTTGAAGTTGCATACCATAAGAAAACAGAGTATTCTTGAGTGGCTCAGTTCTACAGCAGTCTCAGAGCATTGCACTGCCACCAGGGATGAACTCATGTGTGTTGCTTTTTGTTCTTGTTTTTGGTTTTTTGTTTGTTTTTTTAACTGTCTCTTGGAATTTTTACTAGTCTCTTAAACACATGGTAATTTTATACAACTCAGACTTTCATTACAAGATATGGTTCTCTAAGTGTAAGTCTCAGCACTATCTCCTTAAGGAAAAACCTACAGTTTTGCAAACCTATAGTTTACAGCTGCATGTTGTCTTTCTTAATAAAATAATTTCACAAATAACCTCTCAGATGCAAATGTCTAGGTTAAATGCTGTGGTCTGGCTTTGTAATTGAAAAGTACAACGCATCTATCAAGCTAATGGGTTTGCAGCCACTTTGCTTCACCAAAGCGTTATCAAGCATCTGGGGTGCTCTAATGGGTCCATTATCTTTTTATATATTCTTCTTAATATGCTGATAGAATGACTTCAAAATATGTTGAGTAGCGTCACTAGGAAATATGTTACCCACCAACAAACAGGAACATTAGCCAGGCTTGTACAACACTTATAGATCTTTAACTGCCATATATGTACATAAACCTATAAACTGTCATAGCACCGCAGACTGCCCAACTTGTTCATGACAGAAAATCATTTAAAAAATTGTTGTTATTGCACATGAAGACAATTTTAGAAAGTTTTGTTTAATAGAAAGCAAGTAGCAGAAGTACTGAAACAAGAAGGTACTCAGAGCAAGCTGTTTGATGAGTGGATGTGGTAAGAGGAGAGAGAATTTGGCAATGCAGCTGGCTGATAAAAGCCTGCTGAGGAGATGCACTTACCAGCTTCTCGAACTGGTGAATTCTTCAGTCCTGCTCAGCACATGCTAGGATCCACTTGGGGGCTTCTGAGTGTCAACTGGGAAAAATTGTGCAGTCTTTTTACCTCCTTTCCTGTCACCCTTAACTAGGTAAGGGTGACTATTCCAGATACTCTAGAATTATCTATTCCTTCTGCCATCTTTGTTTTAGACTGCTGGGGACTGATTCTGCATATCATTTGGAAGGTGAAATTACACATTTATCAGCTCGAGAAATAACTACTGCAAGAGATCTTTGTACATCATATGCAGAAAAGTTGTAGGTCTGTGATGGAGTGAGCTTGCGCTGCCCTTCCAGATAGAAATCACTTTCTGTACATAAATCCAAATTTGAATTCATATTTTTTTTCTAAAAATATTTTTGTGCACACAAACATTTGCATTTGAAATGTCAAGTGCATCTTTCAGTGAATGTTGTTGATTTTGGCCTTTTATATATCTTTCATATATTTTATAGTTCCTTCTTCCCATTAGTAGAAGTATCATTTTTAGTTATATTTGGGGATGAGAAGTGCAGATTGCTGAGAGGAAAGGCTGAGTGCTCTACAATTCAAAAGCTTTTCTTTCCCAAAACACCTTGTTTCTGCAGACACAAAGCACTAAACTCTAGAGAATTAGCAGTCCTGTGGAAGCTTATGATGGCTTGCTTCGTCATGACGTGTGAAAAGAGAAGCTCGAGAGATTCAGTGTGTCATATTGTCTTCACTGAGGCTGCGAGCTATGCCAAGAAATCTGAATGATTGCTTAGGTTTGTGAAGGGTTTATGAAAATGCTGTTCATGGTGTGAGAAGCAATTGCATCCTAAACTAAATCACAAGTCACTGGGAAGAAGAGCATGTAGAAGCTGATGCAAAATATTAGCTATGGATTTTTTTGTTTTGCTGAATTCTTTTTGTTCCCAGCATGGTGTTTTGTCACTGTCTAATGTTTTTGTGGATAGTGGAAAACATATTTAGTTGTGATGTGTAGGTGGTTAAATACTGATGTTTATGGAGAATATGTTTATTCCTATACTATTTTCTGAGGGCTCCACAGTTCATCCTGCCATAAATAATACCAGCCAGTATAGTTGGCATTATTTACTACTAAGGTTGTGACATAAATGCTGGTTACAGAAGGTCATTGGAGACTTGAAACTGCCTGATGTAATATTTAAATAAGTGAGATTTAGGATGAGAAATACTTAAGTAGTAGTAAAATAGCAAGAGATGATTTTAACATGATTCAGATCCTGTCTTATCTAGGGTGATCTGGGGGGAAGATGACAAGAGAAAAACATTTCTAGGTGATCAGATAGAGTTTTGAGACATCCTAAATCCACGGCTCTAATGTTAGTCCATGGAGGTCAGTTAAACTTACTGGAAAGCTATAAAAAATCTGAAAAACTAACACATTGTTCTGGTTGTTCCCTTCATAAACCTTCTAAAAAATAAGGAGGAAGATTGTGTGTGGTTTTCTTGTTTTTGTTTTTTTTTTCTTTCCAACCAAAGGAGCTTTTCTGATGAGTCTCTCTTGGTTACCCTAAACTCTACTGGACACTTGCTCATCTGGGATGTGTAATATACGGGAACAAGATGTAAATATGGGTTTCCTACTTGCTGGTGTAAAGATTCTTGGTTTTGCTTTACAGTAGAAGAAAAACATATTCTGAAAGCTTAGAGTTTTATGGGGTGGGGAAAAATTGTTCCCATCTTGTGTTGTAAGCTTATCAGCGGAAGTGGCAAAAGCTATATAAACTGTGCAACTGAGCTGATTGATTCTTAATAAGGCAGGCTTCAAGCCCTGCATGGGTAAAAACAGTTCTCCTCATCCCATTTTTGTGTGGCCAGTGGAGCATACAAGCTGTGCCCTTGTGTTCAAGTGTTACCTCAGTGGGTGTAATTAAGTATGACTTTAATTTAATTTTGCTGCAATAATGATGAAGTAACAGTGCAGTATTTTCTCTGCATTTCTTGGCACTTTTTATTTAGTTGAAGCAGTGCTTGGAATGTGTTAAGAGAGGTAATAAAGATAGTCATAATGACTAAAGGACATGGATTACAACCCAACTCATTTAGCTTATTTTAAAATAATACATCAATGTGGAGATTACAAATTGTATTAGCAAGGAAGACATTCTCATTATTTGCTTTTATTGTTTTCCTTCTGAACAGCCTGTATCTGGTTCAGCTTTGATTTGTTTTACAGCAATTAATATGTAGGAGATTTTCTGTAGCTAAGATTTTCTGTAGCTAAGAAAAAAGACTTTCAGTTCCTTTGTACATTGTACACAGAAGCAAATGTTTTCTTCAGTACATGATTCCCAGAAGAGAGAAAGGCTGCTGTAGTCTATACTAAGATAGATCCCTATTAAGCCAAGAAAGAAGATGGGGAAGGAATCTCAAGGTCACTGTGGAATTTGAATCCAAGAGATGTACTTACTGAAAAGTCTCTTCATTTTACCATAAAAAGGTGGAATCATTTTTACACCAGAACACAGAACTCCAGGGGCAGGAAGCTACAGAAGGAGGCTTTGTGCGCTGCCATGGTAATCTGACTTTCTTTCTAATGTCAGCAGCCATTCAGCATACCATGCCAAGAGGATGCAGGTGTTGTAGACGCTAAAAAAGACAGCAATTGAAGTAATTCTCTTCTAAGCAAGTACTTGTTCAAACCAGTGATGTGTAAGAGTAATGCTCATTAATATATTGAATAAGAAAAAATTGCTGGAATTCCTAGCCTTAATTGGCAGGAAAAAAGTGAACATCAAGATACTATTTAATTTAGGCACGTAGAAGGTGAAATTCAAAAAAACCCCAAAAACCAAAAACCTGAAAAGCCCCCAAAACAAGAAAAAAGGCTGTTAATTATAAGTAATTGTCTGATGTTATGAAAGGTACTGTTCACTAAAAGCCTGTATTTTGTAATTCCTGTAAAATAAAAAGATATACTTTTAAAAGACATATAAACATACTTTTGTATTTTGCAGTCAAGAGAAAAACTGTAGTCTCTCCCCCCCCCGCACCCCTTGCATTACAATTGCACTTTTACATAGATAAATTGTAAATTTTATGATAGTGTGAAGTGCACATCCACAAGAACAAGAAATTTTCTTCTCTTACCTAGGATGAGAGACTGCAGCTGCTGTGGAAAAGAGGAAATTACGCTTATGTATCAGATGGTGAGTGTTAGAGCTAGGGATAAGTACAAACCACACAGCATTTTAGGGGCTGAGCAAACCCTGTTCAAGGGGAAACCTTCTTGCCTCACTTGTACAACTTGTTCTCACGAGGAACAAAGAGCTGTTCTAACATAATGAAATGAAAGTAGTGATACAAATGCAGTAAGTCATCTGAGCATATATCTGCCTATTTTAAACAAGAGTGAGGTGAGTGGAATGTTGTCAAAGATATTAAATATCTTGACTTTGATTAATGCTGTTAATTTCTCTTGCACTTAATATTACTTACAGCTATTTAAGACAAATTTTGTATGACCTGTATCCAAGTTTAGCATCCAAGCCAAATAAAATCTCATCATTTAGAGATTTTAGAGCAGTGAGAATGCTTCCGGTGAATGCTCAGGATTTCTGTATTATGGTAGATTTTTTTGTTTTAAAGCATCAGCTGTTTTCTAAGTTCAGAAGGTTTAAATCTCTTCTGAACTGAGTGCCAGATTTCTTGTTTCAAAATGTGTTTAGTGATATAAATAGGCTTTCATGAGAAGTGAAGATTCTGCGTTACAAAGTTCCTAAATTTTTGCATGCTGCATCCTGATAAAAACAGCAGGCAGATTGTATTTATTTATTTGTTGGAAAATTCTGTGAAGTTTTTTGTTAGTAGTAGTATTTCTCTGGGATCTTAGAACTCCTTTGCGTGTTAGAACATATACATGTGGTCTGGAATGGATCAGGTGCGTACTAGCTCTTTCTAGTAATCCAGACTGCTAGGGCAGAAGCTACTCTGTAGGAATCTGGGTTTTGCTGTCATAAGGCTTAATGATGAACATCTGGACGGTTTCTTCGTGCTATTGTTTCAAGTTTAAGGATGACAAAAAACAAGCTGAATGCCAGCAACACTGTCTGCAGTTTTTGCATATCTCTTATTTATGTTGTACTTCCAACATTGGTGCTGCTTTGCCCCATAATATATGTTCAATGTTGGTGGATACAACATGTGTAGTTGCATTTCTGATTGTGCTGAGTACAAGTACAGGTGGCTCAATGACTGACACAGCAACGTGCAACAAAATTAACTGTGGAAGTAACTTTAGCTGCACAAAAGCAGTTACTTTGCAAAGTGACCTACACTGTAAATTGTCTGGATATACATATATATTGTTTTTTAATCTAAAGACACAACCTCTTGTAGAACATGTTCATGGAACTCACATATAACCATAAAATGCCTGCTGTACGCATACCTTATAACTGTCCAGCCTAGAGCATGGGAAGGTACTTGCTCGTGGCATGTGTGTTTCCTGCCGGTGTCTTTGAGGATCTAGTCTACAGGATCTGTTTCCTGTGCTCAGTTGGTTCTGCTGGGTAAATATGGTTAAGAAAGGAGTATTCTTGGATTATTTTTATTACTGTATGATGAACCAAAATCTAACTTGTTATTTTAAAATATTTTGCCAGAAGGACTTTCTGCCTATCTAATAAAGTACACACACAAATACCTTTCAGCCAACTCACTACCCAGAGAGTAGATCACAAATAGAAGGTTTTTATTATATTGCCTTTTTTTCCTATTTACTATCAGAACTGACCTTTGTTTCACATACTGGATATTAACAGCACATTGAGCAAAACAAGCAAAATTTCATTGCTTTGGGGCTTCTGAAAGTCATGGCCTAATTAGAAGATTTTTCCAAAGGTAACTGCATAGGACAGTGAATACAAAACAAACCGAGGCTCCTGGCTAGCATGCAGGCATCTCAGATGATTTGTTCAGATCTTTTTAAAAAAATCCTCAGTCATTCCCTTGTCTCAAGAGTTTTTTCTGAAGTTCTTTAAAATTACTCCTTTTAATCATAGAGTTGAAAAGAGGTTTGATGGAGCTTTTGACAGATATTTCTGTGAGGAAAGTAAAAGAATGGAGATTTGTTCTTTAATACTGTGAATGACAGCAGATTCAAAAGCTGTTTATTGTCCTTCACTGTCGTAGATGCTGTACTGATTAGGTAAACCTTAAGTTTCCATCTGAACTCTGTCATTTCATGTAAGGGAAGATTTCAACATTGTAGGACTGGTGCTTTGTGCCTGACAAAATTGATACTGAGGTTCTTAGTATTCTGTTTCCAGTTCAAGAATACTATTTTGTTTTCTGGTTCTTTGCATTTCCTGCCTTCTCCACACTCCATATGCTCCCCTCCTCTCATGTTCACCTCTTCTCCAAACATCATCTTTCCACTTTACTACTTGTTCTTGATATTTGGATATTTAATGGGCAGTGGAAACAGTAGCATACTTAGATTTATCCAGAAAGAATCCATTTCAAAGCCAAATCACTGACCTTTTTTTCACTAGCCACCATGGGAGTATTCAGGGAGAGCTGAGCATATCCTGTGAGCTTATGCAGGGCTCAACTGAGCCCCGAGAATATCAGTATTAAGTCCTTTCTGATTAATTCCACCCTTACCAGCGTGTGTAGGTGTTACATTGCAGTATGTGTGGTTATTTGTAGGCTCCTCTCCTTCCTGCTGAAGCTTGTATTGAGTTCTCTGCAGTTATGAGGTTCCTGGAGGACTAAACAAGATGCTCATTGCTTCAACTACAGCAGTAGTCTTCGTGGAAAAGTTAGGGTCAGTCTAGAGCTATGTTTGTTGTGGAGATCGGAGAGGAAGGCTGTGCTTAAACCAAGTGGTCTTTCTGTACCTCTTTGCTGAAGTCCCCCAGGGCAACTGTAACCTACATCCCCTCATAGGACCACAGTGGGAGCCAGCTCCATGTAGCTAGCACAAGGGGAGTGGAGAGGAGCTGGACATGACACAAGGTAAGAAGATAGTGTAGATCCCCTGCTTTTTTAGCCACCCTTGCCCACCTATTGCGCCTGTAGGATCCAATAGGCTTCCAAGCAGCATCAGAGAAGCATTTTGTTTGAGATGGCAGCACAGCCTTCTGAAGCTTGTGTGGCTCAGAAGAGGCAGATGCTCTGCACTGTGTTGATCTCTGAGACTTAGTGCATATTTTATGTTGTCTGTCAGTTTGTGGTATCCTGTCAGGCTTTGTGGTAAATCTGTAAAGGCTTCTCCAATGGAGCCTGTTCTATTTAGTGTTCAGCATTTTAAATGCACCTAGACCTCTGCATCTGCATCTTCTATAGCAGGCATTTCTCTGAAGAAACTTGAAGATGTCATAATATTTGAAAGAGAAAAATGAGCATTTTTTCCTAGCACCTGTAATTTAGGTAGGAAAACAATTGGGTAGGAATCATCTCTTATCTCTAGCTGAATCTGATATGAAAGACAGTTGCAGCTTTTCAAACCTAGCTAAAACTATGAATTATCCTACAATATTTGGATGGCTCTAATTTAGGCAGCTGCCAGACAGAAATATTTTAAGTTCTGTGTATCAGTAACACTTACAAAGGAGCTGTGTCTGTTTCCAAAAACCTTTTTCATTGCATTCGCTTAGCATAGTAACTACTGTGGAGATGTTTGAACCAATGAATTCCTTGCATTAAATAATTTTCTTTAATAGAAGGAGAAGTTGGAATGAACTTTTATCATTCTTACAGCCATCTTCTGAATGATGTATTAGAAACTCCCTGAAGCCTGTTACTTGTTGATGCTAGTATATAGCTCTGGTTATTATTACAAGTATTATTCCTTTCCATTTCAGGAACATTGGAGATGTCTATGTGTTTAAGTTTTATTTTATTTTACTTTCCATGTGAAGGATATTCAAATAAACAGAAAGAGCCCTTAGTGCTCATATCACATCACTACTTAACCAACAAAGGCTATAGGGACATTCTATGAGACAAATCATATTTAGAGCTCACTCTTTGAGTTGGAAATGAAGATGTAATGCTGACTAGTGTTTATACTGTCTCTCTGCATGGTGCAGATCCTTCCTATTTATAAAGGCAGTACTAGCTTGATTCTCAACTTGGGTCTTCAAACCCCAGAGCAACATTCCACTTAATGTTCATTTTATTTGGTTTGACACTCATATATAATAACAAACTTAGGCAAAATATTATGCTTTGCCTAAGCTGGACTGCTCCATCTCATGGTGAAATCCAGATCTGCAGTGCTGCTGAGAAGGAAATGTGAGATCTAACCACTTGGGCACAAGTGGATTGGTGTTCAGCCTACACTCCTGTGAAATCTGTTAATGTAAGGTCGTGCTGCACTAAAGGAAAATCTCTGTCAATGGACAGGTTGATCTAACACCTACTGTGAAACTTTGATGAATATACCTCTTATATTCAAATCTCATGGCCTTTAGAAGAAAATACAGATACTAAGCTGTTCCTATGCTTTTGCCTCTCACCTGTATTAACCATGTACAACTACAATGCCCAGAATGGTTTGTACAGAACTTCAGAACTTTTTCTTTTTTCTTTTTCTTTTTTTTTTCCTCTCAGACACCCTGGCTCTGGAATACCAGACAGTGCTGGAGTGGGTATCCAAATCAGGTAAAAATTATAGTGCTGTCCAAAAACAAATGTGCCACCTCTGTAGAGTTGTTTTTGTTATGGTGGAGCTTTGAGTAAATATCAGGCATCTTTAATGGGTTATTCAGCAGTGTATAATAATATTGCTAGATGCTCCCCTCCTTGCTTGAGTTCAAGGACAAGACAGGAAGTATGAACAGCAGCTGTTGCACTTATTTTGACATGAAGCATAGGATCTGAAAACAGCAAACTGTGAAATCTGCCTGTGAGAGCAGATATAGGCAACAGTGGTAGAACAGTTACTTTTCACAAAGTTCTTAGAGCACGTTGCTAGTTTTAGCAAAGCCAGAGATTCAGCGGATTGGGAAGAAGCAGTATAGTTCTCATAAACCAGGAAACATTAGGAATTTCAGATTTAAGATTGTTATGCTGCATAAAGAGTGAAATACTCTGGCTGTTGGTGTGTTCATAGAGGAAGCTGAAGAGAGATGGTAAGCTTCTCCTTTAAAGTACTTGAATAAGAACTATCCAGTCCTGGCCTCAAGGAAACTGAAAACAAAAATGCTGAGGAGGTTAAAATTAACAAGAGAATTAAATAAAGAATAGTCCAGCCTTTGTTTTCAGTGATGTCTGTGTATTTTTACTGATTCAAAAACATCAGTCTTAGTCTCTGTTCTAGGTCAAATTATTTGTCCCTGTTATAGATTAAATTATATGACTTAACTTCAAAGTCAACTCATTCATTTTACACATTCATCTGCTTTAGTAAGGAGTGGAATGCCACTATTAAAGAAAAAATGCACTTTCAGGTTGTGTCCTGCTGCACTCATTCCCTCTCCCTCTCCTACAGAAACATTTTGCTCAAGTCTGAAATTTACTTTCCTCAAAAAGATCTTCAAGAAAACAATAGCATTGTATTTATTATTTGCTAAGAGACTGTTAGTGAGCAATACTGAGATTTTAACTCATTCTATGTGTAGTTAATCTGAGCCCAAATTCTGTCTTTCACAGCAGCACAGTAGCTTCAAGGACATATCAGGATTGCAGGATTCTGTAGTTCCACAACTCTGGAAACTGTTCTCTGGCAGAGGAGGAGGGAAAAGGGAAGAAATTTTGTCCATCATTATGTGGTTGAACTGGGGTTTCCAAAGTCTGCATACCCAATAGCTTTGAGAAACATCTTCTGCACTTTCCCTCAGGTCATACAACTGATTATAGTTGTTAAGTTATGGAATGTGTCTAAACAGAGCCACCAACCTTCTATGAAACATTTGGTATATTTTTGAGAAACAGTAACTTGGAGGTGGCTGCACTACTGACTCATTTTGTCTCTTGGTTTGATAGAACTAACTTTCAACATGTGAGGATCAGTAAATTAATTAAATGCTACTTTTTTACTATCAATAATAATAATAAAACCAATAAAGAAAAAGTAGCATTAAGTTTATGGCGTTGGACTTTGGAAACCCTTTCAGGAAAGCTAAGCTCCACCTGTTGCCCTTGTACCTTTTATATAAAGGAGAGATAGCAAGAGGTTGAAGTATAACATTTCCTTTAGTTAACAAATTTTTCAAATGTGACCTAGTTAGATGGTCTTCAAAATTCTGCATAACTTTCAAGGATGATTTTTGGTAGCATTTTTAATTATCTGAATTCTAAACTTGAGCTTCTTCAAAGTACTTTTTACTTCTGTTTGTATGCAGTATGCAGAACTCAAAATAGGATCATCAAGACATTGTACTAGCTGCTTTTCAAATATAAATTACAATGAATTCCCCAAAACTCTAGTTTGCAATCTAAGGAGTTTAGGGCAATCTGTCTATTGTTACTTTAAAAAGAATGGAGTGAGGTAGGAGGAAGGGAAATCAGTGCCGGACTGGAAAGTATAAAGACGAGTATTATCTGTAAGACACATGAATTCCCATGTATGTGTCAGTGAAAAGCCTTAAACAGGAGAACTGTGTTTAATTTAGGGGCCCACATTATGTGAAAGTTGTGGACCTGTTGGAGATAGGTCAGCGGAGGGGCAGGAAGAATGACCAGAAATCTTGATCTGCTGGGAAAGGTTGAAGGAATTTGATCATTTAGCCTCAGGAAGCGAAAACTGAATTGTAATAGTTTTCAAGTGTGTATAAAGTTTCTGTGAAGAAAGGAATAAACCTTTCTCTGTCCACAGTTGGATGGACAAAAAATAATGACTTAAATTACATCAAAGGGCTAGAGCAAACTGACAAATTTTAGGGCAGCAGCAGAACAGATTGCCTGAGGAGTGTTGACTCTTCAGCCCTCCAAGTTTTTACGAACAGTCATTTGTTATAAATGATACAGCTGCAGTTTCTGCTGCCTTGGGGCAGGGGACTGGATAACTTCTTGTGGTGCCTTTCAGTCCCGTTTTCTACTATTTTTATGATATTACATGCAAGAAGATATTTACTTCTGAGGAAAGAATGAGTCTTACTATTTAAAGAACATGGACTTACCAGACTTGTGAGCAGGACAAGGAAATCATTCAAAAAGTTAGTTACAGCTTCAGAGGGTGGCAATTAAACTTACGATATATGAAAATTGTGTTACAAGTGGAGATGGTCCAACAGAAAGCAAATCATCAAATTTTGATTCCTTTGTAAGTTTTTTTGCAAGTCACTCAACACAGCATTACAGAAATTCAGCTGGACTTGCTGTAGATAGTCAATTGGATCATTTGAATGACAACTTATCCATAAACATGAAATAGTCCTATTACAGTTAAGTCTTTGGGGAACTGAAACCTGACACTTTAACCAATTTAAATGCACATTGTTTAGCTTTTAATGGGGGAAAACCATAGTATCTTTAGAATCCTCTCCCCCACTCTTCCCATTATCCTTATACATGGGTTTAGAAATACTAATGGTATTGTTAATAAAGCAACTGACAATCTTCATTATTTTACTAGAAATTAATTAATGGCAGTCTCACTAAGACAGAAAAGGATTGTATTGACCACAAAAATGGTTTTAAAGAATTGATTTCGAGTGTACGCATTTTTATAAAGCTTAAATATATGTTTACATTTAAGCAACCCGTTTAGAGCATACACTGTGCACCTAAAGGTGATTTTCTAGCTTCAAAGAATTGGTCCCCAAAAGCCAATCAAAGAGAAGATTAAAGAGGCAATTGAAGTGACTCTTGCCAACTGAAATAGTGCTTGCTCTTCTTGGTTGCATCGCTGGACCAGTGCAAACTGCTCTAGAGGTGGTTCATCTAATCCTTCAGGAGATTTCCCCCAGGCCAGGGCCCATCTCTGTCACTGAGGTGAAAGATGTGACAGGCAGCAAAGTGTAGTAGTGTGGAGATTAGAGTAGTTCCTAGAACCGTCTGTCTCGGGCTAGGGGCTAGACCGCCTATACTTGCCACCACTTCCCTTCTTTGCAGTTAGCTCAGGTTGCGTTTGGTTGTGAATAACTTCCTGTATCTTGTTATCTTTGTTTCTTTAGCGTATAAACATGTATATAAATGTGTATATCAAACAAGATGCCTGGATAAATTTAATGACTTTCTTCCTCAAATGTTAACATGTTCCTAGAAAATGGTTAGAGTCTTTAAAAATAGGCTTTTATATTAGAAAGAACCATACTTTAAAATCAGAGCATTTTCATCATGAACAGATCAGGTTACACACCAGCATCACTTTTTTCTAGTCTGCTGCAACATTGTTTCTTTTATTGTGCCTTAAACCAACTTTACTGAAGTATAGTAAGATGTTTTAAGTAGTCTTTCAAAACACTCTTAGGATCTTCTGTCCTGCATATAAGATAGGATTTGAGTTAAAATTTAGGCAGAATCCTGTTTATTCAAGGTCCCTAATGGAAAACGTTGTAGATTTCTGGTATTGCAATATTGTCAAAATTTAAACACAAGTAAAAACGTGTAAGAATGAGTAAGAAGCTCTTCTTTCCCAGGGCCATCAAAGTTTGAATGAGGCAACCATCATCATTCCTTTTTACATAGGATGCAAACGTAGAAGTCAGTAATTCATCTGTGATTAAAAGTCTTTCCTACAGACCTGAGATGCATGTAGTGTCAATTAGGTCTCTTTAACCTTTTCTCATCTCCATCTTTCAGCCACTGATGCCTGACCTTCATTATTACTACATAGTTGAATTGTCATTCTACTGGTCCTTAATGTTTTCTCAATTCATTGACATCAAAAGAAAGGTAAGAGCAATGAGATTAAAAACTTTGAAGGCTTTAAGCACATGTTTTTGACTTGAGGAATATCTGTGCATTGGAACTAGAAGTACAGTTCTTTCTAATCATTATCTCTTGCAGATGTTCATCACTAAAAAAAATGGTGTTGAAGTGTTTGTGTTCGTCAGTACTATGATGTGGGGTTTTTTTCTGCATATTGGGAAAAGAGTAATTAAGAGCCTGAAGTAATCCAGTATTCAAAGGGAAATGGCATCAGGGGATAAGCTGCTGATCCCATACAGTGACTTGAATGGAATGGAACACTCCTAGTAGCCAGTAGATGTACCATTTCTATTAGGAGTAAAATGATGAAAACATCAATGATGGAGCAAGACTGCCTCATAAATTCATAGTTTTGTTTTGGTAAGAGCTATGACAGCTTTAAATGTGTTTTTTTTTTTTTTTTATGAAGCAATGGTAAAAACAAGGATATATTTAATATTAAAATGATGCTATGTTTGATCTTACATTTAAAGTTATAAAATTTCAAGTAGATGAGTGTTGCTTTGTGTTTAAGTCATGGCATTTGTCTCAAGTATAATGGCTTTTATTTCTGTTTTCTTTGTAATGAAAAATATTTAAAACAAGACATAGGAAACCGTAGCAACTGTAAATTAAAACTATTTCCAATATATTTTTCTGATAATTGAAAGGTAGTACTGGAAAAGTAGTTGTGTGCACCACACAGAGCAGATGGACTGTTAATCGAGAAACGAAAGCTCTGGCCAGATGAAGACAATTTGCCAGCATCAGTGGCAACCGGTTCCGTATTCTTTCATCTAGGTTCTCCTCCAAAAAAGATCTGTAGCATGCTAATCTGCAGCAAAAACACAAGTCATTCTTTAGTAACAATCCATTGAGCTATTCTTGCAGGGCTTTTTAATGTTGTGAAATTATTTATTTAAGACATTTGGAAGGATTTGATAGTATTTTCAATGTGCCTTTTTCTGCTCTAATTTAATTAAATGACTGTAGGCTATTGTTCTAATGGAAAAAAATAGTAGTTTACAAGAATTTTAGCAGGAGCATAACTGGAAAAAAGATATAAAGAATCCAATATGTCCTAAATAAGTTGATCTGTTATTTGGAACCACAGTGTACAAGAAATCTTGTATTGTAGCTATGTATATGCAAAAACACCTCTATATTTGAATTAGCAAAATTTTTCCAGAAGTAGAACTCTCAAGAAAACATCTACCAATTTCAAAACTATATCAGATGATATATCATAAACAGAACAGGCAGTTTAGGGTGAATAAATGTTAATCCCTTGCTTGCATTATTTGTAGATGTTAAACATCCTGTTAATCATGAGTTTGAAATGGGTATAACTTCACTGTCTCAAATAACAGATGCAGAGAAACAGAGCTCAGTGGAGTTGTGTGGTAGTGGAGATAAATTTCAGTCATGAGTAACATGAGTAATATACATAAGCAGCAAATACAGGCAGTACTTAATAGCCATTTGCCAATATATAAACCAAACCTCTGCGGTAGTTTTGCAGAATTATTCAGGTTATTGCTGCAGAAATGTGTCATGTCTCATCAGCCTCCCTGCGATCGTTCAGCCTTCTAGGCTGCACGGTTGGATATCTTTTGTGTACCGTCTGAAGGAAAAGAAAATATAACAGCATTGCAATTGCAAAGTTATTGCAATTTTGCAGTAATATGTGTTTTAATGAATATTTAATTGCTTCCTAACTAGCTTCTTTGCTTACATAAAACATAATTGGAGGGTTCCTGAACAGCACCTGGCTGTGCTGAAGTACAGTTCTAAAAAAAGCCACTGTGATATTCACTAATACTTTTCTCATTTGGTAAGTCGCATGGATGCTGTAGCTATTCCTCTCATGTCTTGGAGAATTTATTCCCATATTGAGCTGAGCACAGAAATAAAGCTTGATAATTTCCATAGTATAGGTGCAAGTAAACAATTTTTTGGAAGTCTGTCTCTCAGTTGCATATAAACGGCTTACTATCATGAAGGTTTCTCAGCAACCTACTGTGGAAGTAGAATGGGGGATGGAGGTGGGGAAGTAAATAGTTAATAATAAAATAACACTTTTTGTAACCCAAATTTGTAACCCATAGCACCAAATTGACACCTTAAAGCTATGTCCCATACATCTACTGTGTCTGAGGATGCACAGTCTCCTGACAGAGAGCAGGAGCACAATGTCTGCAATGCAACGATATCAAGTCAAAAACCTTTCATTGTGAGCACCCTGATGGAGACAGCAGAAATGCCATGTTTGTAAATGAACTGTTAGATCGCTGACCAGTTTGATTACAGCAAAACTACAGAGAGGGATCTTACTATTATTCAAGAAAAATTGTTAACTAGGAAGATTGGATTTAAGAAATGTGGCTGTGTGCTAGCGTCACACAATGAAACTGTTCTGTGGCCTGGGGTGAACGCAGACTATCAAAAAAACACATGACTTGAAAGATGTTTTCACTGGGAGCTTACAGTAGTTGACACAGGAGCACCACATGCTGCTGTCTTCAGGGCAATGCCAGCCATCAGTAGGCTCACAGTACGATGCTGAATGCCCTCTCTGCAGACGGCTGAGGACGTAAGGTGACATCAGACAAGCAATGTACCAGACTAGTGCAAACACAGATGTTCCTAGGAAAATACAGGATGAGCCTTAGCTTTCAGGTGAGCTCATATCAGACACTCAGGAGCGTGAAACAAGTGGGTGTATACTTACAGGAAGGGAAAGGCTGAAAGGGACTGATTACCAGTTCTTGACTGGTAAAATGAGGCAAGCAAGAAGTATAATGTCAGCCCAAGAACCATGCACTTCAAGGATTTTTTGAGGCCTGAGATGTCACAACAGGTTGGCCATAAAGGCCGTGTTCCTAAGATAGTTTGTACATCACCAACCTCTTCAGTAGGCCAGCAAGTAAGAAGAAAAAGCAACTTCAATTAAAAATTTATTTATAGAACATGATTAAAGATTCTCAGCTTGCAGGAGGTATGAGCTTGACAGAGACATCAGCTGTTGTAGCACCATAGTAGCTGTCTTTTTTAAAAGACAGGTTTAATTTTAAAAATGTGGAAACCTCTTCAGGTACAGAGCTCAGTTGGTTAGATGGTGGTGCTAATAATGCCAAGGTTGTGGGTTCAATCCCCATATGGGCCACTCATTTGAGAGTTGGACTAGATGATCTCCAGAGGTCCCTTCCAACCGTACCGATTCTATGATTTACAACACACAATATGTGAAATAGTGCCCATCTAAAACACATGCTTAACTGGAAGAATGCCAGCTATTACCAGACATTTAGGATAATACTTCATGACAGAGCAGATTAACAGTTCTCAGCCTGAGGAACGTGCTACTATTTTCTTCTTACAATGAGAGAAAGACTTTTATCCAAGTCTTAGTTATCATTTTAAATATTTTTAAATTCCACAGTACCTGTGTTGTAGTGTGGAACGATCTAAAGTATCTTGGCAGTCTTGTTCACTTCTGGAATTTAGCCAGTCATTTCTATGGAGTCAGATTTCTCTCAAAGAGAGTGTTGTAGGTCTTATTTGAAAGTGCCAGCACTCAGCATTGGCATAATTCCAACCCTGGTCTTTCACTTTACATAGCTCAAGAGAAAGGTACATGCTGTTTTCCATCTCCCTTTATTCTTTCTTAATAGTAAATTCATGAGTTGAAAATGACTTCCAGTTGGATTGCTGATTTTCAAACACCTGTTTATGTAGATATTAGAAATTCCACCAGATTATTGCTGCCTAGCTGAAGAAATATATGCAAAATATTTAGATTTTTGTCCATACCTACCATTGGCACTAAGTCAAAGCAGTGGACTAGGTAGATTAACTTTTACGATTTTATAATAGTATGTTGCTTGCTTCATAAACTTCTGTGTTGCTGTAATGATGTCTTACACTTAAAGTGTTTTCATTTCCATAGACTTCTGCATCCTAGTATGATTTTTTTTATCATGTTTGTCCAGCTTCCCGTGCTTCTATTCTGTTCAACATAGAAAAAGAAATTTAGAATGGGAAACTGTGTTTCCCACAAGCCCTGATTAGTTTGAAAATTATTGAAGCTTATTCAAATGCTTTCTGGGTGCCTGAGGTATTGTTTGATGGAAATCTATCTGACCAGTGTAGTTAAGGGAATACATAAAATTTCTACTTCAGTCAGTGTAGTTATGTGACCTTTTTGTGTATTCACACTTTTTAGTTCCAAGCATTTGGCAATTCCTAGAGCTCCTCTGTTTTTCTCTGTTTTTTTTTTTTTTTTTTTTTTTTTTTTTTTTTTTTTTAAAGGAAGATGACTCTTCTTCCTATCTCTCAAAATAAAACAATCTGTAGGTGCCAATTATCTTGACTATTCCACTTTGTTTCTGGAAAATGTATGCTATATTCCAGTGAAACTAGATACCAAAACTCCTTCTGCAAACTCAGTGGGAGGAAGAAAAGGAAAAATCATAGAGCTGAATTCTTTTGTTTCAAGAAAAAAAGATTTAGATTGCATTGATTTTGTGGATCTCTACTGAAGATGGAATAGTTAAAACCTCGAGCTGGTCATATTCCATTCATTTATTGATGCATAAACAAAGAAGCTGAAAGGCCTAAGAATGAAGTTGCATTGCCCTTCAGTAGCACTTGGACTCCTTAGCCTCTTTGGCATTTTGATCAGTACAGGATCTCTTTTCAGAGCTGTCAGATAACTGTCTCTCTTACGAAACATATCAGAGGAGTTCCCTGGTCAGTGTTTCTGAAAATAGCATCAGAGAGAAATGCAGAAGATTGCTGCCCAAGAGCATTAGGGCTACATAGGAATAATGCATGTTGTCAGGAATGCCTTGAAAAGTTCTACAAAGGGACTAGAAATCTGGTATTTGTAGAACCTCAGTGCAGCAGCTGTGAAAACAGATTCTTTTCTGTTTGGCTTCCTCCCCCTCATTTGAGCTGCTTATGTGCTAATATAATTACCATTAGTGGGAAAGTGAAGAACCGTGTCATAGGATTGCAGCTGAAGCAGGTAAAGAGCTAGGCTACAATATGATGTATGGCAGTGCTAGTGCCCTCTAATCCTGGGGAAAAGAAGTTGGTGCTATTCTGTTTTGGTTATAGTAGGGTCAAGTAGCCTTCAAAGTGTGGGTTTGTAGTATTTGAAATGACTGAGATGCCATTTCCCTGCTGTCCCTTATGAGCCTTAGAAAGGGAAACCCACCTGTAATTCTCCTTTTGCTCAGTCTACTTAAAGAAGATTAATATAAAGCAATGACTTCAGATCACTGCTAGGTGTATTTGGTTATGCTCCAGACTGCTGGGGACCAAATAATCTGTTTTAAAAATGCTTGATGTGTATCTGATTAGGTTTCTCCTTCTAGTCTTATTGTTCAGCTTTGTGTAGAAGATACTAGCAATGCCCAGTGGTGTATATTTGTAGGAAATGGGACCTTGTAGCGCTTCGTAGCATTCCCATTACCAGCAAGAGGTGGAATGGCACTGGGCAGTTACTCTCTTCAGTGTTAGAGAGAGTAGCTGTAGCTGCTGCGGCAGGCAAGAGTTGTTGCTGCATTAGTGGGGGCTTACCAGCACTTGGCCAGGAGGGCCCTCTACCATCCCACCCATACTTTTCATCCTGTGGCAAACTAGATTCTGCCTCTCTGAAGGTTGCAGTGGCTCAGCCCAGTTTCTCTGGTGTGGGCCATTTACCTGAGACTCTTTACATCTCAACAGGACTAGCCCACAATAGCTGCAAGAAAGCCAAATGCTACCTCTCCAAATGCTTGGTGAGCTGGCTGCCTGGAGGAGCTGTTCCTTGTGAATTCCTGGATCCCTGTTCCTTCAGACTGCCCTATCTAAGAGCCACTTGCCCTGCTGAGAGCTGCCGTACTATCTCAGCACATGATGCATGAAGGAACTCTCCAGTCAAATGATGCCTGTGACTTTTCTTCAGGATTTTGATACTATTTTCTCAAATCTGTCCTGCTAGTTCAGCGAATTCCAGCAAGATGTCTATTTTTAATATTTTGAAGCTTATAGAGAAAAGTCTTCTCTCTACATGTCATGTAGAAATCTGACACTTGAGCTTGACAGGTGACTGTCCATAAATTTTAGTGTGGTAGCAATGTTTTTCCTATTCCTTTTTAACTATCTAAAGTCTTGTAAATGATACATTATTTTGCATATTATACATTGCTTGGCATGTAAGAAATATGGCATAATTTGATTTGTATGCATATATGTATTTTCAAAGTAACTTTCATCATAAATGTTTGCTTCATTAGGTTAAATGTCTAGGAACTCCGAAGTGTAGATTCTGCCTAGCTTTGAATAATCTTTTTACGTTTTCTTAGAGCGCAATGATTATTCTGTCTAAATGAAATTGGTAGCTGGGCATTTAGTGTATGCACTTACGTAACTGGATCTTTATGGTAATATAACCTGAGTTTAGAAAACATAAATCTGTTTTTCTATAAGGGCGTTGAATCTTTATTTCTTTGTTTTTCTTTCTGCTTCCTGCTGCTTTAGGATTTTGGCATCATGTTTACTCATCACATTGTAACAGTCATCCTGATAACCTTCTCGTATGTAACCAATTTGACACGAGTAGGAACCTTGACCTTGTGTCTCCATGATGCGGCTGATATTGTCCTAGAGGTGAGATTATATGTGTGTCTGATTAGAGTCTGTATATGGTATTCACTGTTCTGTAAGCTATCATGTGAATGGGTAGAATCTGTTTGCTATGCAGAACAAGCAGTTCCTAAGCAAAGATGTCAATTCAGGATGATAAAGGTGATTATAGTGTAGAGTATTTCCTTCCTGAAATGTATTGCAGGTGTAATAATTTTGCTATTTTCATTGCAGAAAGCAGTATACATTGGTGGAAATACTGGAGGTGAGGTCATTTTTTTCATAAATCTTTAGGCAGATGCAGGAGAGTTACAGGAGTATTTTTAGGAATCCCTAGATGTTCTCTTAGCTCTGAGTGAAAGTTACCTTGGAGCTCAAAGCAGCCTAGCCGTGGCAGGATAGATCAGGCTTGGAATCATTTGTCATGCTAAGAAGTCACTACATTAGCTGAAGCTGAAATCTAGATTGCCACTGAGAAGCAACTTTCAGAACCCCAAGTAAGTTTTTCAAGGGGTCTTCTATATCCCTGCACTGCAGTATAGCTTATAGGTTGGAAATGCTGTGACCTAACCTGCTAAAGTACTTAAAATCCCACTGATTTAGGGACATTAACACTTTTCTGATGCGAGTGTATGCCTGTGAAACTGTTCCCAGCTTGGTACGTGTCTGGTAAAAGTGAATCTCACTGTAGCCAACAATTGAGCCCAAATCCTTTTTATCAAGTTCTACCCATCTCCTAAGATACTTTTCAAAAAGGTGAGTAACAGATACTTCAGACCAAGCCAAATGGCTGCACTGTAAAATAAACACGATTAAATAAGCTAGCAAGACTAGCCGTAAGCGCTATGTTATTCAGCTGTTCATGTTCTTTATGCTTTGAAATTTGTGTTGTATTGTCTTAGGTGGCCAAATTCTATCTAACCACATACCCTTTCCCATTTTATACAGTCCCCCTTTTTGCAATACTGTTTGTAAATTTGTTACCCAAAAACTGATGACCCAATGGCTGTACTGTTTCTGAGAAACGGCGTGATACTGCTGCAGGCTGCTATAGCAGTATCAAGTCCACACACTGTGAAATCAGCTTTTTCAGACTGCCATGGAAATACAGCCAGAATTCCTGGTTGGGCTTTCAGACATCTGAATATCAAGATGTTATAAATACAACTCTTTTGCTTTGTATATCAACATCCAAAATGTTTGCTTTCCCTTAAACCTGACTCTGAGTATGAACTACTAGGAGTTTTGTTTATGTCCACTAAAATATAGCACTGACTCTGAAGGTTTGTGTTTAGTTTGCACCACTGGTAGCTTTCCTTATATTCCTGACATGCTTTCAGCTATCAGGGGTATCTTTTGGGTTAAGATTTTGGATGGAAACATTACGGAAGTTAAGTAACACCCAACAGAGCTGGTTGATCTAGGAATCTGAATGGTAACTATGAACATTGAGTACTTTCAGGTTCAGTGTGTTTCAACCGAAAAATCAGGAATAATGCACGTGTGTCTCACAGCATTTTAGAGGATTCTCTGATGTGAATTCTGCATTCAGAATAATATTCTATATAAACAGTTGTGATAATTTTGCTTCCTCTTAGCACTCCAGAAAGTCTGTGCATGTAAGCATTTTTTAACGTATTGGGATTGGATATAGAGCCCTCCAAAGGATGCCCTCAAAAGGGCTCGTGGTGGCTAGTGTGGGCACTAAATCAGGCATCTTATGCATTTTTTTATTGTGCAGTGGTTCCCTATATAAATTTAGCACAAAGCATAAAAAAAGATTGTCCCAGTCTTGAAGCAGATGTTTTAAAATAAGTAGCATTACTTACACACATGAACATGCATAGATGTCTTAAAACAAGCTTGCTTGTACGTGCTGTTTTCTTTAGGAGAAGGCAGCTGGGAAACTCAGGGAAGCTCAGTGTTTTAAAGAGCAGTTTGAGTGAAGAGGAATTAGCTGACCCCTTTCCTCCATAGAGGAAGAATTGGAAGACTGCTTAAAGAGAAATGAGAGAAGCATGTAAAAATATTCTTAGTGCAACAAGTTGGGGAAGCAGAAATGACTGAGAAGGGAAGGAGGAAATAGAATTGAGAGCCTTGAAAAAAGACTTTAAGGAGAGTAATACAATTTTAGAGGTGGAAACTGGTCTTTTTAGGCCAGAAAGGAAGAAAAGATGCTGCAGGAGGCCAAAGGAAATGATACACAACAGAGGACTTGAGGCAAATCACATTATGGCAGACACTAGGAGGTCAGAGACCATAGGACAGGTGGAAGACAGATAGCTCCTGAAAATGCAAGTGGGAAAGAGGGAATTGTTTTACTAGGATCAAGAGTAGCGAAACAGAAAGGTGAGAGGCAGGAGTCAGTAAAGAGGTTGAGGACAAGGATAGCATAAACACAATGCGGTGCATTGAAAGGCTTAGAAGTGTTTTGTGAATCTCAGACTGTAGAGTTTCAAACAGGAAGTTGAATGGAGAAAAAGAAATTAGAGATGTACTCTGGTTTTATGCAGTCTGTTTTCTTCTGAGAAGTAGTTTTCCGGCTTCTTGGTGGAGAGAATTTACAAGGTCACTGCAAGGTGACACAATGAAAATATTAATGATTTGATCAGAATTTGATTGTTTCTTCTCATTTTGTATACAGTACAAGAGAACTCAGTTGTCCTCACAGATGTAAACAGCCTATTATTTCTTTTGCAGGCTGCCAAAATGGCAAACTACTGCAAGTGTCAAAAACTGAGTGACCTTTTGTTCCTTACGTTTGCCATTGTCTTCATTGTCAGTAGGCTTGGCATATATCCTTTATGGTGAGTAAGCATATCCTTTTCCTCAAATGTGAAGCATCAAACAAGCTTCAAAATAGCTGTATTCTAATAGAATATGATCCACTGACATTATTGTCTTTCCCAAAGTGCCAAGGAGAGTTTCAGACATCACTAGGTGCTGACAGTGCATTTACTGGAGTTCCATCATAGTTACCATGCAGCTGACAGGAAATAAAGGGCTTGAGATGATTTTAAAGTAGAAGTGAGTTGGAGACAACATGGCCTTAGGCTGAGGCAGATGTTGTATTAGCAAAAAGGCGGAGGGGATGGTAGGATAAAAGATATAAGTTAGAAAGACACTGAGCAGAAGCAAAGCTTGATACTAGAATTTTCTCAGTAACTTTCAGTGTGTGCTTTATCAGAGTGTTCCACTCAAAGAAGAAACACAGTGAGCTAAAAAAAATTCTAGCCTGCCAAAATCAATATAAGGATGTTGCTGCCATGCAGAATGCAGTACTCCAAACTTCTCCTTTTCTACCCCTGCTGGGGGTCCTGGGGAGGCTGTGTAATATATCTGTAAGAGAAAAACACGGATGTTACTCTAATCTCACCTCTTTCCAGATAAAGACAGCTGCTTGCATTTGCATGTTCTCTCCCTCTTCCTAGGTATACCCACATGCATGCATGCAAACGTGCACAGGTATGTTTGATTTTTCAGCAATGATCTTCAGCACCCAGAAACCTGCTGACTAGTCAGAAAATACCATGATATATACCAGTGCAGAAACCTATTCAGGTTCCCCAGTAGCCACGGTACCTTTGCTGAGAGAGGAGATGTCATAATCTCGAGTCAGGTGCCTGTGTTTTTGAGGGGGGCTGGAAGAAAGCCTTGACCTCTTTCTTTTGTGTTCAGGATCCTTCGTTCTCTAGTATGAACAGAACTAACCCAAATCTCTGTGTTCTTGGGAAAGCAAGAGGTGTCTCTCATTACAGCAGAAGATACAGAGTGACAGTCTCATCTTTGGAAAGCACTAGGAATGCCAAAAATATTACCCTTTGCAGAGATTCATGTAAAGTGATTAGTGAGCTCCTTAATTAAGCATGCAAAGGATTTACATTACAAGTATCAGTCTCTCTGCCACAAGTTTCCTTTCCAAATCCTCTATAGTGGTATCTCTTTGGCGTGTTGTTAATGCAAACAGGATAAGATGTAGGTGCTTTAGCGACCTGTGTCATCAACTGATTAATAATAGAATGAAGTAGTCACATTTAGTGTTTAATGACTCCAAAGATAATGTGATAATACTTGGTCCTTACTGTGCTGTGAATTGATGAAGCCCCACAACAAAAGGAGAAAATGGATAGACACACAAACTATGTTTAAAAATCCTTGATACGTTTTCCAAGGAGCAATGATATATTTCTTAAACATCTTTACTTCCCTTTCCTTAGCTCTTCCTTGAAGCTAACTTAGCCATTCACTGAATTTCTGCAAATGAAGTAAGCTAATTTTTCCCACTTGCAAGATCTCAGATAGGAAGAATGATGGCACTCTTGTTCATAGAATTTTGTCTGACTGTAGCACTCTGTTTTATATAGGGAAATGAGTGAGGACTAAATTCCACTAAGAGAGTTCTGCCACTGGAGACTGCAGTACGTGACTCAGCTTCAGAGAAGGTTTAGTCAGATGATGACAGCTTGAAATGGAAATTCCACTGCATTTTCCTTTCTCCTTGAATAGTTTTAAAGAAATAATATATTTACACTCCTTTTTGAGTGCTTTGAGTTTGTATTACAGTGCTGCCATGTGTGTTTAGCAGTGACTCTAGCATGGCATTTAAACCCCATTCTATGTTGATTGAAGTAGCAAGGAGGGAACTGCTGACTTTACATTTTGTTATTCAAACAAAACTTTACCAGATAATTGCTATGTGCCTGCCTTGCTGAACAGTTAACAAAGAGTAGGTTAATCTCATCCAAAGTGCAGAATTTTAAGGAGTTCATTGGTTTTCTCACAGTTTAACTGGAAGCAGCTTCCCAGTATACTTTTCCTCTGGAGAAATCTGAAAATCAGCAAGGTCAAGTTTTTTCCATCCTTTCTATCCTTACTATGGTAGTCAAGTTTTGGAAAGTATACAATTTAGCTTGAAGTGTTTAAAATAACAATGTTTATAATCAGAACTGAAAGCTAACACCATCTCAAGTGATTTCTGTGAAATATACAGCCAAATGTCACACTGCAGGAAGCTCTTGCTAGAACTAGGCCAATTTTCAGCTGAAGATTGACTTGGCTAGTGGGAGCTAGACATAATACAGCTGAAGGCTGTGCAAGTGTCCTGTTACACAGCTCATGGTGTCTGACTTGCAAAATCTCCAAAGTAAGAGATTACCAGCACAGTGATACCTTATCTAGGAAGCATCAAAACCTGAGTGCTGATTTACAGCCATCCTGTTTTGTCTCGTGATTCTGGGATGTGTACATACATTTCCCCTATACATTAGGCAACAGCAGCAGTTCCATACCAGTTCTGATTGAAACTTCATCTGAATCCTGCTGTCTGGAATCGCAGTGGCAGAGTGTGCTAAAAACAGTGTGAAAATTGAAGAAAGTAGGTCTGGAGAAGAAGGAAAGGAAAGAAGAGCTGCATAATAACACCTGTGATTGATGTTAAGCTCTCTTGATACTGAATATAGGGTCAGTGAGGACAGCAGGTTACAACTGTGAGTAAGGTTAGCTGCTAGGATAGAGAAGACAAGGAACCTGTTTTTGTAGTAGAGGAATGTGATCAACCTACAGCCAGTTTAATAACCATTGTCGTAGCAAGAAAACAGCTATGTTACAAGAAAAGTAAGGTCCTTTCCTTGTGTGCAGTGAGCCCTTACATGCAGTCTAATAGGCCAACTGCATGAGTAAGAGAGAGAAAATTAGACTCTGCCAGCATCTTCTCGAAGTACAAGTCACAGGTTAGCTCCAAAATACCTGATAGTAGAAACGAGTAATTGGAGAGGTGACTTTAGCACATGGCTCTGAGGAAAAAGGAAAACTCCTGATTAGTGGGACTGGGGGGATGACAGTTGCAAGGATACTCCGATTATAGGGAATAGAATAAAAGTACAGTATATATGATCTGTGATTTTTGATACCATCTTACTTCCAGACTAAAGATGCCTATATTCCTAAAGGTTACCCTTTACTTACATGTGTAATCAAAGAGTCCAGAGGCAGCTTCATATTTCTCAGCAGTAGGGTGAGCATTGCAAGTGGGAGTCAGGATTTGTAGAAATGAAGTGTGGGTCATATGGGCTTTTCTCTCTCAAATCTTTTCTTCTATGAGGCAACAGTTACAAATCTTTGCCCCCATTAACTTGCATGTCAACAAAGATGAATCACTGGAGTGGCAGCAGGCTGGGAAGCATAATTTTTTCCTTGTTGCTGAATATTCAAAACAGCAAAATTTGGTGTCTGATTAATATTACATAAATATGCAAATTTTTCTAGCAGAAAATTTGGGAGGTATAAAATTGGTGTGCTTGCAATGTAAAAGGAAGACTGTAATTTATAAGAAAACTTCCTCCTTGCAGGAAGGCAAGTATCCAAGAATGGGTTCCAGTCACATTGCCTATAAAATGCTGGCATGCTCTTGAGCTCTGGCTTTGCACAAATTCCATTTAATTTTGCATAGAGGTGCTAATAAAGAATTCAGAACGTATCAAATGCTGTTGTTTGAAGGTTGTTTAGCAGTGGGGCTAAGAACACAAATAGGCAATTAGGTATATATTTAGCAGTCTTTCTACAGGCATCTGGAGTTCATTTCAGCAATAATTCAAAAACCCCAGGACACTTTTTGCCTCCTGCTGCTAAGTGGATGTAGGAGTAAAGCTGCTGTTTTCACTGACAAGACATTTCATTTGTGAAATTCTCGCACTTGTGCGTAATCGCTGTTCTAGCAAATTACAACGTAAAACACAACTCCCCACGAGTCAGAGTGAACATCATGCCTTCTCAGGTGATACAGGATCAATACAGGGACAATGAAATCAATCCCCAGCTGAAGAATTGATATGAATGATATGAGCCTTCAGCTACTCTGATTAGGCTGGACAAAACGGTTACCTGAAGCCTTTATTTCAGGAAGTCTTACCATGCCTTTTCTCTAAGCACCAAACATTTGTTTTTGCTCTGTTTACACAGACATAGTCTTCTCTCTTTTGTTGTTAAAGGAGTGTTTTGGTTTTTGCTACTGTTCATTTGTTTTTCTTATTAATCTTGTTTTGATTTGTACAGAGAACAAATGGCCACTTTTATTCCAGGAGAAGTAGGTGAAGAAAATGATCCATTTGGCAGCCCAGATTTTCCCAGCTTATTGCTAGTTACAGAGCTCATGCTCTAAGAACTGTGAAACTCCTGAAATCTGGGCTATGCAGGAAACCCAAGCCTACTTACTTTTCTTATTCTTCCAGAATACATTCTTTCCTTGACAGAGCCATTTGAGTAAATCTCCTAATGCTGTAAAGAGCTCTAAATCTGGAACTTTTCTTATGGAATGACAGTGACTGAGGGTATTTCCAAGCACTTCAGTAGAAGCAAGGGTGGAAGGAGGGTAGTTAGCACAGAGGGAAGTAAAAAGTTACTAAATCCATTTAACATTTTAAAAGATGGCTTGAGGTAACAGTGGAGAAAGAATGGGTTTGAAAGAAGAAAGGATGATAGGAGATTCCAGGAAAGCCAAGCTAGCATTTACCCAGGGAAGGCACAAAGTTGGGCAATGTTCAGGTTCTTTGAACAGTGCTAGTACGAGGTTGCATTTCACTAGTTTTGATTAATTATATGAGAAGTAGAATAGAGTTTCAGGGAGCTGTTACTCATGAGTACTGCTGTCAAAAGGTGGAGGAGCAGGAAAGGGGGGTTTGCCCTCACAAGAACTATGAAGTCTCCATAAGCGTTACGCATATATACTGGCAAATTTAAAACAACAACAGTTTAACTGTATAAATGTAAATGAAGGCCTGATTTAAGGTGTTTGTAAAGAACACAATCGTACTGAGCATGTGCTGTCCACCAAATACTCATCTAGGTGAATTTGGCATGATACAGATAGTCCCTATTCTCTCCTGTCCTTGAGAGTGTCAGTGGCACTACTGTACCGTGATGTGGGATGCTATAAGCACGGATGGGTAACCGCACTCGTTGGTGTGTTCTTACTTAATGTTTGTAGATGTGTCTAATTGGATCATCCACTTGTGAGCCTGTTTGGAAAGGTTTCTGTCATCAGAAGATGGCAAAGATAAATCTCACTGTTAAGACTTAAAGCTGCATCATTTTGTCAAATGCCTGTCTCCTCATTGGCTGTAACGTACAGTTGCTAAATGCGATTTTTTTTCCTTATGCCACCAAACTGTGTATAAACATAGATCTGCCAGTCCTTAGAAGAACAACTTAGTTACTTTTTATTCTTTCATTTTTAAAGCTCACGGGAGTACATACAGTCTGGTACATGGCTGATTTCTAATTGCCTGTTCATGGCAGTAAGTATCTGCATGAACCAGACAGACATGGCATGATCCTTGCTGAGCTAAAATTAACTTCTCTTCACCGTAGTGTGCTGTAATGAACCTTAGTTGGTTATTACCAGTCTCTCTCTCATCTCTGCACTACCGGCTGAATAGCCCTTTCTGAATTTAATCACTGTTGAATGACAGTTGGAATATATCTGTGCTATTAACGCATACTGTGGGTCTCCAAATAGTGATCCAGGGTGGCCAGTTTGCACTGCTCTGTTATCCTGGAATCAGCCTCTCTGAGTGAAATGGTAGCTTTAGTTGTGAATAGGGCGGCACAGAGCCCCCATTAGTAGCGGCTGCTGCAGAGATTTGCTGAACCTCTCTTTTTCCTAGCCTTGTCCCTTTTCTAGCTGCTGTTTCTTGTTTTTTTTGTAGCCCTTAACATGTGGGAAGGTTGAGTTGTCATCTTTGATACTCATTTGCTTTCTCTGTGATGTTTTCTTCTGTTTGGCACTTTCAGCATGTTTCGTGGGAAGACAGTATGTGAACCACGGCAGAACTGCCCTGCTTCATTTCCCTGAACGTACGGGTAAAACTGAAAGCTCAAACCTACCCTTAAGAAACATCGTATTACATCAAAGCACTAACAGGCACTAGGTAAAGCAAGATTCCTGCTCAGTTACTGTGCACAGCCAGATAAATCATTATTGCCCAGACTTGGTCTGAAGTCTGCAGTAACATGCTGTTTTGTGATGGTTTTACTCATTCTCACTGGATCCTGAAGTCAGTGAAAATCTTTCTAGCCTGGCTAGTATTATGTATAGAAGTAGATAAACATTTCCAATCATTCTACAGTAAAATAAATCCACTTTTTATTAAGAAAATAATTCTTTTTTTGACACAGGTTTGGAATCATTTTGTTCAGAATATTGGCTGAAATAAAAGCACAAACTAGATTGAGTAGCAGATATCGAAGGAATAAGTTCTGGTTTTCATTCATGATACTTGATTACTGATGTTATTCATGCTGCCAATGAATGGAGACTGTAGAGCTAACAACAAAAATTATCTACTGTGCTTATATTTCAGGCTTTTAGTAGTTTCAGCAAACAACTTATAACCAATCACTTTACCAAGAGGATTTAATGAAAACTTTCTGGCAAACAGTTTTTTTTAACTATAGTATATTTGAAGAAGTTACAGGCTTTTTAATTATGGATTAAAAAGAAGATTTAATTAATGAAGTCTCCATAAATCTACTCAAAACCCTTATCTTAGCTCTTCAGCAGAACATATATAATGTTGTCATCTGATCTGCCTTTGACAAATCATTATCTGATATTGTCCTTCATCGTGCCTGGTTGTTATATTTCCTCAAATTGTTTACCACTCTTGTGAGCTCCATGAAGCAAAACTTAAGTCTTTGGAGTGCTGGGTTAATAGTGATCCAGCTCTTTACAGAGAAGGTAGAAGAAATGGAAAGGTTACTTGTGTTGTTCACCTTTGCAAGTTTGCTATGTAAATAACAAGATGTGGCATTTGCTCAGTATTTCAGTTTTTAAGATTTTCATATGATCACAAGAGGAAGAATTATATGAAAAAGGATTTCACCAGATTTTCAAAGTTGATTCTTATCCTCCTTTTTAGTTTCTACAGACTGTTCTTTGTGACTGTAATATTGCATTCTGTTGGCAAGGACAGGCTGTTCAGTCAGTGTTCTCACTTTCCTTGATTTATTATGAAAAATGTCCTTTCTAAAACCGAAGGTCTAATTGAAAACAGGACACTCAAAATTACTATGGCACTATTTTTTCCCCCAAATCATTCTGATGGATGTAAATATTTCAAGGGAAGAGAAACAGTATTGATGTTATTCCTGTGGCCAGGTATGTTAGCTGCTTTTAGATCACTCAGCAAGCCATGGTGACTGGAGAGTAAACAAGAGTTTTGATGAACTGAGGTGGCTATATTGAGGGCTGCTTCCATCATAGTGGTCTGCTCCCTCTATAAGCTTCTTTTAATGAGGGAAAATTGTCTGAATCTTCTCTGAAGTTGCATGGAGGAGGGGAGGAAAGAAGAGACTGACCATGGAAATTTACAATTTGACTGGTTTTCATCTAAAGGAGACACAGGCAAGAAAATTTTGACCCAAAATAGATTTTTTAAAGTATTACTCCTCCTGTAAAGAGGAGAGCGGTTTTGATGCAGGAATACCACAAAGAGCCCATGCAAGGGCTGACACTCTAGGTGGCTGTAGGTAGTTTATGTGCAAGCATTCTGCATGTTTTCACCTCCCTTTCTTATCTGCAACACAGAAGCTTGCTGCCAGTGTGGTATTACATACGATGCTGCAGAGTCAATGTAAGAGCTGGACAACAAAAGGTGAACTACCTTTTGTTTTGGACTGGCCTTACAGAGGGGATCACAGTGCATCTTTGAAAGACTAGAGTTGCTAGAAGGTTGCAGCTACAGGAGGGTGCATCACACAACCCTGCTACCCTGGCTGAGGGAAGGGTGTAGCACAGCTGGGGAAAATAGTTCTTGGTGTGGACACACATGTTGAAGCACACATTGTAATTGTTCTAATGTGTTTGTATTGGGGATTTCCAGTCGCTGGTGTATGTGGCATATAAAAATCATAGCTATAGAGAAAGGTGGTAATATGATAGTTAATTTAGCAGCTTGATGTAGTAAACAGCTTTTGAATATTGTGATCAATAGCTATGATGCAGCGAAGGCCTCATTAGCAATCAGATAGGAAGAGGTCATTAGAGCAAAACACTTCAAGAGGAACTCGATCCCCAAGTGAGCACATTCTGTTCATTTTGTCAATGTTGCACCATGGCAGAGTTTGATCTGTGAAAGACATGAAATTGGAGATAATTGTTTGGAAAACTACATTAAACTGTAAACTGTTCAAGGCTGATTTCCCAGACTTTGGTTTGGAGGAATTTCTTAAAACACTTGAGGGGACACAGGTAGAGTTGATTTAGTTGGGGGGGTGGAATTGTTTGTTTCTTTATTTTTCTTCCCCATCCATATCCTTCAGCATTTTTTTCTCTAGCTAGAGTGTAATCCTTGAGTCATTTGTTTGAAAGATGAGTCTTTGGCAGACACTGTGTCACCACACTTTCTTAGGCTGCATTTTTATGGATTTTAAAAATGTTTCTGCTAATGTCTAAGGACTAGACCAATTTATCCAAAAGTGTGGCACTTCTACCATTGATCACATGTAAGCCACCTGAAAGACGTTGGTGACCTGGCAGAGAGCTGGCTGCAGCTGTTTTGTGACATTTTGCAGACTTCCGGACTAGTTCTATTTAGGTCCCACATTAGAGAAAGTTTGGGGAATCTTTTCCTGAGATGTCTGGCATGCGCTATAGCTAAATACAAGGCACTGTGCTTTTCCAGAAGCATAAGAAAGAGATATTCCCTGAACACAGGTACTGCATTTATTTTTAGTTGACAGAAAGAGGCATAGAGAAGGTTCTTTTGTCTTCTGATGCCCTATTTTGCAGATTGGAAACTGACCTCCTGTAGCTTACACCGAATGTCTTTCCTATTTAGAGAATAATAGGAACCCCAGGCAGAAGGATCTTGGTATGTATTCTGTGTTACTCATATAGAAGTTTTGTGTATGCTTGGAGATTTGGAAGCATCATTCCTATCATAACGTAGCTTCTCTCTGCCTGTGTGTTGCGATCAAAGGCCTTTACATAAGCATTTTGCCAGAACACATTACTGATGGAACATTTTGCTGAGTGTAATTACGTTCTGCTGGGGAATTTGAAATCTTTCCGTTTCCTAATGTCTACAGAAAGACTGTCCTGAGATTTGAGCTTGGATTGTGAAGGTGTCACTGACCTTGTGTTTTTTTTTTTTTTCTGTCAAGGAAATATTAATGTTCATACCAGTGACTGCAAAATTCATTAATAGAGAGGAGCTGTTGATGAGAAGAAATTGAGTGAACAGGAAAGAACAACTGAACCCAGAACAGTGACAGCTTGATCAGAATAGTTCCTTTTACAGTACATCAAACATGAATAATTTCCTGTCTGTTGTATCATTTTAGTTAAGTAATTGGAAATCCTATTGATCTGCGCAGGGCTTAAAATAACGCAGTCTCAGCAGCAGGGCTGTCATTTCTACAAAGAGGTATTGTTGTCCGTTACAGCAGTGCCCATATCTACAGCTGCTGAACCTGTGTTAGCACCATGTCAGGAGTTGCAGGCCTCAGCTAGCTTATAAATCCTCTGACAACAAGGACTGGTATGGATGAGTAGAATTTTGCATGTTTCTAACCTCACTGATAAATCTGAAGTATCTTAACTTAATATTGCTCTGCATTTTGAATGTGTCAGACTGACTCAAGTGTTTATATCCTTTCTATCACTGCACTTTGCAGAGATGTTTTATCAGCTTACTGTCTAAAGGCGGTCATGAGCAGGACCAACACAAAACAACCAAGGAGTTCCTCTTAGATGTCGTTGGAAGACCGTCTCTCTCTCCTGCTCGATCCTTCCTTTCCTGTTTCATTGATGCGGTGCGGGTGACTGGTTGGTCTGACTATTCTCAGTTCACAGTGGATCTCTGCCCCTCTTATTCACCATGCTGATTAGTACTGATTAGTAGCATAAATCCCACTTTGAGGCACTAAAAATCTAAGAGACAGCAAGACCTGAAAAGGAAAATCAGCATGGTCTTTCACTAAGCAAGAACCAAGAAGCATCTGTTCAGAGCAGAATAGTGATTAAAAAAAAAAAAAAAAAAGCAGTTGTAACAGAAGCTGGCTGAGATGCAGCTCAGAAGATGGAGGAATTGGCAGTGCAAACCTTTATGTGCTGGGTTTGCTGTAATTAAATATTTAATTGTGCTACAGATGGAGGGCTCCAGGACGTGTCAGTGCTATAGACCAAGGTTTCTTGGACTTGAAGACTACTTTTGCCCATTGTTTCATACTCTCAGATAAAATGTTTGGCAGCTCATTTTAGGTCTCACAGGCAGATAAATCTGTCTGTTAGATGACCTGTGTAAAGTTAGCTTAGCACTATAATTGCAAGTAACTAAGGATGGCCTAGGATATGAAGTCCTGTTAGATTTCAATCAGTGCCTAAATCCTGGAGATAAACTTTGACTACTGATGAGCTGCAGCTGATTTATCTCACTATGACTGAGCAATAGGTGCACATGTAAGTGCTTTTACATACCACTCCCTCTTCATTTGTCCACGGCTGTTAATGACTTTTTATCCTCTCAGTTTTTGGGGCTTTTTTATGCAAGTAGTCCATAGTATTCTATGAACAAGCTATTAAATTAGATCTCCCAACCTCTTTGTGAGACAGACAAAACATACCAATATCCAGCGTCCATTTTTAATAATAGGCAAACTGTGTAAAGAAATTTGAACATTTCTTAGATGACATTAATAAAAAGTTAATAGAACAGCTAAGTACAGAATCTGGAACTCTTCAGTCTTTTGTTCTCTGTACTTACTAGTTTCCATGTGTAATGAAGGATAAACTGTCATGTTTTGAGATGGAAGTAAGCTCAATTTTTTATTTTTCAAAAGAAAAAATCAAGGAAACAAACTTTTAAGCATTCCTGAAAATAGTATGCAAAACTGTTGGATTACTTGTACTAAATAAGGTCCAAATTTCAGTAATGCCTACTTAGATGTAATTATCTATTTGCTATATAATGAATGCAGTATGGAAAATGGCCCAGGCCAGCTGGTTATGGTATAATATAGCATACTATCATGAACTGTACACAAGTTAAAGGAGATGAAGACATTTATTCTGTAATTATATTGACAAGTTGTCCTTAATTATACTATGAGACTCCTGGCTATTCCACTGTAGTAACAACATGCCTTTCATTCAGCTTGTTGCCATCAGTGTGTGTTGGTTACTGGGCAACACTGCAGAAGTTAGGGCAACTTGCGGTAGCATTCGTTTCAGCTGCACAGTTTCTGCTTCCTTTGGATGTGATAGTAGTGCCCAGCATGGCAGTCACCCTGCTATGCTTAATTCTGCAGAGTGTATCGTGAATTTCCTGCCTGTCTGGAAAACTGCCTGCTTTTTCCACATGGCCTTCTTTCTCATTTCCTTTCATTCCTCTCAGGATCCTTTCAGAAACAAATGCAGCACGTTTTTGTCAGTTCTCAAATAAATTTAAGTATGCTTTTTACTCTTCCTGCCATCCATTTTTCTTTATCTCTCTTCCTTTATCTCCACTTTTTTGCTCCATCCCATGTGCAAGACAAACTTGCCAAAAACTAGTTTCTGTTTTCTAAGACACTGGAGCTGTGCCCATTAAGTTGACGGGAGGGAGGGCAACCTTTTCCCAGTCGGTGTATGAGCCTGGTGCTGATAGCCTTCTGAGTACTGCTTCTCAGACTAGATAAGGAGTTAAATGGTAGAGAAAACCTGTGCTGCTGTTGATGCAGTACAGCTGATTGTTTAGGAGCTGTTTAAAACATGTTAATTTTATTCTGAGTCTTCAATTACAGCAGTAGTACAGTAAGTACAGAATTACCTTTCTCAGTGGCTCATATATTATACCTGAAAGTTTAGCACAGATTTCTGTAGGAGTAGATTGGGTTTAAAGCGTCGAATTTGTTTTCTTCTGCCTCCATCAGCCACACTACTTAGCTGAGGGTGCTAAACTGAGAGCTTCAGGCTTCCAGGTGCACAAAGTACATCCCACTGGTGATGCATTTAACAGGAGAAGAGGGGAAAAATACCTTCCAGAGCATTCTGTTCCTTTGCTCAGCTATTAACCTTTTTCAGGGATCCTGACAAATTGCTAAGGTCCAGAGAGAACCTATTTTCAAGAACAGAAGCTGATATTTTTTTCCAAATTGTGGAGATCTGAGAAATGCTAACCAGAGTTCTCAGAGAAGTAGAACACTTTTAGGTTAAAATAACTTATTTCTGTCAGATCAAATCCAGCTGTTTGAAGTCCGATAGCCAAGAATCAAAGTTGCCACCATTAATTTTGAAAAGCTGAGAGTTAATCACTGGAGAGTTTTGAAAAATTGCAGCAAGCATGTTTGCAGATTTAAGTACCTGAATAAGTTCTGAGAGTTTGAACCAAGAATTTATTTGCATTTTCATCCCATAGTCACTTTCTCCAATGTGTATTCCATTCTCATGCTTTTTCCAGTCTCTGTTATATGTGCAGTTGGTTAAAGTGCTTCAGTTGAATCCTTTCAAAAGTGGAATTTGGAGGAAAGTTGTCCGGGCTTCCCTTTCTTCCTCTTCCCCTGGCTCCACAGCCTCTGCACGTGACGTCAGCTCCCTCTGTTCTGTCCCACTGACTAGATGATTTTCTTCCGTATTTTTTAATATGAGATAAACTTTCAACATAAACCAGTTACATGCTTTCCTCTGATTTTTCTGTAGTTCTCTGTATTTTCATTCAGCTTTTACTCTAATATACAGTAGATGACTCATTGGAACAGCGAGGTTGCTTTTGGAATCAGAAGCGGATTTTATAGGCTTGTTGTCTTCCTAATACTTTGGATTTTTGCAAGAACAGACCATCTCCATCTCTAATGCTACTTTTTTAAGTTGACTTAGTGGAAGTCCTCAGGGATTAATTTGATCTAGTGAATCAAAATGTAAATAGAAACCTGTAACTGCATTTACAGTTCTGGAGTGGCTGAGATTTTATACACATAAAAGGCAATTAGATGTAACAGTAGTAGCTTTACATACAGGAATTACTGACTTCAAGTTTGATATAGTAGTTATGATTGAAATGACTTTCAGTGGAATAAACAGGACTGACTGTAACTGTTTTGAGTGTCTCCTTGAATTATAAATTGGGGTGTTACTGTGCCACGTAGAGCCACCATTGGCAGAACAAATTGTATAAAGCTGAGATTAGAGAGTTTTAGCTGGTAGTGAGGTTTTTTTTTTTTTTTGCTTTAACAGAAAAATTGGTTCATTTTCTGATGTTCACATCATAAACAGATGTATTGTAAAAACACAGCTGTATGAATAAGGTTATAAAGCATCCCCTTTCACTACAACTTGGAAGAATTATGAAGCAATCATGCAGTTTAGCGTAAGAAAGCAAAAATAAAAAGGAAAATATTTATTATGAAATGCCCTGCAGTATGAAGACCAGTCTGTTAGCTTATTAGAAATCATTGACTAATTTCTGACCGTGGCTGTTTGTACACATAAATCATGACCTCTAAAGGTAGTATTCTGGGTTTCTGTGTGATGTATAAGTCTTATTAATATTACCTGAGCTACTCTTTCTGTTGCTGGAAAGGACTGTGATAAAGGTGGCTGCGTAGTAAAAGGTTGTGCCTGGCATCTCTTAAGTTTTCAAACCTTGCTCAGGGGCTCAGTGCATCGAGAGCTGTGCCCAGAAGCCCTCACAGGGCCTTAGGTCTCTTTCTCACAAACCAGGTTGCTGCTGTGGAGGGCTGGGTAGTTATTTGCTTGATTAAATGTGCCATCTAGTGGTTATCTGATGATAATTGATTTTAAAAAAATGAACACAAAGCCAATGGACTTTTAAATGGATTTTTATACCAGCGGGGAAAATGGATGGAAGTTCACAAATCCTCATATTTACTCCTTTTTTTCTCAAAGTAACAGGCATTCTTAAGTCGTCATTTTTTTTTTTCTGAAAGCGTAATTGCTTTCTACTGTCTGTTACCCACTCTCTGTTACCAGGCTGTTTGCTAAGATCTAAATAGAAATCATCTTCTATATTGGAATATTTGGGCAGAATAATTAATGCTGTATTGACAAAGCTTCATAAGCTATATTTTAAAGTTGCTTTCAGCGCCAGCATCTGAAACTTTGGTTTCCAAAGCTTGGTTCAGATAACCAGAACTGCCTTAATTTCCTTGACACCCAATCCCTGGCCACAAGCGTTTCCCTGATGTCTACTGTTCTTTTTTGTTAACGGCTAAACTTCTGTCATGTTTGTACTTAACTGTTACGCATATTGGATCTTGCACCCAGTGCCTACCAGAGGTAACCCTCTTCTGCTGCACAGTACCTTAATGGTTATCATAGTCATCTGGCTTGTTCAAGAACCGGGGTTAAGTCTGGTTGATTTATTTTGATCTGAGGTTCCTACCAGTGCTGGTATTTTCACTAAGTAGGAATTTATGTTGGAACACTCAGCTGGAGCTCCCGTTCATTCAGAGAGGTTGAATCCTATCAGGTGTTTGCCGTTGTTTCATACCCTGCTAATATCCCATCCTAACTGATCAGTATCAGACTGTTTTTAAGTTCCACGGAACGCATCAGCAGAGGAAGTTGAGATGAAAAAGCTTTATTTCAAAGAATGGAATAAAGTAACCTTTATTATTGATCAGGAAAAGAGTTATTTGAGACAACTAACACCTACCAACTTGAAAAAAAAAGCAGAAAGGGATACTGAGAAGGTGATGTTTCTTACGGGTGTTGTTTACCTCTGGAGACAGAATCATTTGTCACTTCTCTTCTACTACAAGTCAGTCCCAGTCACTGTTGCTCTGGGAATCAAATATATGTGTGGATCCCATCTAATCAAATATTTGTCATCTTGATTTAAGAAAAGGTTCCTTTAGATTGTTGTTGACTTAAAACATCATTTTTTCTGTTACTTTCTTCCATAGGATATTAAACACAACATTGTTTGAACTACACGAAGCTCTAGGCAATTTTCCTGCCTGGTGGGTTTTAAACATACTGCTTGCGGTTCTTCAAGTTCTGCACTGTTTTTGGTCTTATCTAATCATAAAAGCAGCCTATAAAGCTATTTCAAAGGGCAAGGTAAGACTTCACAGTTATGTTTCACGTTTAACATTTTAACTTTTTCAGAATTAACAAAGCTCTGGTCATGGACTTTCTGATTACTTGTTCTTTCTATTTCATAGCACGTTGTTGAAGACACTTGTTATTATTTCTTCTTTCCTTTAATAGAAACTTTTCCTCCCTTCTTCTGATAAATACCAAACAAATTAACATGTTATTTTTAGTGATCGTATTTGTATATACTTCCACACTTTCTTTTTGTAATTTGGTGCGCTGAACCCAACCACAATTAGGGAAATTAGATTAAAAAAAGAAAAAAGAGGAAGCAAATTGGTTTCTGTGGGCTGCCAGTTCTGTTATTTTTCTTTATATTGGTTGCTAGAAAAGCGTTCATTTCCCAGCTAATAGAGGTAATAATAATAATGCATATTAAAACTTTACTTTCGTCGTTAGTGGCAAAGTTACTGATCACAACCTCCTTTGGTCTTTAGTATTAGTGAGGCTCTGCAAAGGACTATGTATTCTCTTTCTAGGAATCCTATAGTGAGACTTCTTGTGATGAAATTTAGTATCTTGCTACCACTGTTATGGTTAAAAGGGAGATGTAATTTACAGACCTGCTAACTGCAGTACGCTGTCTATGCTAATACTGCACTCAAAATTGCATTTATAGACCTAGTCATGTAAAGTACAAGAAGCCATTTTTCCCCCAAAATGGTAGAGCATGCAAATAAATATTTTAGACATATGACCAACCTGAAGTAAATGGGATTATTCCTGCAAAGCACTGCTTTCTAAGAATGTATTTGAGGGCTTAGCCTCTTGCTGGACTGAGTACAGAATCTGTCACTCACTCTGTATGAAAGACAATGCAGCTGTGAACTGTGTTTTGCCTGGAAGCCACACTTCTTTTCTCCTCTGCTTTGGCAATTATTAGCCTCAGCTGTCCTGTTTGAATTAAACCAGTGACTTCAAAGAGTATTATATACCCTCTCTTACTCTGCTTGTTTGTCCTTCTCCTTGTGCTGTGCTGGAAGGCTGGGAAGTGGAACCCTTTGCATGTAAGTTCCTTAAATTCAATATGCTAAATATTTATTCTGTGCAATATTTTTTTTCTTTTGCGGTTTCTGTATGTATTTATAGCTGATATTTATGTTTATATCTGATATTTATATCCAATATCTATGTTTAAGGAAGACTATTTCTAAAGCTGGTTTTTACTTCTTGCTTATGCATTACCTAATACTATTCAAACCCATTCTTATCTGTAGTATCTAGGTATTGTTGTATTAAAACCATTTTTATACATGGTATATTGCTGCATTTTAAAAATAAGAGTTAATCACATCCATAACAAAAGGGTATGCAGTATAGAATCTTCTTTTGATTGTTTGCTTTCAGGATATGACTCTAGCAGAACACTTGGCCCTGTAATCTAATACCCTAGAAGAGTTTAAGATGATGCAGAACAACTGGATCGTTTAGTCTGCCTTATATTTATCATAGGCACTCAGTACGCCATGCTGGTCCCATTGACTTTTGGCTGATGAAAAGTAATTCTACATATATCACTATTTTCCCAACAGGTTTAATATAAAAGTCCCTTTATGTAAAAGAGACTGAAATAATCTGTTAGAGCAGTGTTAAGTACAGAATCAAATTTCTGACCTCAACTGAAATCCAATTTCATCAGTGTCAGAACTGCAGGCTTGCTAGACATTGGCATTAAAAGCTACTTATTAGCAGGTATCCTGAACCAGGTATTAGTCTTTGTATGTGTTAAAGATACAGGAAATAAATTTATAGTATGATGTTAGAGGGGAGGGAGGGGTACTAGACTGAACTAGAGAACCTGAACTGTGGTTACCTTTAGTCTGTGCACAACCCTTTGTCTTAACCCTGTACCTTCACTTGAATGTACTAACTTTTGATGCAAAGTTCTCACTTTTTCTTTGAGTACAGAGTTTGCATGTATAGGCATCCGTGTTTGAAATGAGTCTAGACAGATAAGGGCAGAGAAGTATGCCAGAGCTGAGACTGCTTTCAAAGTTCCGTTTGAAAAAAGCTTGAATTCTCTGATTCTGGCTGAAACAAAAAGGTTTTCCCTTAAATAGTCTGTTGCTTGTTTTTGTTTCTCAAATTCTACAGGTAGCAAAGGATGACCGAAGTGACATTGAGTCAAGCTCAGATGAGGAAGAAACAGGACCTCGTTCAAAGACATCACACAGCACTATCACCACTAACGGGACTGGCAGTGCCAATGGGACAAATGGGTATCTTACCAGTGGCACTTGCTCAGAGGAGCATTAATCCTTTAGTTCAATCATGACAGACAAACAAAATGAACTGTTTGCTACTGGAAGCAAATTTTAAGTTGTGAATGCGGTTTCTTCATATATCACAGCATCAGAAAAAGTTAGGAGTATCAAAGCATTCTGATAGTGCACTGCCATATTCCCTGTTTGTGAATGAAGGCAACACACCATTCTATATACGTAGGCGCATGCTGTATGTGTATATAATTGACACAATGGGAGCAGTATTTACGTTTTTACTGTCTTTGAAATATTATTTATTTTGAATACTTTCTGGAAACCTCTGGACAAAAGGGAATATCTTTACTCAAAATTCTCAGTAGTGGGGAGCATCATGCTCAGATCTCTTCTGTCCATCCCTGTTGCTTTCACTGAATCTGCTCTAAGTAATAGTTGCTTGATTTATTACTTACAGTAAGATAGAACATAGCTTTACAGATTGTAGCTCGCTTCAGATATTTTTGCTATCTTTGTGTTTAAAGTGCTGGTTTTGAAATTGCCTATCAAATCACAGTGCTTGTTTCTCCAACATAAAGTTTTAAAACTCTGGATTGGTATTTTAAATAATAGCTAATGTGGTCAATTAGCAATTGAAAAAAGAAAACTGTGTTAATTGTGGGATATTATTTTAGATAATTTAAAATTCAAAATTGGTGGTTAGTTACATTAGAAGTAGACTTGATTAGTTGTGCAAATACCCAAATGCACAAAAATTTTTGTCAACAATTAGGATAAACTCTTACTCTTTTTATTTTTGCCTTGAAACTTTTGACCTCTACAGATTCCAGCTTTTTGCACAGATTCTGTGTTGAAAGGTGTTTGGTCAGTTGTACCATTGTGAATCCAGAACTCACTCCTGAAACTGTTCTTACAAGTTTGGAAGGATGAGAGTAGGAATATAACGGAGAAAAAAAAAAAAAAAAAAGCAGCAGATGAAAGGTCATTGCTTCCTTGGATGCAGCTCATTCTAGGTATTGTTCTTACAATTATTGCCACTTTTTATCCTCTCTTTAGCCTATCAGGAAGGCAGAAGGTTATACATTACTAGAAGTTTATTTTAAATGCATGAAGGCTGGAGCAAAAGTTAGTTAAGAAAATTCACAGCAAGCTTCAAAGACTCAGCAGTATTTTATCACCTCTAGAAATAAAGTTAAGTGTGGTCATAAAATAATTTTGCTCTCCTGTTCTAGCCAAGGTTTATGAACTGTGTTCCCAAAGGAGAAAAAGTAACACCCAAAATAAATATCTTTTTTAAACATTATATATACACTTCCAGTTTTTAGAACAAAGTTTGTTGCTGTATTGCTAAGAAGCGTACAACTCTTGCAGAACACTTTTCTTTGATTATTATCAACAGTGCCAGAAGTAGGAGAAGTTCCTGGGCAACAGACTCTATGCAACCTGCTCTTCGACAGTATTGTGTATGTGCACACAGAACCCATGTGCTTATAGACCAAAGACACACACAGGTGCACACGCATGCATACACACTCATACACTCACTCATTCTTACATATTTTTATATATATGATATATATGTATGTATATGTTTATATATATACATGCATATATACATTTGGGGAAAAAAAGAACAAAACATGAAAAAAAATTAATAGTGTGTGTCCTATATATAAAGGAAATGGAGTGACATGTTCAGTTGAGATGCTATGCTGGGAAGTATTTCTGATTCCTTATACCTATGCAAATAGCAAAATACATATGGTTTCTAATGCCATAAAACATGTTTAAAGGTCATATATATACAGATTGTACTGAAGAAAGGTGTTGCCACTTCTTTCTTTTGAAAAACTGAGGTTTGTTCTATTCTGTTGGTGGCTCTTGAAAACTTCTGAAACCTTTATTACTCATAAGGACTCTTGTGTGTTAGCCAGAAACGTGCCGTGAAAGTACGGGCAGGATGCCATGAATCCAAATAGCACCTCCAGTTAAGGAAAGGTAACGGTAAGAAAAATGAAAACTTGTAAATCATGGAAAAAAAGCTGTGAGTTTTACTACTGTATGTTCGTATGTATAACCCACAGACCAGTTTTTGAAAAATCCAGCTGCCATCTTTGTAATTCGGCGGCTGCATAGGTTATATGTCCATGAATATATTTGAGGGAGTGGTAAGAGTCTTGCTTAGATCTCCTTCTCCCCCAGAAGCTTCTCTGCCTCTGACTTTTTTCATTTGTCTCCTGTGCCTCTGATTTTATACAGGTTATCTGCAGAGCATGAGATGTGAAATAGTGATACAGGTGAAAATAGAGTGATTGCTATAGAAAGTGTCCCATCCACAGTATTTGAAATAGTTCTTGTTTAATAATTACTGCCGAGATGATACTGAGATTTTGAAACAAGACTATCTTGGAATATATTGATTAAACATAATAACTTTTGAAATTTGATCTACTAAGATGGCCTTTGAGAATAACAGCTTAAACACTGCTTTTCCATGATGTTGATTACTACCTTCACTGGACCATTTCCCTTATGCAAAAATAGTTACAAAAATATGATATCCAGGAATGGGCTGTGATATTTTGAAATGACCCAAAATTCTGAATGCTCATGAAGTATTTTATATTGCCCTGAAGGCAGAATGCTGCTCTAAATTATCAGTGTGTATCTATGGTACTGTAGCTTCCTTGATATTGGTGTAGAAAGTAATTCCCTTTAAGGATCCCTGTGCAAGAGAGGAGACCTTTGGCCTCTGTTGGTGTGCTGTGCTGTGCGTACTGTTGATTCAGCCAGCCAGGGTTGGCATCCCTGAGCTGACCCAGCAGCACTGGCTGCATACGCTCTTGATGTACCCGCATTGTTAAATAATGCAACTTAGATTGAAACTTTTCCTCTGAGGTTTAAATTAAATTGCATTTGCGATGCACTGAAGCATGTATGCAGCTACCGTGGTTCAGCTGACCCTCAGTAACCTGCTTATCCTGCTGTTACATAAGCATGTCCCAGAGTCCTTTCTTAACAGCCTGAAATAAACTTAATAGAGGTATTTCTGGAAAATAGGAAAGATGAGACATTTGTGCAAATGAGATAGGAATAAGGAAACATCTTCACTAAACTTCACTGGATAATAAGCTTTCAAACTACAATTTTTTATGGAAATGAAAAATTCATGCAAATTTTTATGTCTTTAGTGAGAAGGACCAAATGCTTTAGTCAGTGTGTTTTGATTCATTGCTTTTAACCAATGAATGTCAAAACTTTGGTTCCATCTTCCGCTCCTCAGAGAGAGTGCAGTGCAGTGCTTTTCTTTTAAATTTGAATTTGTTTGCTTCTCTGCTGAAAAGCTTTGCAAAGTGCTTTTGGAGACCATTAAGTATTTAGAGGATGATCGCACATATTCCAGAAAGTTTATTGAAGTGATTCGCAGAGCTCATGGTAAATGCGATGTCCTAAAAGGTTCTGTATATTCATATCTTTTGTAGAATTGTCATTTTAGTCATTTTAGAAATGAGGCTTCATATTCTATAACCTACTTGTTTTCAACTTCTAAGCTTCCTTTTTATAGTACAGTGCAAGACAGTACAGTACAAGTTGAGATGTTGAAGTAGCAAAAAGAAGAAAGACTTTAGACTGTAGACTTTATTAGTAAATAATAAGAATTTGTCTTCTATCTCTAGCCAGCCCAGAATATAGTAAAATAAGATTCAAATCTCCTTTTATTTACTGTTTTCCATATTGACATGCATTGTATCAAAATAAAAATCTCTGTTTTTTTTTCATAAAAGACTGAAAAAATGTTGCAGAAAATGGTGGAAATATCTGATCAAACGTCAAGGGTGCTTGGGAGTCCTTTGGATCTTAATCAGTGTTAAGTAGTGCTAGTTCTAAAATGGCAATGTCCCATGCTGTTCCCTTGTTGTCATTTTGTAGTTTTTTCTATGTATTATTTGTATAATGATTCCAACAGAATCGGAGCAGGTGTCGCAGCTTCCTTCTGGAAGCCTTCAGATGCTCTTGTTTCAGCCTGTGAACATTCTATACAATCACCAATGCCAAATCCTTTCTTGAGACTCGACAGGGCGCACTAAAGCTTTGCTTACGTTGAAGTGATTTGTGTCTTAAATCTGTATCCATTTTGAGTGAAAATCACTTTCTAGTTCTAAATGGAACACACTGGCAGAAGCAGTTACCCTGCAGCAAATGTCAGTGATCATCAACAGGAGCTGATTTAGACACAGCACATGTTTTACACAGACTGTTCTAGTAGGAAGCCTAATGCCTGTTTCATTCATCTTCTCATTATTGCAACCTTCTGTATTCTCAGAGAAACATAAGCTATCATTGGTTTTCTACAGTTGATGCTTTGGTATTTTTTTAATCTATTTGCTACAACTCATTTTTGTATGTCTCCTCTTGTCTACTTTTTGTAACATTTTTGTGAGGGGAGCTATTGAATACTTTTTACCCTTCCTGTAATGTAGACCCTATGAGACCTAACTTCAGTGTTCTGCAAACTACAGTTGCCTTTAAACCATGAAGCAAAACCAGTTTGTGTTACTTGAGTTTTGACTGGTTTTGATTTGGTGTGGGACCTAGTGGGAACTTTGGTGAGACAAACTACCCTCTTTTTAATCTTATTTTTGAAAAAACACTAGTGGAAGTTTGGAAAAGTGGAATATGCGCATTTAGCCGTTAAATTGTAAGGATTTCTGAATGTAGTTGCAATGAAAACACAGTGTTTGAGTGTGACTGTACAGAATTCTTGGGTTTTGAAATTGCTCTCAATTCAAAATGGAGGAAATGCTGTGAAATGGTATTTTTGGAGCCATGTCAATGATCACTCATGTCAGACTAAAGACCAAAATAACTGTCTTATGGGACCTAAAATGATCTATGGAACAAAACACATTTTATGGCTTCTGAGCTTCAATCTCCTGCAGTCCCAGGATTTAACTTTTGTACACATGCTCTCATACCATACCATGCATATTGATAACCTGCTGCGGGTCAGGGTGAGATAGATGACATCACTTCTCCTGTGTTTTCATGAAAATCCTGTGCTTGAGCAACTCTTTCAGAAATACAGTGATGTGTTAGAGCTCCACTGTCATAAACACAGTGATGTGCTAGCTAGCTAGGAGTGCTTTCATGTATAGCTGTTGTGTACAACTTCCAAAGTTATTCTGTGTTTAAACTGATTTTTTTTTGTTTTGTTTTGTTTTTTTAATTGGGGAAATAATTACTCTTCATAGAATCTCTGGAATCAATCAGTATTGTGGGCTATTTTAATTTGGAGACATTTTCATAATAAACATAAGTATTAGGAACATAGTGTCAGCTTTCTTCTCTTTCCTGTGAAATGCAAACATAGTTTTTTTTTTCCTTTGTTTTAGCTCAAAAGATTGTTATCCAGCCTGCAAACTCCAGCATTTTTTTAGAGCAGACCCTTGTATGCCTTTGAGTTTGTCAGTGTTTTCTGGTACTTCTTCTACAAGACAGTTTCTGACAGTAAATGTTAGAAGGACAAGTTCTCTCTATACAAATTCAAAATAAAAAAGACATTTTGCCAAGATTTCAAAAGTAAAATTTTGCATATTATTGTTTCTGAATGACCAGCTTGTGCACTTTGGAAAATCTCAGAGCTTCAGAGTTTCTTAAAAACAGATGTTCATTCGGATGTTTCAGGTAGGCTGTCAGTCACCAACTGCTAGCCACTTCTGGAAATAAGAGAAGGGCCACTGTTGTACAGTGGTTCTCCTCAGAAAAAAAAATCCTCAGCTGTTGATTTTGCCAAGGAAATAGCATACAGGGGTTGCACTGGTGAAACCTTTTAGACCTCTGTCATTACAGAGTGTATCAGTTCTGCTCGCTTATTTATGATAGGATTCTGTGCTTTTTCACTACTGTTAAAAGCAAAAGGGATAAAAGTTTTCTTCCTAAACAAGTAGCTCTCTGTAGCAGTGTGCTGAGCTGGAACTGCTTCCATACATGCACTGAAGTAGAGCCTACAAAATACTGTTGTCAGGCAGCCTTTGGTGCAGCATTAAAAGATTATGAGAAATTATTCAAATGACAGGATGTATAAAACATTCATGCAACTTCAGCAGAAAATGGAGGCAACAGTTCTCAAAACACAGATATCAGTCATACAGTAATCTCCATATATGAGTAGGTGTCTTGCCTCTGGAAGAGAAGGTAATCCTTCTCTTTATGATTTACATCATAATTAAAGAACTAATTACTGTAGTTAATATATCTCCATGATAATATATAGAGATAATCTCATAGTACCTTTAATATGACATTTAAATTCTTGTTTATTGAAGGGATTTATCAAGAGATATAATTATGTGAGTTTGTCCATTTTTGTCTAATGTCTTTTGCTTCCTATTCCACATTGTACCCCTCTACTTATACAGCACGAGGGAGAGGCTGTGTGTACAGAAAGTGGCTCAAGATACTGTGAAAAAGAGCAGGAATTCCTTGCCATACTGCTTTTAAGTCTGTAAAAGTCTATCTGTTCAGGAAACTGGTTCTCAGGTGAAGAAAACAGACGGTCTGTGTTTCTTTAGAACTGAAAGCTGGCGGCTGCCCACAGAAGATGCTATTTGTGACACCGGCAGAGTCTCCTGCAGTGCAGAAGGTGAGTGGAAAAATTCCAAATGTGAAGCTGTGCTGGATGGGCAGGTTGCAGCATGACTCAGTAGCTGCTGTGATGGACAGAGTCCGGGAGCTTGTGGAGAGGGATTGCTGCTCCACATTCGGCTCTGCTAGTTTGGGAGGAAGGTTGCTGTTGTTTCCCTCATTTATGCTGGGCTTCTTTTCTCCTCTTCCTGTCCAGTTCTGCAGGATACTATTCCTACCCCTTGACAGCTTTCACACTGTCTACCCTTCACAGTGGATTATTTTCTAAAGCAGATTTCACAGAATAGGGTGCCAATTTGTGCTCAGGTGTAGAGGAGTCCAGAGTAATTTTAATGTGATCATCATAGGTTGTTTTCCATGCAGTTCTCATTTATTTTAATTGGGAATTTTAAAATGTGAACACACTCAGTATTGAAAAATATAAGAAATGGCAAGTGAATATTAGTATGAATCAGAATGCTTTTTGGGCTATCTTACATTCTCACCAATTATTGCACTACCCTCTGGAGTGTGAAAACCATGGAGCACAGCTGTGTGAAAAATGATTGCTAATTAGTTGTCCATTAGTTTCCATATTCTAAGAACTATTTATGCAAGACAAATATAGGTTAATTTGCTTTATGGAAGTCAAATTATTTTACTTATATGCTTTATTAACACCTGGAGCCTTAAGATTGTGCCCGGTGAAGCTTGGCTACATAAATATCACAGAAGAAGAGGTTGAGCACTTTGAAGATAGCTGCATTTTCCTCTAAGCATCCCCCATGCATGACAATTACTGCCATGGTGTCTTAGGGGAGACGCAGGGTCTGCTCTGTACAGAGGGAGCAAAGCCTGCAAGTGCGAGTGGCAGGGGGAGGCAGCGCCTCTCTTGTGAGTTGTTAGTTCAGTCCTAAAGAAAGAACCTGCTGGAACCAATGCTGTTTTGACAAAAAAAAAAATGCAAAAAATCTTTTTAGAACTTGTGGAAGAAAAGTCCTGAAAGATTGCCATGGAGAGGAGACTTCATGACTTCATGAAATTCTCAACTAACACTAACATGTGAGGGGCTATGAAGGGGCCACAGAATAGATACAGATAGCAGATAGGCTACAGATAGCCCTAAGAAGATTAGGTACATTGGCAAAATAAACTGAGATTCAGCTCTGAGCTAATGCATTCTCTGGGAGAGGGACCTACAGACACAGAGACAGTGGGAGGAAAAAATTGAAAAGAAAAAATGAGCTTGAATTTGCAATATTAGATGCTGAGGAAAAAAAAATGCCAGTGCAATTTTTGAGGCAATTACGAGATTATGTTATAGTGCAGGGAGGTGACAAGCTGTGCAGCAGTGTTCATGATACTTCCCTTCTGAATAGCCTCCTTAGTTCAAGGTTAGCAGAGCAGCATCATGAGACTAATTAATACATTTTTAAAAAGATAAAGCTCTCAATGCAGAGTCTCTTATCAACAAAACCAGTATTACAGGCTTCTCAGGACCATCTCAGTACAGATAGGGAGTCACTGTGGGTATTCAATCACACAAATACTGCACAGGAAGCTGTTAGACCAAGACCTTAATACATCATTCACGTAAGCAAGCTGCAACTGCGAAGCAAGAAGGGGCAGTTTCTGCAGGTTGCCATCTAAAATATGTGCATGTCTATTGACTGTATAGATAATATCCAAATCTCCATCTTGATATGTGTATATATATAAGGGCTTTGGGTTTAGTAACTGTATGAGGATAGTCAGTAACAAATTAGCATGCTGCTGATTTAAATCTTTTGAGGCTTGGAAGCCAGGAATCACTAATGGATATGGAGCTTGCCAAGACCTGGGAGTAAGAGTAATAGTCACACCTGAAGGTTGCATCTCTCTGGGAAACAAGGAGAATCTGTGCTCCCAAGTGAGTTGCAGACAGTGTCATTAGTGAGTCAGTATGAGGTGGCCCTGACTCAGTGCCCAAAGAAACAGCACACCTGTCACAGGCTAAGCTGTTTAAATTTCCCAGTGTTCACAAGGGGAATGGCTCGTGTGTCCTGGGGAATTTTCAGGAAAATGCATTAAAATGATTGCAGGTGACTCAAACTGTAAAAGGGGATTCATTGTCAATTAGCATCTTGAACTGCATTCCTCGCTGTTGCACAGCTGTAGCACTTCACACACTTGACTTGTTCAGTGAAGGGTTCAGTCCTGCTATCCCATTCTTCATAAATAAATCTTAGGAAAGCCATTGATTTTGGAATAGTCAATGACTGATCTCCTGCTGTGTTCAGTTCACTCTTGAAAAAGTACATCGGTGCTATATATGTTGCTAGGCTTACTGCTGTGGAAATCACAGGGCTATGTTCTAAACCTTCTTATTCACCTGCAGTGCTAAGTGAACGTACAGCGTTCTTCATGTACAAATCCTCCTTGGGTACCTAATGGGTTCAGTTTTACACTCAGCACTCCTCCTAGATTCCCATAACAAGAAAAAAATAATCAGGGAGGAAGAAGGGTTGTGTCAGTTTGAGGAGAAAGAGGAGGGCAAAGGCTGAGGGAGAGGATCTGGCTTTCCAGATTTTCATCTGCTGAACTTCCATTGTTGCAAGTGGGAATTGAGTTTAGTATCAAAACATTGATTTTCATGGGCGCAGAATGGGAGGTTAGCTTGGTATACTGGATAAATTGTTAATTAATACTATTCAAGCCCTTTCTATTTTCTCAGTGTTGGGGTTTTTCTTTTTCTTTACAGAGAAAAAAAGGAGTTTGCAAATGTTTCATATCATATATTAAAAGACAGATTTTAAAACATTACTCTCAGCAGGTTGTTTTTTCAGACATCTTTTATTTGGGTTAACAAATATGACTCTCCAGATACCATTTACAATTGTTGCATTCAGTGAACATACATTTCATGATCAGTGACTGATATTTTTAGTCTAGAAATGTGATTTGTTGATCCACATAAGTATTGCATATGCCATTTATCATGAATTACAGCAGAATCCCTTTCTGTCCAAAAATGAATGAAGCCTAATATGCCAAACTAACGTTTTGTTATTGGTAGCTAATTGTTCTATTCACTTGTGTCCTAGTGAAATAGTAGTCTAAAAATGGAACAAATAATTGCAGACAGTTTTTGTCTTCCAGTAAAGGTAACTTTGTTCAATTGCAGTTCTTAACCGAGCTCTTGTTTTATAATCCAATAGGTCTACATGTCTGATGTTAAAAAACAGAATTTCAGCCTAGATTAATTTCAGGCCAGTTCAAAACTTGCTCTGAAGCATTTGGTTCAAATTCTGCCTATGGCCTGATCTGCCTATCATCTTTCTGGATTTTTTTCAACAAAATAAAATCACAAACCAACATAGCACATTTTACTTTAAATGACATCAGAATTCTTCCTCCTGGAATCGTGTATGTTTGCCAGGCAGGTTACCCAAGGTGTGCTTATAGGCTCCTGAACTCAACAAGGAAGAAAGGATAGTGCTGATCCCGAGAATCAGTGTCTCAGGAATGAGATGAGTACTCCCATTTCATGAGTTCTTTACAGACTCCTTAGGGCTGTGCCTAAGTTGTATTTTACCCTCTTAATTCAAACAACAAGAATGCCATAGTTACATATAGCAGGATGATCCAGTGAAATAGTCTGCCTGTGATGCATGTTTTCTTCAATGACGACTGTGAAAGTGGATTTAAGGTAATTTTTGAATGTAGCTTGACAGGCAATACAACATATAGGACTTTTTTCCAGAAAAAAAATTGCTTATTTTATTGCTGACATTTTTTTTTGGGGGGGGTGTCACCCTAAAGCACAACTATTTTAACAATCCTGCCACTTGCCAGACTTCGTTACGTTGTACTGAAAGTGTGCATGTTGATGAATGAATGAGAGCAAGTCTTCAGTCATTCTAAACAGCAGGTTTTTATAATTTTGGAACCTGATTGCAGACACTCATGTTTAAAGTATCTTAGTCCTACGGTATGTTCCAGCAGGCCATTGGAGTCATTCACGCAGTCCGTGCTTTACAAGCCACTGGGTCAGGCTCAAAAGATGTAAAAGTATAGAGGATCAATGGGAGAGAAATCAGCCAAAGTATTTCCTTAGTAAAGGTCTGTAAGAGCTTGCCTTTCAGCCGTTACCTGTGAGTTAGTTAGATACCTTTTCTTACAGTATCTTAAAGGACATAAATGATGTAATAATCTTTTTTGTAGGTCAAAGGAAGATAGTGGAACTAAAAACTTTTCATCAGATATCAATACCTAGTGAGAAGAAAATGAAAAACTAGCATAATGTGTGTGGAGGGTGAAAGGGGGAGAATGATGACACCAGCACAGCATGAAAGGAAGTCAATCTACTTAGAAACACAACAGGAAAAAATACATTTATTCGTATCACATTAACTAGCAGAATAATACTGTACTTAAGCTGTGGGTTGTGCTAGGTCTCTTTCTGCAGGGCTCTGTCAACAGAAAACATGAGTGTCTGCAGGAGACCTCCCCAACATGCAATGGAGCGGAGAGGAGGAAGCAGGGGTAAGGCTTGCATGTGTTCTTCAGTTTGTTTTTCATGCTGCATCTTCCTTTTGAGAAGCAGGCTTTATTGGTATAGAATAAAACACACTTAAAGCAAATGTTCTACATATAACTTCTTCAGTCCTGAGTTTGCAAAGTCTTTGGTGATGCTTTTAGAAAGATTAGTTAAGTGCAGAGTTGTGTGTAATGCTTGAGTGATTGCAAGGTACTAGCCCTCAAATGTAATTTCAGTTCTAACTTCCAAATGAAATTGCTTAGGTGTGACGCAAAAAGGACTGTTAGCTTTTAATCAGCTCAGAAAAGGGCAGTACAAAGTTAAGCATTACAAGATAGTTTAGTATTGCAGTTGATATCTGTAAGAACAGCATGACCAATTTGTTATATTACTGCTATAGTTCAATAATCAGATGAGAATACAGGTAGTATTTTAAGCTACCTGCTGGCAACAAATATTTACATTCTTAAATTAATGCCGTCTCTGAAATCTGAACGTTATTCCACCTGTGATATTTGTAAAGACTTTCCAATGTGAGGTCCTCTCTTGATGAATTCTGATGAATTATGAGGACAAAAGGCACGAATATGAAAGTTTTACTCTGTACATATTTTAATCATGAAGCCTTTTCTAGGCCACAGAAGTATCCCTCTCTTTCAAAAAAAGAAATTAGAGTTTTGCTTAAATTTGAAGCTTAAGTCTTCCAATTACAATTTTTTAGCATAAATGAAGATTTCAAAATATGTATTTAAAAATAGATGTGATTTGCTTTATCTGCCTGTTAGTGGAAGGTGACTTTCTCCAGCCCAATTCAGTGAGGTATCTAGGCATGTGTCCTAAGTTCCTTCCTATTTAGCAGTAGTATAGACACATGCTTAAGATGCTGTGGTGTGACTGAATATTTAAAATGGATCATGTGTTGCATGGTTGAAGCTTTAATGAATGTAGACACAAAATAAAGCTGATCCTGTTTTTTGAAATATTGTACTCTGCAGCAGCCTCCATGGAAGTAGGACCAGATTTGACCACCTGCATAGACTAATAGGTGAGTTCCAGTCATGATGAGTGATGAAGTATCAGAAGCATGGCTCTTAATCCCAGTAAGTAGGAGAATTCTAGGGGAAACATGCCCTTCTTGCTGAAATCCCCAATATATCTGCCATTGGGATTACTTGCAGTTAAGCTTCAATTATGGTAGTCTGTGAGCTATTTCTACAGCTTGTCTAAGCATCCAGCACAAACTGAGCTGAGAGTTTGGCCATAGATATCTAAGCAAGTGACCAGATATCTGTCATAAGGAATAAAACTGAGAGGAACTGCAGAGTGGTTTGTTATGTCTTTAAAAACATCAGGCAGGAATGCTACTGCAATGCAGGAGGTAGGTAGCCTCATTTGTGTGGGACAGATTTGCACACTGGCTATAAACTCCTTTTGGAATTGATAGAGACTAGCTATTTAATGGATGTAAAGTCTCTTCAGGAATACTAATACTCCAGAACTGTTATATAATGACAAATTTGAACCTGGCTGGGAAACCAAAGCTAGTATTTTACCAGTGCTCCATTCAGAGGTAGAGAAGTACTATGCAGCTTATTTTTACATATTCCAAGATGATAAGTAAGTCTCCCATACAATGGCATGACAGTAGTATTTCTTGCTGTATTTAGGCAACTTTTTTGCACTTTCCTCATGTGAAAAAAATCAACCTGAAATTCAGAGGTGAAATGTGATCCTTACTTAAAACTGAATCAGCTGTCTCCTATATCAACCTGTTTAACAACTTTCTGCCCCGTTTGGGCTCTTTTTAAAAACAACCTCCCCTCTTACCTCTCAATAACAATAATTTTAATTACTGTTGCTCTACCAAGGTATCTTTAAAAGAGCTGCTTCCTACCGGAAGGGCATCCTATTTGATTGCCATTTTTCCCAGTCTCTCATCTGGTTATGCTTTAATTCAGCCAAAACACTTAGATGTATTGTCATTTTAACAGGTCGTTTCTCACTGAACAATCTCAGAGTGAGATCCATGCCTATAGCCATTACTGTATGGGGCAACCTAATCCATACACCAACTCCAGAAAATGATTTCTGCTCTGTGCTAAGCCATTCTGCTGGTTTGAATGGACTCCCTGAATTTTATCTACAGTGTAGACACTTCTGTTGTCTTTGAGTCTCTGGATAATGCCACCGCCACAGTAACCAAGATACTTCATTCAAAAGGCCTGTCTAGCATGGGCAGACTTGCCTGTTTGCAGGCAATTGTAGGACTTCTGACCATGATTTTTAGAGCACTTCAAGGGAGCAGGATTCCCCTGTTCATAAATTAGGGTTCCTTTTTTTCCATTTGTGCTAGATTCACTCCCTTTTCTTCTTTAACTTGTTCTCTTTCTTTGTATCCTGATTTTCCTATTTTGCACGAAACAATATAGTTGAAAAATGACAGTTGAGGGAAGCTTCAGCAGGAATAGCTGAGGAAAGGAAACCAACTTGCTCAGGTTAGTTGCATGCACATAGACTGCAAACTGGGCATCCTTGAGTCATCATTATGCATCATCAGAGCACTTTAAGCAGAAGTGGTGCCTCCTGTAACACAGTCCCAAGCACACTGAGAGAGTTATGGGCTAATGTGAAAGAGGGCTGGAGCCTAAAATGAGAGATAGTTGCTGCAAAGTTGCAGATGACATTGTTAAAGATTGTATAACAGAAGAAATTTTTCTCAGAACTTTCCTTTAGGAATGCCATTTTATCAGATGGTTCATCTGCCTTTGTGAACAGTGCAGGAAAATACAAACCTGTAAGTCGTGTTGATACTGGTGACTAATGTTAAAAGAGCAATTTACAATGATCAGTTTATCTCCATTGTCCTTCCATTAGTGGAGCTGTGTCAGAGGTGCATTTAGACAAGCAAGTTTCTTTCTTGTTAGCTTTAGTCACACGGTTAGGTATTAGTTATTGCTTGATTTTTCTTTTAATATATGAAGCAGCATTTACTTGAATGTATTGGTGCTCCAGCTTAGACAGCTGGTTCACCACCCACGAGGTCATCCCACTGTTACTGTACCTTCTCCTCACTTAGCCACAAAGTTCATATATGGTGTCTGGTCTCAATTGCTCAGTTGCCTGGAGTTCTTTATAATAATTACTGTCAGTGCAAAGTAGATATTGTTCTGATTTAAAAGCATGTTATAATGATGTATATGTATAGTTAGTATTCATTCAACAGACCAATTTCACTGCCAAGCCAGTTATTCCAGCTGAAAACCTGGTGCACAAGATACAGGATACTGAAGAACTGAGTCCATGATCCAGTACCCCACGCAAAAGAATTTCTAGAGGTAAGTCAGTAAAAGAGCAGGTTTATACTTAGGGTGTTATCCATGAAACAGTCACAAAAAAAAATAGCTGAGTCTATAGCAATTAACACTATTCAACATGCTGTAACTCAAGAGGAGGGAAATCAGATTAACAGTAATTGCATCTCCTTTCAATTCATGATTTCAGGGCATATCTACTTTAAGATAAATATACAAGCCTATAAAAAATAGCATGCACTTGCATGATTAAAAGTGATTTTTAGCATAGTCTATCTTGCCAGTCTCTGTATCAACTTTTGAACCCATTACTCAATTTAAGACCCAAGTTTGAAAAGGGGATTGTGTTTCAGCTCTCTATTTTACAGCTTATTAGAAACCAGCAGTTAGACAAAGGAGGGAAGTACAAACCAACGCTCTGCACAAAAGGAAGAGTAAGCAGAACGCAGCCGTTATCCTATATAGCAGCTAACCAGCTGATAACCAAGCCCAGCTCAGCACTAGTGCTGGTTCTCATCTATTGGGATGAAAATAAAGATTAGCTGAAGATACTGTAGTGGGAAGAATGGTACCATCTAAGGACAAAACCCCAAATCTGTAGGAAATCAGAGTTTACTATCTCTGCTTCTCCTGGAACAGTTTATATGCTCAAAGTGCTAAATTACTCTTTGAGTGTAACTGTTGGAGCAACTAGATAATACAAGGTACAAAAAGAATGGAGTCTCACTGTTTGGCAGTCAAAGCCAAACCCCCAACCCTTCAGGCATACAGTCCTATTTCAGCAGTGAAAAGCAAAAAATCCTAATGTAATTTGGTCATAACCATTACTTTCAGAAAGATAAGAATAGCATTATATTTACTAGAGATAGTTTCATGCAGTTAAATGCTGAGCACCAGTAACAGATCAGCAATTTTTCTCTACGGTCAACAGAAGTAGTTGCTAACCAGCATCCATCATGATTGACTCTTGGTACCTAAACAAAAGCAAGTGGTTTGAAAGGGATAGCAATAGGGTTGGGCAAACTGATTTTGGGGCAGAAAAAAAAGGCCTTTTATGACTGTCACCAAAATCTGTGTCTGCCTCACAATAAACTTCATCCTACTAATAGGCAGAGCACTAGTACCAGTTGTAGGAAGCTGGTTGATTGTGTCTCATAGCACTGAGGCTGCATGTTGTTTATATATATGTACATATTTAGGCTCAAGATCTTGTCCCATAAGCTCTTTGGGACAATTCAATCTGTTTCTATGCTGTCCAGCATACTGGAGTCCCAATGATATTATACATTACTGCCCTCATTGTCCCTGCTATTACTGGATATAGCTATATTGTGTTCGTAACATCTAGAAAATTCCACCTAGCTACAGATTAAGGTGTGTGAAGCTGTGTTAGAGCTAAGTACATTTGAAAAAGGCACGAAGGTATTTTTAAAGATTTTGAGACAGATCTTCAGCTAGCATAAAAGCTGGTTTTGGCTGTGGGGAGAGGGTCACAAGGTAGTTTTACTACATAAGTGGAGAAAAGTTTATTGTGTACACTTCTTTTTCCTCAGCTTTTATCTGCTTTTGGAATGCCTGAAGTAAGATCTTCATCTGATTTCCCTGGTAAGTATAAGCAGGTTCATTATTCAGACTCCAGAAGGAGTTGTAAGGGTTTAAATTACACATGATAAACATTTCAAACTTTACTACTTGATTTGGAGGTATGCACAGAATATTTACAACCAGGCACATCATCTTTACTAGTAAGTATTTCTTCGGAATGTAAATTCCCATGCAGTGGCTGTCGTATTTTATGTCCTGCACACAGCAAACTTCGCAAAGTAATTTCATTAGAAGCAATAAACCAGCTACTTGTGCCAGGGATGAACACGAAAAGAAGAGAAGGCCAGTAAGTCTGAGCATTTGTCTTTGATACTCAGTGCTGTGTTTCAATACTCTCTTTTTTTCTGTTAAGATGACTGGATCAAATCTGCTTGTTAGCTTTAGTGGGTGGCATAGACAGATGGAAAAGTGCAGGAGTGTGTTTAAAAAAAAGTCACAGGCATTCTGATTACTGGGGTAGTGCTGTTAGTGAGAAACCAGAAGAGACAGGGCCTTGTACCATGACAGCTGAGAGCTTCTGTACTGGGGAGGAGGAAGGGAAGAGTTGCCAACTGAGTGAGGTAGTCTTGCAGTCATAGCTCGTGAGGGAGAACACAGAAGTGGGAGGTGTAGACCTGGCTGAATGCTGCTGCTTTTTTTTTTTTTATTTTTATTTAATAACTACTACCTAGTCTACTGACATAAATGAAAGTACCTCCAATATTCTTCTGGCACTATGAGCAACTAATTTAAAGAAACACATGCTCTTTAAATATTCCTATTATTCTGTTAGTGTGATTGAAAAGGTAGCAAAATGTGCAAATAAACTAGACCCAGTACTTGAAGGCAGACTCTCAAACTGTTGTTCCCTAGAGACATATTTGGCAAAATAAAACATTTGCTGTGTTAATTCAGGTAGAAAGGCTGTTACCTGTGCTTTTACTGTATTGCTCACTGTCTACCTTCAGTACAAGGAAAAGAGTAACAGGTTCCTTGACCTAGTGAGTCGTTGTGCAATACCTATGCATTCCCCAGGAATCCTGTGCCTGCCAGCTCAGTGCCCTTTTTGGCACATGCAGAACTCCAATTGGGCAGAGCACACGCAGGCCCTGGAGTGCTACAGAGCTCTAAGCCAACACTCTTTTCAACGGGGAGCTGCAGAGTGCAGTGAATGCAACTCCAGAAGAGCAAAAGCAAGAGATTCAGCCCCACTATTTGTCTGCAGCACAGACACTTTTCTGCTGTGCTTTTCTCGCATTGACTCCCCTTTGTGTTGACCCTTGTACTGATGCCTCACACGAGGGATAAAATTTGAATTTTTCACTCACCAAATGGATGGTGAGCAAAGATCGTATCTTGTTTATTTAAACATTTGTGGCCACCTTTATTTTCTAAGGGAAACTTACTCTTTACATCACCTGTTAATAATTCTAAAAGATTTATTATTTCAATAGACATATATATGCATGCATATATATATATATATATATATATATATATATGCATTGCTTTATGTGAGCAAACATATAGTATTTTCAGGGACAATAGACAATAAGAGGTTGTCGGTTACAACAGTCTCACAGAACATGTGGAAATTTATGGAGAGGGCAGAAATTGAGGAAATATTTCATGTGAAATGTCATTACAGCAACACCTAGCAAGCTCTGCTCCCATTCTGCTTTACAACTGTAAAGTGACCTGTTGGCATCCCATACGATGCTTACTGCTTTCAGTTGTGTCTTGCTAGCTGCATGACAAGAAGAAATCACCCGGTATACTAAGAAATATGATGCATTATTTACAAAATACCAAACTGTTTCCTACAAGAAACAAATCGAAGGTTATCTCCTCTTTGGAGAGCATTTGCAGACATGGGATACTACTTTGGAGATGTTCTTTTTTCTTTTAAGATATACTTCAGCTATCTCAGAAGGTTTGACTGCATAGTCTACACTATATCCAGCAAGTTGAACCATTCTTAAGAAAAGCTAAGTAATTCAGAATATAGTTCACATGACACAAGGGGCAATATACACTAAATGTGTATCAAGGAGTTACTTTAAACTAGCTGTAGTCCATCCCATAGCCTACATAACATTAGCAACAGGAAGGCATTGACTGTGCATGTCTCAGTTTAGTTTCTTTTCAAAAGAAACAGTGAAATGTTAGTGTAAATGCGTGCTATATAAATATATATATATTAAAAAAAATGAGTTAGCATCTCTCAGGAGAGACAGAAGGAGCTACTTAACAGGTGCTTTAAGGCAGGGAGCTGTTTTGAAAGGCAGAATTTTTTAATTCATGAAAAATACTGATATAGAGCAGTTTTGTTTTTATAGCAAAATATTTTGGTATGTTCTACAAAAAGATACTTTAAAGTTTTTAGGAAATTCTAGAATTCCAAATATTACTTCATAGGGTTTTTACTGTGTTGGATATTTTTACTCTTTATATTTCATGACCTGCTGCTATATCACTCCTTTCTACGTACTTGTGTTTTGCAAGGCATCATTATTATTTTTTGATTCAGTTGGGCTTATTAAATTCACTCCTAAAAATTAAGTGACATCCTATTGTTTAAAATCTTATCAAGTGAAAAATGGTTTCCATTTTGCATTTAAATACTTTGTGAAAAGGAGTAAGATTTCACGAATAAGATGCAAAAAGAATAGTTTTAAATAAAGCTGAATACTGTGACTGTACTAGTCTTCCTGATAGGCAGCACAATACAAAGATGACTTATCTGCAACCACTATTATATTTTGTACCTTAATTCATTTTGGGCCTCGCCCTGTCTTAAGATTTCAGCTGACAGTGATATAATATAATAATATATATAATTTTATATATTTATTATATATATTATTATATATTATATAATATATATGATAATATATATTATATGTAATATAATAATGAATAATGCTTCACTCTAATTTTGCTTTATTACATAAAGCTTATAACTTCTCTGTTCTAAAATATTCCCAACAAGCTAATTAGAATAAGAAACTAGGGCTGATAATCTTAAGTGTTGCACTCACCGTTACCATGCAAGTTATGGTCCAGCTGTTCTGGCTCAGACAAGTGTTTTGGTAGCCACAAACCTCAGGGATATGTCAATGTTCTCTTTCAGATCTCCAGAATTTCCTATCAATACAAAGCTCTTTCTTGCTCCTACCAAGAGCTCCATTCAAGACAATATGTTGTCAATCAGTTCTGTTATTAGCAACAGAAATAGGCACCGGACAAGGATACGATACTTTTGTATCACACGCTGATGACCAAAAATATATAAACAAACTGGAGGCTTAAAAATGAATAAATCTCTTTCATGATACACAAAACACACAGCAGCAGAAGCATATATATATATATATATATTTTTAACATAAATATTTAAAAAGGCACTTTCCTATCTGGTATAGATGGTAAGTGTAATCTGTCTTATATCAGAAAAATCAATATACTTTAATAGTCATGACTAGCATGACAGGTACTTTTCTATCACTGTGAAACACCTCTATCTCTGCTCATTTGGCTTCCACTTTCTTCCACTGTCTAAACATGAATACTGGCTCTGAATGGAAATACTGTGTTATTAGTCTTTTACAAACCTCTGAAGTGGAAGGCTCTGAAACCTCTACAGGTAAAAGCCTCGAAGGCAAATTTAGCTACTTCCTACTGGATCCAAATTCACATGTCTAGAGACATTCAGCTAAGGAAGTACTTGATTGTATTATTGTTCAGGGAGTAATCCAAATACATTTAAATGATAACAGACTAAAATACTATTTTAGTTATTTTTCTTTATTTAGAAATTAGAGCAAGACATGGATAAAAGATTTTCACAATACAGGAAGGAGAAATAAAAATGCTGTGCAGCTAGGAACAGAAGTATAAGCTAATCTTATACAGACTATTTATAAGACAAAGCAGTGAAAGCTTTTCTGATGTTGGCAATAAATGCAGAAAAATTGTTAGTTTCTCTCACTTTTAGCTGGAACTCTGCTATACAGTCCAGGGGAGGAGAACAGGAAGTCACTAAAATGACACAAATTTCCAAAAGATAAGATTGTTTTTATCAAAAAAATTCAGTTTTAATATTTAACATACTCATGAAATACAATTCAGTTCATTATCTTTAGTTTTAGCTTCTTTTTTCAGTATTATTTTTGAGCAGCCTAGTAATCATTCTTTCAGTGAGGACAAAGCCTCAAAGAACACAGAATTCTTTTCTAATTTCCAGACTTCCCACTCAGTGTTGTGCTCCTCCTTAAACTTCACTGGAATTGTTACAGCAATTCAGTGATCAATAGTCTGCCTCAAAAGCTGGAATATGTTCCTGTGCATTTTTGTTGCTCTGCAGATGGACTGCAGACTCAGAACTGATGTAGCCCAGCATGCAATAAACTTTCGACTTGAGCACAGTTTATATCTGAATTTGTAAGAGTAGAAGTCTATTTTCGGTTCATACTTAGGGGGGCATAGCAGAAAGACAGAAGCATTCATCTAGAAGCTAGCTATCATAATAACTCAAGTTGATTCAGTCAAAAAAAGAGAAAAAACAGCTTTAAGATCTGAAAAGCTGTACCCTTTACAGAAGGGCAATGCTGGATTTCTAGTTTTAATCTTTCTCCCTTACCGCACAACTGTAGGGATTTAAGAGTGGGCAACCTAGTTTTTAGGCCCACTAGGCTTCTCAAACAGATTCAAGTATGACTGTCAGCATAAACAGTCACTCTAAGAGGGGAAAAGCAACAATGTCTTTCCATATATCTTCTTACTCCTGCTTTGCTTGAGACAAAGTAAACAACTCCACAAATGGAGGGAAATGAAGATAAGCAATTGTGTTTTTCATATATAAATTGAACAGAGAAACTCCATTAAACTCCATGCTAGCCTTAAAGTTTTTCATTAAATTAGAAACGTAATGAAAGTTAAGTTAAACTCCTCTCTTCCTTTTTCTTTTTCAAAAAAGGATATCACATTCTATTCTCTTATTTAAATATTTAAAATTCACATACCTTCATAATCTCCCTGTTCATTTATCGAAAGGGTGAACACATATGGCTTCTCAGGATCTTTGTGGTCAATATGCCTGAATATAAACTGCAACTGTTCATCTAAAGTGAACACAAACAGAATTCATTAACACTGCTAACATTTGCTGGAGAGTCTCAATGATAAATAATAATCACAATATTCAGCTCCAGCTCATTTTCAATTAATAGTCTTCAGAATACTTACAAATTAAGCAAACCACTTGGCAAGACAAATGTGTTTTAATATACCGTCTTCTGCCATTTGAGAGACAATGGTAATGACTGACTTTGAGTTAGCTGACAAAGTTATCATCCACCATTGCCTTCCTCAGCTTTACAAAGATTTTTAAACTTCTCTTCATTAATGCCAGCAGCTGCAAGCTGCAGCCACCCTCCAAAGCCCAGGGTAAGCCTGCTGATAATTCAGAACTTGCCACCAATGAAAATGGCTACAGTGAATGCACCTAGGTAAGAAAGGAAGATATAATACGCTACAGAAACTTCAACTAAAGTAAGTGGATTTGAGCTGAGGCTTGCATTCTTCTTCAGTTATTTAACTTAATTTATTCTTCACTACACAATTCAGCATTTACCACGCTACATCACTGCACACAAAAATTACAGAAACTTACTATGAATTCTGCGTATTTCCAGTCCAAGACGCTCTTCAAACAGTGCTTTAGACTTGCATAGTCTTTCCACTCTCTCTTTAGCGGCCTTATTTTTAGAAGCGATTACTAGAATTTTAAAAGCTATTGTAAGTATCAAAGTAAAAGTAAAACAGATAGAAAAGACTTAGAACAGGAGAAAAGCTTGTCAAGAAAAAGTGCTAAAAACTATTAAGAAAATCTGCTTGTTAATTTTACTGACTGAATTACTGCCTATTATCGTATTTGTTCTAAAAAAATGGTTTATTGAATAATTGTTCACTTGTTTTCCTAACTAAAAACTTTTAAACAAAGTAACAGCTAATTACAGCTGCTAGTTTTGGCTAATCACAAGCAGGGTTAAAAAGTGTTATCTGTTGTAACAAATCAAAATCCACAAATTGCTCCAGATATTCTCCTCTTCTCACCTGTCCCAATCTCATAACTCACATTAGAAGTTCAGGTTTGAGTTCTTGAAGTATTCTAGCACAAGTCAACAAGGGGTATGTGGGAAGGAATCAAAAGGCAGCATGAGAGGAGGGAACTGCTTCTGAGTAGTGTTCTCCTGCAGCATCCTTTCCTCACCTTGTTTCATGCTTCCCATTGTTGTCCAGTCAGCTTCCCAAGGAAAAAGCACTTTGCTACTTGAAGTTGATAATGATTTATTTAAGTATCTTTAAACTTTTCATTGTGAGTTTACAAGTGGTAACTAGTTAAACAGCCTTGACTAGAATGAGGAATGAAAGCATTTTAAATGCAAATTTTGTTGATAACTGAACGCTTACATTGCTATTTAAAGATTTTCTTCACCTTATCTCCACATCCTGCATCCTTATTAGTTTGGACATTATTTAGATATCTAAGTTTATTACTTTGAGGACATACTGCAAAGCCATATAGACTCCAGATGGTTTCTGTAGGATTTTTTTTTTTTCTTAATTCAACAAAAAACTTACTTTCCTTCTTTTTCATCAACTCTTCTTTAAGCTCTTGGATACTATCAGTCAAGTCCTTCTTTTGCTCCTCTTCATGATTTAGGTTAGATTTTATTTCTGTCAAATGTTCCTGATTTTCTGATATGTGTTTGCTCTGCTGGAGAATCTCTGAAATGAAGCAGGAAAATATTAACATTTACAGTTGATTAATTAGGCCCCCGCTAGTTATTCCATATCTATACCATTTGAGATGACTCATTTGAATAAAATCCAGTGGAATGCAAGCTACCTCAATTGGATATGAAAGTCAGCATTATACTTATATCTGATGTTCTCTATATAGTAAAGTGTTTACACTGAAACTTAACCAAAAGAGAAGCTACCACGTAGGGAGCTCCTCTGATATTTCAACCATATGCAATTTGTTTCTGGTGCCAGAATAATACGTCTGGTCAAAGCCTAAGCATAGTGGATTCTCTCTGCAGACAAGTCATTTGACAGAAAGCAAACGGAAACACTAACTGCTAATATGGTCACAATTTATTTTTACCTAAGATTCTGAAGATTAATTACAAAACTCAGAGTAGCTAATCCTAGACTGACTATATTCCACTGCTAATATGGAAGAGGCATAAGTAACTTCACAATATTTAACTTCACTAATCTATTTATTTAATTTACTTTTTCCACTGTAGTCAGCAGGCACTGTAATTTTTTGTTTTTAAGTTTTAACCACTTGTTCATTCTTAAGCACCCAGAACACCACAGGCAAAACTTTTAACTAAGCTTAATCTTACTGTATCCATGAAATTCTCCAGCAAATTGTTTTTAACTTGCACAGTTTACAGCCTGTAACCAAATGCATTTAGTTTCACATCTGTCTTTACTCTGGCTCTGCAGTGTCTTTGAGAATGTCAGCTTAAAAATGCTCAGTTATACTAGATTAATTTTAGAAACGAAAAACATAATAAATAAAACTCTATACTGTACCATTGTTAAACTCCTGAATTTTATCAATCATCAGGTCCTCTTCTTTTAATTTCTTGGACCATTTCTCTGTAATGGAGAGTAATTACAGTTAACTGAAGAGGTTTGGTAACTTGGAGAATCCCGAGGTAACGTGAACATACTGTAGTCTTACCAGAAAGTGCTTTTATGGATTCCTTGCATGAATCTCTCAGTGCTAAAGTCTGATTGATCTGTTCACTGCCGTAAATACTTTTGAATTTCGTCCAAAACTCTTTTATTTCTCTTTCAAAGAGGGTTATCTCATCTTCTGTCTTTACGTTAGACATGGTGCTACAACAAACACACGAGCTCAGTACGGTGCCAAGACAATCTCAGCAGTTACAGCTCACCGCTGCAGGAGAAACCGCCGCGGCGCGCCGCGTCCCGCTCCCGCAGCCTGGCCGGGCTCCGGCCTCCGCCGCGGCGCGGCCTTGGCGGCACCAGCCGAGCTCCGTACCGCGGCGCCCACCCGCCTTCAAACCGCCGGCGCCTTCCCGCCGCCCCAACCGCCGCTTCCCGATTGGGCGGCGCCGCTCGGCGCCTCGCAACAAGAGCACGACTGATTGGGTGAGTCAGCCTCTCGGCCGCGCGGAGCCGCGGGGCATGCTGGGAGCGGCCGTTGCCGCGGTAACGGCTCCGCCGGGGCTGGGCCGGGCTCCGCGGTGCGGCGCGGCCGCCCGCGCTGGGGTTGCCCGCTGCTGCGAGACGGTGCCTCGCCGCCTAGCGCCTGCCGAGCTGGAGGCGCCGCCGCGCGGGCCGGCGTCCTTTCGCGGACAGCCTTTTTGCGGCTGTTTGTGTAAGCTGTGCCGGCAGCGCTCACGCACACCCGCCCTCATTTCAGCGTGGCTCCGTTATCCTCTGCGAAGGAAACCAAGCTTGAGCTGAACAGCAGGTTAACCTCTTTACACGGCTCCCAAGGCTGATCCCGTTCCCAGTGTTTAGTTGTATTTCTTCAGGTAACGTACCTGGGATAGGCCAAATCTTCGGTTTTGTGACTCTCCTGAGTGCTCTGTAATTCTCTAAGCCTGAATTCTCCCATGCGTGGGAGCTGCTTGCCTGTCACAGAGAAACCAATTGCAGAGGTAAATGCGGTCCTTTCCGGTACTGGCAAAAGCATCATACTGCAGCCCGACCTGTACCCGTCCTAAGCTTGTCATCAGCCTCTGTCATCATGAACGATGGTTTCATGACACCAGAGTCTTTTTCTAGTAGAATTTATCACAGAGGCTACTTACTAATCTTTTTGCTATCATAGCTAATGAAGTTGTCCTAGCTTTAATTTACTTCAGTATTATTTGGGATTACCAGAATACTAGATATATATATCTGGTATACCAGAATAAAGTGAGCCTAGTATACCATCAAGGATTGCTTCCTGAAACCATTAATTACTCTTCCCCCATTAGCTTCTCATGGCCCTAACAGGATCCCAACCAAAGTCTGAGCTGAGACCAGTGACTCTCAGTTGTATTAGCCTTGGCTGAAACTGCTGCTGCTGCTGGGCAGCATCTTTTAAACCTAGTCACGTTTCAGTCTCGCTTGACTTAGACACTTGTTCTCCAGTTTTTATATCTTCACCAGTATTAACTGTGTCAAGTCCTAAAAATATTGTTAGGCCAGTGTTCCCCTAGCTGCTTGAGACTTAAATGTCCTGAAGCTGAGCTGGTTCAAGGACAATTACCTAGCCACATTTAGATCTGGTCATGATGCAGCTTGTACCTCATTTTTTTTATTTGTTTGGGTTTTTTTTGTTGTTGTTGTTGTTGTTTTTATATATATTGAGGCTGTTTCTCTCCTTTTCCTGAACCAACCTTAAACCCAGCTGAGTGAAATCTGCCAACATAAAATATAAAAGTCACCTCTGATGTTACTAGCCTTTATTATTTGAGCTGATAACTTTCTCAATGTAAATCTTTTCCTCAACCCCAAGAGTTTATGAAATACGATTGTAACTAACTTTAAAAAAAGCTGAATTCTAATCTTTAGTCTTTTGGTGGAGTTCTTCAGTCTGGTCTCTTTTGAATACTCTTGTTAACCTAGATAACAGGTAACAGTAGCTGGCACTAACTCTGCAGATAGTTAAGTGTCTTCTTCATCAGTTAACATTTCTCTGTAGGTTTCATTAATCATATTCCTTTGTTGTGAATATTCACTCGCCAAAGATTAAATATAGCCTATGCCATTTGCTAGCTCCAGCTGTACCTTAATTGGTAATCTTTTTCTGATTGATTTGGGAGGCCTTGCTTGTAGTTTTGGAGTTGTGACCTTACAGTATAACCTAACCTTAATTTTACTTTTCCACATCATACACTTTCCAGAATAGACTTACCCACTCCATATTTAAATGAAGCATGGTGATTTTTGCAGACAGCATTTTTCTGTTCACACTGACAGCTCTTACCTGCCACAAATAGAAATGTAGCCTCATGACCTTAACTAGTGCAAGCCACGTACTTTTTAAATTCTCTGTTAAGTCTGATTCAAGAGGCTCCATAATCCAAAACTCTCACCTAACTTTATCATAATGCTAGCCCAGACATACTTTGTGAAATGGACCTTTCTAAATGTCTGTCATACTCAAGCCATGGGGTAATTGTTGAAGAAAGTTTTAACAGCAACTTATCCTATTTCTAGCACCGTGAGCTTTACTGGAGACAATCTAATTGTAGCATCTGAGTGCTTTTTTTTCTGCCTTTGCTAGTTCTTTATGGAAGCGTCTGTAACCCTAGTTACTTTGTTAAACTTCAGGTTTGTATAATATACATTGTATACTCAACATTCGTGTATGTACTGTATGTACGATGGCAGCAACGGGGTGACAATTACCTGTGATTGGCCATCAACCCAAGAGGCAGGCTATTGCTAACAAACATCTTTTGTTTTACTTTATTGCTAGCTGAAAGTCCATGCTGGGTTATTCCAGTGATTGGTTAAATTCAGGATTGGAGAACTACTCCGGCTTGTAGGGAAGCTGCTAAGGGCAGAGTGAATTGGAGACCCGGGGCCTAACAAGCAGACTCAGCTGTTTCCCTTGGCAGGTTTCTGACATCACTGGGCTGCAACTGGCTTAGGGTTAATTTGGGGAATTAGAGAATGGCAATAAATAAGGGAGTGATCTTTTTGGAAAGGAAACAAAGGTGCAGTGAGGGCTCTTGCCCCTGTGTATCCAGACTCCATTTATGCTAGCAGTTTATGCAACCTGCAGACTGGATCATACTTTTTATTCACCAATAAACTTCAACATTGTTTGTGATTTCTAAAATGTAGCTCCTTGTAATAATTAGCATTTTTTTTTAGATTATTTTTTTCAGGAATGTGCCAGAATTGTATTCCATGCATTGTTTGTATCATTTATAGTTACATATACAAGCACACACAAATATAAGCAAGTATTGTAAAGCATGGTAGTTTGTCATTTTGTTGTCATATTGCAAACAAGATTATCTTTAAATTTCTTAGATTTGCATCGTTAAGGTCTGAGGAATAATGACAGTGTCGTATCTAGGAAGGATTAGATTAAGACAGCAGAACCAAGAGAAAGGGACGAGTGTTTGCTAAACCTCTACTGGTCAGTCCAACTCTAAAGAAGCCTGATCTACAGCTGTGTGGTCCAGTAAGGAACACTTGAGGGGAATGAAATACAGAAAGTAAGTAGGAGCTTCTTCAAAGATTTTCTTCCCAACTCTAAAAATAAGATTTGTTTTCTCAGCAGTTCCATTTGGAAAACAGTTACACCTAAGAAAATAGCTGCCAGCTGTTGTATACAGTGTTTACTTGTGAATTTATTAAATTGCTATTTAATTATCATAGCTGGTCCCATGCCAGTGAAAACAATGACATAGAAATTAATGTTATTGTTCAATTAACAAAACATAATGTACCAGAAAGGTAGGCCCAGTACACAGGTTTCCATTAACAGTGTTTTAGAAACTGTTTGCTTTGATGGGTTTTCCTTCCCTTGCAAACATTTGCTTAGCAACATATGATACCAGTTATGTAATATTTGATCTGTAGGTGAAAAGTAGCTGTAAACATTTTATCCTCCCTTCTGTGGTTCATCAACATGATCTTTGTTTCTGAAACTATTACCAAGAATATATAGACCGCTAGACTGGCTCTGTTTTTGCATATCTTGGAAAATAAAATAAATCAAGGAACTATCAATGAAATAAAAATTCTTTATACAAACAGTTATTTCAAAGGGTTTTGCTTTCCACTAAGAATTCATTTGATCAGGTAAAGACCAAATCTTAGTTCTATCATATGAAAACAAGACAAAACCTTTGATTTAAAAACTTACTTGCATATACATTCTGACCATTTTATAAATGCCACTATTTTTTCTTGCAATTCCACTTAATAAAATACACAAATCTAGTTTTATTTCATATATAATCTTAAGTGATCTGAAAAGACTGAGTGCATTACAGATGCATTTTGCAACGCTGTGTGAGGAAAAGGAGAGAAAAAAAAGCCTATCAATGAAGTAGTTGTCCTTTTCAGATTTTAAATGTATTATTAAATACAATATTTCAAAATATGGTTCTTCATCTTTTCTCTAGTGGTTGCTAGAGCTAAGAAAGTTTCTCAGGCTTCAGATCTCTTGCCACGTAACAGATGACTGACATGTCACATGCCAGCTGAGTGAAGCATGATCCTAAATGCTTCCAGGCACAACAACATCCCGACCTGCCTCTCTCACTAGTTATCAGTGATCTGGCTGTCAGTTCTGCACCTTCCTGCTTTCTATTCTAAAGTTGTGGATTTTTTCTTTTAAGACAGCTTTCATAAATATGATAGCTCAGATATCTAAGGATGTAAGTTGCTGGAACAGTCAGAACGTAGGAAAACAATAAAGCAAATTTATATGTTTACTGTTAGCTAGCAGCATTTTTGTATATCCGCATTATATCTAAGATGCTTTTCATTCTATCTAAGCATAGACTAGCAGCATATGAATCAGCAGTAAAATCTTTAACATGAAAATCAGTATTATGACATTCATAGTATTTATATTAAAAGTGGTTACTTTACAGAAATATTGCCAAATCTACTTTCAAATATTTTATGAACTAAATTTTAGAGTACCAAAGTGTGCTTCAATAGGTATGTCTGAAGTGAGTTCAGTCTGAGCAGATACAGCAGTATCCAAGTGGGTAGAATGAGTGGATATTTTTATATTCATAAATAATGCAAGTATGTAAGAAGTAATTGAAATGGTCCTGCATATCCTGTGTCAGACAGGCAATTTTTCTGATACTAGTAACTACCAATAGTGGCAAAAAAAAGTCCAAAAGGGACTGGAAAGTGACTTGAGTACTTGCTGGTCTCTTGTGAGGACATTAAACTGTATCTTGATGGAAATCCACTTGTTATAAAATACTTTCCAGAACAGAACAATACTTACTTAGGTTTATCTAATTACAGTTGCTGTTTTAACAAAGTACTATAAATAAGGAGGCTGTTAATCTGTCACCAACTGATCTGATATTTACACTAATATTTGAAGCTACTTATTCTTTATAAACTAGAAAAGCAAATAGAAAAAAAACTCAGATTCTTCACATTTGTTACAAACCAAACTCAGGCAGGTACAAGAGTGATTGTTGTTATTGTTGTTATTGTAAGGTCTACCTATCTTCAAAGGAGAAATACTTTAAATTTGTAGCAAATGATATTTCCTCTAATAATAAGATATAAAAGTTATTTGAGAGAGAGATTTCTGTATAGGTCATTTATTGGGAAAGGATTGAGAGAAGGAAAATTAATTCCCGCTGGTTCATTGGTATGATGGTTGTCTTCCTGGACACCGAGAAGAGCAATAGGATTATCACTCCTTCGCAGTGGCGCTTAGCAAGACACCTCCCAAATAACAGCTACTGACAATTGCCTAATTTGATGACTTGAACCAGAGCCAGCACCTGCAGCAAAGAAGCTAGGAAATACTTATTGCTGAAACATCCTGAAATTTTGCTTTTAAGAGGAATTTCTTTGAAATCAGGTGATAGCAATTGAAGTGAATAATTCAGTTAATGTTCAGCAAAAATATTAGAGCAATTATTCAGAAACAGCGCATATAATTTTAAATTTCTTTCTTAAGTTTTGTACATGACTAAATGCAGGATTTGAATCTAGTAAAAGTTTCTAAAAAGAGATTCAATAGCTAAAGTAAATGTGAGATCATATGAGCAAAAGAGGTCTTTTAAATCCATTTAATTATTATCCTTTCTAATCTGTTGAATCTCCATAATGTTTCCATGTGGCTTCCGTGACTACACATCATAAAGCCATGTTAAGCTATTAAGTCACTCTTCAGCAAAAACAGTGGTTCATATCCCTATTACACTATGCCTAGTGTAAAGTGCCATAGAGAAAGCACTGTGTACTTACACAGCGAATGTATGCAGCTATTGTGTTTTCCAACTTCGATTGTTTTTGAAACATAGATGATCTTTAATGGAAGACATGTCTGAATGTTAAACCGTGTTAAAGCACTGAAGTTTTTGCTCTTGCTGATCCAGTGGCGTTTTCATTCATCAGACTTCTAGTATCCATTTAATCTCTCAGAAAAATATTTCTTGCATAGCCACCTCACAGAAGAACGTGTTCTTTTCTTATGCTACAGTTATTAACACTAAGGTTTGTAAATCTGATATACTAATAAATCAGATTTAGATCTGATAAGAGCTAAATCAGATGTCCAGGAAGAGCTTTGGAAAGCTTGTTATATCCTGTCTACTTGGCCAGCCTTAACGTGGGCCACTTGAACATGTGGTCACATTCTGTTTCTTGTGCTTTGATCAGTGTTCTTTTGGTAATTTTTTCCCATTCATTCTACATACAGCTCATTGTTTATTTGCTGCGTACTGTTAAAACCCCACTATCAGGCAGAATCTTAATTTCCTCATGAGCTTTTCTTGTCTCTTCATCCTGGAGAACCCAAGTGCTTCACTTGGAAATGCTCCTAAGCATCCATTCCCTACCTGCTTCTGATTCGCTCAGCAGGGCTTGTTTCTGCTGGGCGGTGGAGAACAGAGGGGATCTCAGGTCGGGCTTCAGCTCCTTCTGCAGCGTTGTGCAGCACTTGCAAGTAACACAAGAGAGTGGTGATACTGAATGACATGATTCAGAGACTTCATCTTCAGTGCGTCCTGGATTAACATGGCTTCTTGTATGAAGGGAACAATTGTTTTTCATTGTTTTGAGAAAATTGGC